>NC_037682.1:3642183-3942183 GCF_003255815.1 Theropithecus gelada | reverse complement strand
GGATTTAACACAGAAAAGTAAAAACTGATGATCTGCGGCCCTGGTATTGCCGCCCTCTGGATAAGCCTTACCAGATTGGGATGGCAGCAAAGAGAGGATGGCTACTCCTCACCAGCACGGCCTCAAACTACAATACTCCCCCCACAGTGTGGGATTTACAGAGCTTTGCTACAGAACGTGTAGTAATTCCAGACCAAAGCCAGTTTTCCCATACATTATTTTCTCCATGAGATTTAAGTAGGTATTAACTCTAAGCTGAGGCAGAAGAGCACCTCAAGTCAGACGTTTTCCGTGCAGGCTACGGAGACCCCTGCAAACTGGGGCAACCTCTCCCACATACAAAGCACGAACCCAATACGTAACAGAGGAGGGGTCCACATACAGTCCTTACAATATTTGCTTTAAATGATGTGTAAGAAAATAAAGTCCTTCTCTGTCTTTATCAAGGGTGCCCTGTGACATGAATGATAACCAATATGATCAAGGCTTGACTTTCCATGGTAACTTCCACTGGAGAGCCCCAGGGCCTTCCCTTTTGTTTTAAACAACTTGTAACGCACCAATTTCTTGATTAAAATAATCAAGTGTAAACCACTCCTCTTAAGGACACGGAGGCTAGTTTTCATTGCTGTATTACAGAGACAGTGGAGGCAGAGGGAAGGCTGAGGGGCTGGGGAGCGGCACTCTCTTTGGTCTTAGCAACCAGTTAATGAAACCACAAAGGAAATCAGATTCCATGCCTTCCACCTCCCCAAGAGGTAATCCAAATGCATACTACAAAGGACATGGCAGGGCTACTCAAAGAGGAGACCAAAGATCCTAACCATTTATTTCTATAATCAAGATAATGGATAGATGGGTGAATGAGTGGATGGAGGGAGCGAGGGAGGGGTGAGGTGGGTAGGAGGATGAGTGGATAAGTGGCTGGGTAGGTGGGTGGCTGGGTGGATGGATGGATGGATGGATGGATGGATGGATGGATGGATGGATGGGTAGGTGGGTGGCTGGGTAGGTGCACGGATGGGTGGATGGATGGGTGGATGGATGGATGGGTGGATGGATGGGTGGATGGATGGGACGGCCGGGTGGATGGATGGGACGGCCGGGTGGACGGACGGACGGACGGACGGATGGACGGATGGGTGGATGGATGGATGGATGGATGGATGGATGGGTGGGTGGAGGCCAAGAAGCCCTCCTGCCACCTACTCCCCAGCAGGTTCAGGTGTTGAATAGAACACAGCAGAAGGTAAATCTGACCAGAACTGGCTTTCTACCTGGAAAAATCCACCTGAAGGAGTCAAGAACAAACCTTCCTGAAGTGGAATTAAGAGGCTACCATTCAGGATCACGGCCACCCAAGCCGCCAATCTCTCAGACACACGAACTCCATCAACTCCTAGTAGACGACACCCAGCTCTCACCTCGCAGGGGCCAGGAACAAGGAGTCAGACACACACACAGCAAAGCATCCAAACGCAGCTTCTGATGGTAACGACCACACCCCTGCACCAGCCGTCCTGAGCCCCCTCTCACAATGGGGTGTGGGGGGCACACTCACACAGCAAAGCTTCCAAATACAGCTTCTAACGGTAACAAACCACCCCTGCACCGGCCGTCCAGAGCCCCCTCTCACAATGGAGGGGGGGGGGGCACTCTCCCACAGCAAAGCTTCCAAATACAGCTTCTAACGGTAACAAACCACCCCTGCACCGGCCGTCCAGAGCCCCCTCTCACAATGGGGGGGGGGGGGCACTCTCACACAGCAAAGCTTCCAAATGCAGCTTCTAACGGTAACAAACCACCACTGCACCGGCCGTCCAGAGCCCCCTCTCACAATGGGCGGGCGCCTCATGGTCTCTGAGGATGACGAGCCAGCCTCAGGTACAGGAGGAGAAGATAGGCTCAGACGTTGCCAGGACAGGTAGAGTCCTGCCAATATTTAAAAGCAGAGGAATCCTCAAATACAAGATGCAAATGCAGTAATTATGTGCCTGTGACCAAAAAGAGGGGATTAAATCCTGAAGGAGGAGGTGGTGAAACCTCCTTGCTCCTGGGGTTCTATTTTAATCCACAATAATAAGCAGGCAGGCCAAGGTCACTTTGGAATCAAGCATATCCACCTGGGCGTGGTGGTTCATGCCTGTAATCCCAGCACTTTGGGAGGCTGAGATGGGAGGATCACTTGAGCCCAGGAGTTCGAAACCTCTCTGGACAATATAGTGAGACCCTGTCTCTACTAAAAAGAAAAAAAAAAATTCCCAGTGTGGTGGTGTGCACCTGAGAAGCTGAGGCAGGAGGATCCCTTGAGCCAAGGGTGCAGTGAGTCATGACTGCACCACTGAACTCCAGCCTGAGTGACAGAGCAAGACCCTATCTCAAAAAAAAAAAAAAGAAAGAAAGAAAGAAAAAGAAAAATCTGAGAGTCCATTTGGAAGCAGCAGATAGACGAGAGGACATCCCTGTCAGCAGGTGTGTGCCACAGGGTGAGGCAGCACAGGGGGAATGAGAGGGCAGGGGCCTCCCAGCATGGCAAAGGTATGAATGAGCATTGAGTGACTGTACGGGTGGGGAGAGAGGGAGGACAGGTGAGTGACAATGTGTGGTCTTTGAGGGGGTCAGGATGGCAGTGCAAATGCTTTTTCCTAAATGAAGTACCCCACTTGAAGATGCACGTGCTTTATAAATGGAAGCACTGACTCAAGCACAGAACGGGACACTCGTTTTCCCAAAGCGTCTGCCAGGAGGTGGGCCAGGTTGCAGAGCTCGGCCCTCAGAGTGACAGCTGAGCTACTCGGTGCCAGTCCTTGGGGAGAGGCAGATGTGGGGCCGACGTACACACCCCAGGAGAGCCCGAGAAAGGCCACTGCAGCCCCATTCTATTTTCTTCTCTGCTATCCTTGCAACATGGCATTCACTGTGGATTAAAAGAGAAACCGCTTCGGGCCATAGGGCTAGTTTTCTTCCCTCTTCCTCATTCACGCTCCCCCAGAAATAACAGAGCTCACCGTAGTTTGTATTGATTTTGGCACATGCTACTTGTGTAAAAGGCCACGCTGAATGTCCGGTGCCAGCACTCCACTACAGCGCATTTCAGAGGATGCAGAGATGCTGCTCTCCCTGTGCCCAGAGCCCATCCCACCACTCCCTGCGTGGCCTGGGAAGCCCGCCCACACAAGACTATTCAAGTGAGGGCTCTGGTTGTGCCTGAAGCGTCATGGGCACTGCTAGAGGCTCTCACTCAATGACTTAAAGCTTCAGTCCCACTGGAGGGTGAGGCTCAGAAACAGCACTCATTCGGCCAGCAGCAGTGGGCCCGGACAGCAGAGGAGGAGGGGCAGCATCTGGGGAGAAGAGGGGCCGCCCAGGTGCTTCTCCAGGACCAACTCCCAGCTGGCGGGCACTGGGGCCTCGGTGCAGACTCACTCGGCAGCTCCTGGCTGGCTCCTCCGGGCAGGGTTCCAGGAACTGTCTCGTGTCCCTGGCTACACAGAGGACTCAGCCCCACCAGGGATTTCACACACGAACAAAGTCTGCTTTGTTGCTGAGAACTCACACCCGGAGGATTTCTGGTTTTGACCTCCAGGGGCTTTGTTTGCCTTGAACAGAGTGAAGCAAAGTGGTCTTCAGAAGCTTCCAGAAACAGCCAGGCTCCCACGAGTGGAGACTAAACCCTGAGGAGGCCCTGGCTTTCACGAGGAGGTGCTGTAGATTAAATATGGGCTGTAGCAGAGCTGTGGCTCCATCCATCACTCCAACAGGTCTCCAGTGCCGCTAGCAAAGTGGGCAGAACACCTGCTGGGAAAGCCACCCCTGCCCTGCAAGGGGAAGATTACCCCGTCAAGGACAGCGTCAGACAGGCAGGGAGGCAGGGTCCGGCCGGGTGTAGGAGGCCCCGATCTCCCGACACCCTTGCCCCACTGCCGATGGAGGACCTCGATGGCTGCGATGACCAGGGCCTCCCTCCTGTGTGGCTGAAGAGAGCCTCCAGGAGGGTGGACTCAGGAGAATGGAAACAGTAATGGGCCCCTTGTGAGTGCTCCCCGGGCTGGACGCCAACCCGCAATGGCTCACTTCACAAGTGGTGTTTGTGTCCCGACAGGTGGAACCCCAAGGCTCAGACCTTCAGACCCTCGCCCAAAAGCACAGAGTGAATGGCGAGGGGGACGTGAGTCTGACTCACGCTGGGACGACTGGGGCCGGGGCTGCTTCGCACACAGCGTTGCCTGCTGGCCGCCTTCCTGCTGGGAATTCGACTTGCAGGTGCAAATCAGCCCAGCATCAAGCAGTTGGTGGCGCAGCCAACGCCAGTATCCCAGGGCTTCCACCCAGCAGGTTTCAAGGCCCAAGGCTGGGAACCCCCAGGACACCAGCTCTGCCCAGCACCAAGCAGTCGGTGGTGCAGCCAATGCCAGCATCCCAGAGCTTCCGCCCAACAGGTTTCAAGGCCCAAGACTGGGTACCCCCAGGGCAATGGCTCTGCCCCTCACTGGCTCTGGAGTCTGACCCTCCTGTTCCCATCTGTAAATTGGGATTAAACATAAACCCTCCCCATGACTAGGAGGGGGCAGTGGGGCTCCCGGGGCTGGCTGGTGTCCTACGCCTTCCTTCGCCTGCAGGTTACCTGCTGTGTTCCGTCTGAGTGCATGGGACACACGCCCTCTGGACAGGTGTGTTATCCTTCAACAAAGATGCTCACAGTGCTGTCTACTCAAGGCTGACAGCACTTTGGGAGGCTGAGGTGGGCAAATCACTGGAGGTCAGGAGTTCGAGACCAGCCTGGCCAACATGGTGAAACCCCCTCTCTACTAAAAATTAAAAAAAAAAAAAATTATCCGGGTGTGGTGGTGGGTGGCTGTAATCCCAGCTACTCAGGAGGCTGAGGCAGGAGAATCGCTTGAATCTGGGAGGCAGGAGACAGAGGTTGCCGTGAGCTGAGATCGCGCCATTGCACTCCAGGCTGGGCAACAGAGCGAGACTCCTTCTCAAACAAACAAACCACAACAAAAAGACGTGACTTTGCTCCTCCTCCACCTTCCACCATAATTGTGAGGCCTTCCCAGCCATGTGGAACTGTGAGTCCATTAAACCTGTTTTTCATTATAAATTACTCCGTCTCGGGTAGTTAGCAGCGTCGTTATTAGCAGCATGAGAATGGGCTAATACAGCGTTTCAGGAAAGACAGGGATTCCAGGCCCTGCACGTGGACGCCACTCTCCCAGCCCTGGGCCTGCTCATCTGCAAAGGCAAACAGACAGCCAAATCTAACCTCGTAATGGAGCCGAACGGAACTCACCCATGCACTACGCGAACCAACAGAAAACCTGAGCTGCCGACAGCCAACCGGGACGAGACGGGGAGAAACGTCAGGGAAGCCGCAGGGACCTCGCACAGATGCAAAATGAACCAGACCAACAAAGGCGGCACACAAACCTCCGACAGCCTCCGAGCTGCATGAAAACTCAGCATAGTCAGAAGACGAAAAGCCCCCAAGAATGCTTTCTGCCAGGGAGGACAAAAATAAGACAGAAAACCTACCAAACAAATAACTCAGGAGAGGACTCTCAAAAAGAGAGCGTGGCCGGGCGCGGTGGCTCAAGCCTGTAATCCCAGCACTTTGGGAGGCCGAGATGGGCGGATCACGAGGTCAGGAGATTGAGACCATCCTGGCTAACACGGTGAAACCCCGTCTCTACTAAGAAATACAAAAAATAGCCGGGCGAGGTGGCAGCACCTGTAGTCCCAGCTACTCGGGAGGCTGAGGCCGGAGAATGGCGTGAACCCGGGAGGCGGAGCTTGCAGTGAGCTGAGATCCGGCCACTGCACTCCAGCCTGGGCGACAGCGCGAGACTCCGTCTCAAAAAAAAAAAAAAAAAAAAAAAGAGAGCGTGCAGGGCTATGGAAACAAAAAGTCAGCAAAGGAGCATGACTACAATAAATCAGAAATTACAAAAAATAGAACGGGTCTAACTGAGAACACAACAATTAAAGGCTCAAGAAAATCACAGCAGGCCAGGCACAGTGGCTCAGGCCTGTAATACCAGCACTGTGGGAGACCGAGACGGGCAGATCACCTGAGGTCAGGAGTTGGAGGTGAGTCTGACCAACATGGCAAAACCCTGTCTCTACTAAAAATACAAAAATTAGCCAGGCTTGGTGGTGCGCGCCTGTAATCCCAGCTACTCAGGAGGCTGAGGCAGGAGAATCACTTGAACCTGGGAGGCGGAGGTTGTGGTGAGCCGAGATCGCGCCACTGTACTCCAGCCTGGGGTGACAGAACGAGACTCTCTTTCAATTAAAAAAAAAAAAAAAAAAAAAAAAGAACGGCAAACAAGCAGAAAAATGCCAAGCAATTAAAGCAATTAGAGAAAAAGATAACAGATATGAACAAGGAAAATCCAATACAGGGATAATTACTATCCCTGAAATAAAGGATCCAACCGATAACACAGAAAAAATAACAAAATACAGGAAAACATCATTAAAATGAAAACGTCCTTAAACAGAATCTGCACAAAGTTTTTCTAGGAAAAACCAAGAATGTCCAACACCAGACACTTCGTGGTCTAGCAATGGAAGCTACTTCTTTAGGAATCTAGTTCAAAAAAAAAAGTCACCTATGAGATGGAAAAAATAAATCTGTTGGCCTCAAATGTATGCAAAGCAATGTTCAGGGCAAGAAAACAATCACAGACGGGAAATTGTGACTCAAAAATACAGAGGAGGTCAGGTATGGTGGCTCACGCCTGCAATCCCAGCACTTTGGGAGACTGAGGCAGGTGGATCACCTGAGGTCAGGAGTTCAAGACCAGCCTGGGCAACATGGTGAAATCCCGTCTCTACTAAAAAATACAAAAAATTAGCCGGGCGTGGCGGCAGGCACCTGTAATCACAGTTACTTGGGAGGCTGAGACAGGAGAATCACTTGATCTCGGGAGGTGGAGGTTGCAGTGAGTGGAGATCGCGCCACTGCACACCAGCCTGGGTGACAGAGTGAGACTCTGTCTCAAAAAACAAACAAACAAAAAACCCACAGAAGAAAAGAGTTTTCAAGCCGGAGGGAACGCGTTGACATTTTCAAAACACAGCCAATCCTCACTATGCATGAATTTTGGATTGGGGGTGTGCCTACTTGCTAAAATTTATTTGTAACCCCAGAAGCAATGCCTTTCGCACAAAACAGCCAAAGGTTTCAGTTGCCCAATGCGCGGGTTCCCACGGGAGGGTGAACAAGGTGGTGGTCCAACTTCCTGTCTCAGCTCTCACCTTGCAAACAAGCATCTGACTGCAGCCCACAGAGTGTCATGATTCTCACATTGTTTGTGCTTTTTCTTGGTGATTTTGCCATTTAAGAGGGCCCTAGCGAAGGGCTGAAGTGCTGTCTACTTGTCCCTAAGGCAAGAAGGTTGTCATGAGCTTCACACCAAAAACATGCCAGAGAAGCTTCACTGAGGCCTGCATGAGAGCACTGTTGGCTGTGAGTTCCATGTTAATGAATCACCATTACATATTAAATAAGGCATCTTTAAACAGCAACGCACATAAAGCAAGATTGCATACTGACCTATGGTCAAACATGCGACCAGGGGCTTGTAGGAATCAAACACTGCACTTCCCCTGGGAGCCATGGCCAAGGCGTCACTCATTCAGCATCTGTGGCAGCTTTTTAGAACACAGGTACCACAGATAATGAGCATCGACCGTCCATTCGCTGAGAAAGCACTGCTCTCAGGAACTCTTCCTAAGAAAACCCACTGAACAATGAATTCCCTCCCATTAAAGGCAAACCAACAACCAGAAAAGGATCTGGCAAAAGAAAAGGCCATTGCAAAGGCAACTGACGGCAGTGACCCCCTCAAGAGAGACAGAGTGGCTGCGCGCCCTGGAGGCATGGTGGATAGTAAGTGGGAGGGAGAGTGACAGTGTGCGAAAAGTCACTGTCCACACCCAACAAGGCTCAGGAGGTGGGGGAGGAGAAGTGTGTGTGTGCGCGTCGGTGCACCCTTGCATACATAACTAGCTACTCATTCACCAAACTGATGCCTCCTTCTTCCTGGGCTCAGATCTCCACTGCATTTCCCAGCCTACTCTGCAGTCAGGTGCAACCTCCTCATGAAACCAGGGAAGATGATGCACTTTACAAGTTCTGTCTCTTCCTCTTATCTTCTGGGCAGATACAGAAGACCCCGTGGAAGATTCCGGAGCTCCAGGGAATGGTCCAGCTATCGAACGGAAAGAGTCTGGGTCCCTGAATGCCAGTATGGATCAGAACTTCCCACCTGTCCCTCCTGCCAAACCAGGTGGACTGAGAAAAGAGAAAAAAGTAAAGCATTGATACGTTAAGTGCCTGACATTTAGAGGCCTTTCATTACAGCAATGAGCTTAATTTACCCCTAAACCATATAGGAAGAGGACACAGTGAGAAGGGAAAAAACTATCATAATTAAAAAAAAAAGTCCAGCCTTCCAATGTTTCACAATCACTTCTTTTAACTTCACAGATTTAGCTGGAAAAAAGTCTCTTGTGATAAAAAAAAAAATAATAAAATAAGAGCAGCATTTCCTTCACCATCTTTTTCTCCTCTTATACTCAAATAAAATAACATTGATGAAGTTCATTTCTTAAGAGCGTGTGTGGTTTGAGCCCACATTTACCAAGGTATTTCTATCCATATACACATCCACCCATTGCCTGTAATCCCGCAGAGGGGCTTGTCGGAATGGGGGTCCGCGAGTGTTGACGTGACCTCCATTGCTGAGTCTGCCATTTGTGCTTCCCTGCGTTACTTGATCTTTACATAACAATCATTTATAGCTTTTATAAGAGGCATTAAATAACACAGAAGAAGGAACTCCAAAAGACCACGCCTATCCTCCTGAACAGCCTTTGTACTACCAGGGCAGCCCCTGGGCCCCGTGGCATGGCCAGATCAGCTCTGGGGCATCAGGCCACCCTAAGCTTCCCCCACCATGGGTGTCTAATCTTTTGGCTTCCCTGGGCCACATGGGAAGAAGAATTGTCTTAGGCTACACATAAAATACACTAACACTAGAGAGAGCTGATAAGCTAAAAAGAAAAAAAAAGTTGCAAAAAAAAAAAAAAAAAAAAACCTCTCAGAATATTTTAAGAGAGTTTATGCATTTGTGTTGAGTCACTTTCAAAGCCGTCCTGGGCTGCATGTGGCCCACGGGCCTTGGTTTGGACAAGCTTGTCCTAGACGGTGAAGCCACTTGGCTGAGCGCATCCCTAGAGGGCACGCGTTAGCCCCCTCAGCCCAGCACCTCTCCCAGGAGCAGGGCTGGGGGTGGGCTGAGCAGAGGGTGGCGCAAGCCGCTGGCTCTGGGGGAAGAGGAGACACACATTTAGCCCTCGCTGGGGACCCAGCCCTGAGAGGTGCCAATCCCAGGGCATCTCTTAGCCCCTCCACAGCACCAGGAGCTGGCACCCTGGATGGGCGCCAAGTGAGGCACCAGCAACACTCGGCCAGTGGGCAGCACAACGCTTCCCTGATTTCCAGCACCTGGGCCTCCCTTCCCCATCGTGGCTGGGGACAGGAGACTGTACTCAGAGGTCGGGGTGGATACGGAGCACTGGGCTCGCCTCCTCAAGCACCTGCAGCAGCCTACACCGCCAGCCCACCTCTCCCCGTTCCTTTCACCCAAAGCTAAAATGAGAAGGGTCCTCCCAGCCCACGGAGGCCCCGGGAGACCCTTCTAGAAAGCACAGGTGGAGACTGTCAGGAGCCTCACCCAGATGCCCCTCTGAGTCCTAATGCTTCAATGTCCACCATGTTCTACTCCACAGCAAAAAGGCTTCGTACCAACTGCCCCTACTACTGTCACCCCCACCCGCCTTCCCCAGGTGGACAGATGGCGTGTGAAATGCTCACAGGCCAACCCTACTAGGCGCCTGTCCGCAACCATGATGTTTGCTCCACGCTTCCAGCTCTGTCCCACACCTCCGATTGAGACCACATGCGGCACAGTCCCTGCTGTGAGGAAGAGGGAACGCGGCTGGGCCACCGGCCCCCAGCTTGCTCAGGTGGATTCAGGCAGAGGATGAAGCCACACCCCTTCCTCTGCACACGAAGGTCCCCTTTACAGGCAGCCCCAGTTCCCAGGGGCCATCGTCCTCCTCGGGGAGGCAAATCCAACAACGGGGACCCCCAGGCATAAGGACAGACGTCCAGGGCCCAGCCAGCGTGGGCCAGGGCAGCCTGAGGGCTCTGGGGGGCACAGGAATGACACTGGGCCCAGGGCTGGAGGGACAGGAGGAGGCAGGACAATAGCCACGTGGGGAGGAGTGCTCAGAGCTGTATCCCCCTGGAAGTGGGGGAGCATGGGACGCTGCCCCTCGGGCACGGTGGAGTCTGGCACCAGGAAGAGGCAGGACCAGGCCTCAGAGCCTCCTGCATTTGGCGCTAGAAGCCAGTTGCAGGTGCGCCTGCTGCCTGGGTTTCCTCTGTGAGGCTGTGAAATGCTCCTCTCCATCTCTGGGCCCCTTGCCTCAGGTCTGGTACACAGCAGATGCTCAGAAAATGTTTGTGGATGGAGGCGGGGACAGTGACCGCGACAGCATGATGTGAGGCCAGTGGTAGCAGGGAGGGGAGGTGGGCACAGGAGGGAGCCTGCGGGGAGTGGGGTAGAAGTACGGAGCAAGGAAAGAGCACGGTGTGCCTGGAGCAGTCGGGACCGCGGGTCCGGGGAGGACCAGAGCAGCCCTCTGGTGTTCAAGCCACAGGTGACATCGTCCAGATGGGAACCAAAGGGCAGACCACAAGGCTCACCGTCTGCTGCAGGTCATGGATGACGACGCGGATCACCAGCGTGTTGCCCTGGCTCTCCTCCGTCCTGGCACCGCCCGGCTTCTCCGCAGTGGCCCGGATCGTGTCATAGATGGTCTCTTCTTTGGAGCTGTCTGACTCTGACCCCACGGAGTAGTCGGAGAAGCTCTGGGCCATCTCGTCCTCACTGGATGTTGGGCTGCGCGGCATGGCTGCCTGTGTCTTCAAAGTGGGAAGAAGGAAGACAAAGAACAGGAAATGTGAAAATGAAAGAAAACCCAGGGGCAAGGTGGACGCTGGCACTGGAACACACGTGGTGGACTCGCTTTCACGGTCGTGTTTGCTGGTGTGACTGCCAGCCGAGGGCCCCGTGTGTGCACACATACAAATCCCAAAGGGCGGACACGAGTCAGCACTGCCTGCTCCCCCTGGAGCCTGAGCAAGAGGCAGCAGCCAGGATCCAGAAAAACCCTGCAAACTCTGGTACCAGAGCCATGAAACCCCAGCACTCAAAAGGAGCCTAAGCTAGCCATGGGGATGACCACAGCTTACAAAGATGAAGCAGAGGGCCACTGAGGCCGTCTGAGCTGCCCAAGGTAATAAAAAAGGCTGCCTTTTGTTTTCCTTGGAGGACAGAGCTGCAGGAGAGGAAGAAACACAGGTCAGAACGGCAGCAAGTTCATGCTATAATAACCCCCTCTGCTTCAAACACAGGGCAATGATAGGTACCACGTAAAAACAGAACAAAAAGCCAGGGCCAGGCTCACAGATGAGAGAACCTCCCAGACCAGGACTGGAGAGGAACCCGAGTCATGAGCAGACTGCAGCCATCAGACTCGGGGGTCCCCAAGAGGCAGGGGCAGCTGAGAGCGCAACTTCCTCAACGTCAAGTGCAATAAAAATCCTGAACTTAGAGTTTTCACAGAACATCTGGATTTCAGTCGTCTCTAGAAAAATCACAGGCTCCTGCCTCCTGGGCCCACTCCACCCACCTGGCAGCCATGTGGACACTGGGCCATGCGGCCCTCTCGATGGGGCAGGAGCAACATGATTCACCCAGCCCCACCTCGTCATGCCCTCTGCACAACAGGAGCTGCCGCCCCTCCCCATCGAGGTACAGTGAGGCTCACCCTGCACCCAGCTCACCTCACCTGCCCCATCAGCCCTGGACCCTGGCAGCAGAAGTGTAGGTTCACAGACCCTGTGCTAGCGTTTTATAACTGGGCGACCCTGTGAGTGTTCAGGGATGTCCCGGGGAGGCCACGGGCAGTTCACCAGGAACCAACGCTCTATGTCCAATTAGGAGAAAGCTGATACCTGCTGCTGGCTCCCAGCACTCCTCCAGCGTGGGAAGAGCCTGCCGGGTAGCAGAGGGCGCTGGAACTATGTCCTCAGCAGGCACTCCGGCCTCGCCCTCAGCTTTGCTGCCCAGAAACCTGACAGCAGCCACTTCTCATCAGGTATCAACCTCCATCCGTGGGTGCGATGCCACCCCATTCCACCTGTTTTTATTCTGCGTCCTCATTCTCCTGGGCCCTGCTGGGTTAGAAAGCAGTGCAGGCATGAGGGTGAAGGAGAAAGGAGCCCTTCTTAAGTGGAGTCAAAGCTACACAGAGCTCATGTCACCCATTAATGCAGAAAGAAGCCTAGTGTGGTAGCGGGGCCAGCCTCAGCGTCAACATCTGAAAAATGGCAGGGGGGGAGCCCCGAGCTCAGAGCCCTGGCATAGAGCAGACACGGCCCACATTGGTTCTGTCCCTGCTCAGGTCAGATAATGTCTGACTGGCAAGAGCAGGCGAAAGACTGTCCAGGCTCCAAGCTGCTTCCAGGGGGGCATGTGTAGGAAGCCTCCCTCAGTGGAGAGTGGGCACCCAGTGAACACACGCTGGGTGGGAGGCCAGGGCTCCGGATCGCAGATGCCCACGAGAGCAGTCAGGGGGCACAAAGGGGGCAACGCTGGCAGAACATGGTCCCCAAATCAGCCAGGCGGTAGCATTCCCACTCCGGCCACAGCTGGTAGGTAGGAACGCAGATCTGGTGTTGCCAGGCCTGCAGGTATCTTTTAGATATGGCAGATTTGATGCAAGAATGTGAAATGTATAAACGTTGGAAATTCACTTTGTTTTTTACTGAGACAGAGTCTCACTCTGTCACCCAGGCTAGAGTGCAGTGGTGCAATCTCAGCCCACTGCAACCTCCACCTCCTGGGTTCAAGCCATTCTCCTGCCTCAGCCTCCCAAGTAGCTGGGATTACAAATACCTGCCACCACACCTGGTTAATTTTTTGTATTTTTAGTAGAGATGGCATTTCACCATGTTGGCCAGGCTGGTCTCAAACACCTGACCTCAAGTGATCCACCTGCCTCTACCTCCCAAGGTGCTAGAATTACAGGCGTGAGCCACCGCGTCTGGCTGGAAATTCACTGTTTTTAACAGATTACTTTGCAGGCCACATAGTATACATCTATAGCGGGACCTGAGTCCAGGAACAAAAACAACGGCCCACAACAGGAAAGACAGCAAAGAGGGGCTCCTGGGGCTGTAGCCCCCACTGCTGCCGGCGGACATCATCGCCCACTAGGACCATGTCCCCTGGCACTGGCTCCAGGGGTGATGGTCACAAACAAGCACGTCCGCTCCCAAACCACGGTTCAGAAGAGCCCCGGTGCTGGGTCCGAAGAGGAACCAGGATTTCATGCAGAAGCAGGGGGAGCAGAGAAGAGAAGGCTGGGTCACACCACCCAGGCTCTTTGCAGAACCGTCCTGGGAGCGCACGGCCAGAGATCTGACCGAGAGGGTCTTGACCTTCGTAAGGGGCTTGAGTAACCTGATTAGCAGCTCCCTGGGAACAGCAGACACCTGATCACTGCCTGGGAAAACATTTAATTATTAACTCCCGGGGAGAACCACCGGGCAAGGCAGACGGCGCAAGTCCCATCTACATTTCAGACAAACCACAAAGACACTTGACTGCATGCCCCAAATAATTGCACGGGACATACTTATACTAAAAAACTCTCTGTTGTTCATCTGAAATTCAGGCAGAACTGGGTGCGCTGTATTTTATCTGGCAACACCATGGGAGAGCCGGGGTGGGCTGTGCTGAGTTCTCTAACCCCGTGAAGACCAGCATGCCGGAAGGCTCCGCAGAGAGAATGAAAGCAAAGACCAACACACAATCCGAAATCCTGGCTTCCCCAGGAAAAGCCAGTCCCAGCTCAGGGGAGGGGAAGATTACTCCCCACCCCGGGCAACCGTTCTCTGTGTAACTAATCTCTCGGGCGGGTCAGCAGAGAGGCTATAAAACCCCAGGTCCGTGAACTTCAATGACTCTTAGTGTGTGTTTCTCTCATTGGCCCTGCTAGGGTAGACTAATGAGGAGACAAGAAAATCATCACAATCAAAGCAAGTTCAACAAAGCCTCAGCATTTTGCTGCTAACTTGCTCCAAGAAAACCTAAAATCCTCAACCGGCTCATGCGTCCTCCAGTACCTCTGATGAAAAGGTAGACAGACTTTTCCACTAATTATTTCAGCCACTGTGAAAATATGAAAGCTGACCTGGGAGAGAAGATACGTAATAAAAACAAACAAAAAACCTCACGGCCAGAGCTGACTTTGTCAAGGTTAGAGTTAAAAAACCTTCGTAAACACCTTTAAAAGTGCAAGGGTTCAGCTGGGCACAGTGGCTCACACCTGTAAACAGGATCCTGCCTCTGAGTTTCCGCCCTCCGCTGGTGTCACCGTCTTCTACCCTGAGTTTCTCTCCCCATTCAGCCAAGTCCTTCCCTTTCAGCCTGGCTTGCTCTACCCCAGGTGAGAACCAACTGCTACGGTACACAAGCTCCCCTTCCTCTCACCTCAGAGGGCCTGCAGTCCACGCCTAATTCCACATCTAACTCCTTCCTCAGCTGCGCCTCCTGACTACAGCTCTAAGAACTAATTCCATTACACACACAACCTCCAATCCTCCTCTGGACACACACATTTGGGAAACGTAACTGGATAGAACAAAAATACACAGGTCACTTTGCTGCTGAATTTTTAAGAGGGCTTTATATGGCAGTGTCCCAGAGAGAGGGGTAAAGGCAGCATTTCCCAAGTGCACCTGCCCCAGACATGCTTTTCCCCTGGGACTGATAAGCAATCTCCCACAACAGGAAGAGAAGCTGTGGTCTGAACTGCCAAGGGGCCCTTCCTTGCTAGACTCAAGATCTTAGAAGCAAAAGCCAATCACACCCCTAGAGTGCGTGGCTCACTGAGGCCGGCACCCTGCCAACCATTATTGCCTGAAAGAGACTGACAGTAGGAACTCTGCAATGGTTCTCTATCTAAAAGAAAGGGGCTCTAGGGATATAACAGCCACTCCATACCTTCCTCTTAATGCCCAAACCGATATCCCCAAATCAGAAAACGAGCTACTAATAAATCAGATACCTGAATTAAAATGATACGTCACTTAAAAGCACTCCCTTAGATGAATTGCAATGCCTCACTGGTGTGTTCTGTTAAGATATTGGGGTGTCCAGGTCTTGAGAAGGACTGGTGAGATGGTACATTCATTAGGCAAGTCTATTTCTCTTCCACGCCTCAGCATTCATGTGGGAGCGTGCCGTTTTCTCGGTGGCACCGGTAATCACACCACAAATGTGGTCTGCACCGTCTTTCTCTGGCCAGACTCAACACAGACTCCAACAGTCTCTCAGTTTCTGCTAGAAAAGCCAGAGAGAATAGTCTGTCTGGCTTTCTAATTGGGCCTCAGTGGGTTTCTGTCCAGGCTGCTGTAAAGTGCACATGATTTCTAAAGAAGTCTTCATCGCATGACAGGTTTCCATTTCAGTTTTCTTAGAGCAGAATTCAAGGGATTCTGGCCAGCCAGCATGAACCCACTCTTAGCCTGTGTGTGATACGCTGGCCTACCCATCTCACAATTCTGCAGAAACCACTCACCGTGACCAAGAAGGGAACGACTTGCCCAAGGTAAAAGGCTTCCTGGGAGACAACCTACACAGAAGGAAACAATCAAGACTACAGGTCAACAAGTCCCTCCTGGGACACTGCCCCTGTGTGCAGCTCTTACGCATGGGTCCAACAAGGCCCTATGTCCAGCAGGAACAAGAGTCCCAGCCACGGACAGCCTGGGGTGGAGACACAAACCACCCCCAGTCATGATCAAACTCTTGGAAAACTGGGAATAGAAGATAATTTCCCGAACTCGAACAGAGCATCTACTCAAATCCTGTAGCAAACATCAAAAACAAATAAGCAAACAGATAAGTGAATACATTGTTTACGGATTAAAAGGAGGGAAATAGTTATTCTCAGATAATATGCTTCTGTGAATAGAAAATCCAAGAAAATCTAGGGACAAATTAAATAATGTGTAAGTGTAAAACTAGTTAAAAAAAAAAAAAAAAGTCCAGCAAAATGCCAGATAAGAAGTTAATATACAAAAGTTAACTGAATTGTCACATTATCAATAAACAATTGAAAAACATTCAAAAACACTATAATACCATGAACAATAACCAAAGTTAACTTGAAAAAAAAAAACACAAGATGTGTGAGGCCTTTATGGAGAAAAGTAATACTATATAGCATTATCTTTTTGAAATAAAGAAAAAAATGAAGGAAGACCCAAATAAATGAAGAGCTATACAATAATCATGGACACTAGGCTTTAACATTTTCAAGATGAAAATTCTCCACAAAATATAAACTTGATGTAACTTTTTTTTTTTTTTGAGACGCAGTCTCGCTCTGTCGCCCAGGCTGGAGTGCAGTGGCCGGATCTCGGCTCACTGCAAGCTCCGCCTCCCGGGTTTACACCATTCTCCTGCCTCAGCCTCCCGAGTAGCTGGGACTACAGGTGCCCGCCACCTCGCCCGGCTAGTTTTTTTGTATTTTTTTAGTAGAGACGGGGTTTCACCGGGTTAGCCAGCGTGGTCTCGATCTCCTGACCTCGTGATCCTCCCGTCTTGGCCTCCCAAAGTGCTGGGATTACAGTAACTTCTAATAAAAACCTGATAGGACTGTTCGTAGAACATAACACTCTGATCTTAAAGCTCAAAGAAGAGAGGGAGCCAGCTAAAACCAAGATAACTCTGGAGACTAAGAGGAGACTCATTCTACCAGATGCTGAGGCTTACCAGAAAAAGTTATAGTATGAAAACAGTATGGTATTAGACAAAGACAAATAGATGGATTTAAAAAGCACAGAACCTTAGTCTGGGCTTGTAAATATCAGAGTCCCATATGCGTCGGGGGAAAGGGATGAATTAAGAAACCTATGAGGTTGACACTTGCAGGTATTCATATGGAAAAGATGAGCCCCACGCCACTCCAGACACACAAATCCATTCCAGATGCACTGACTACTGTAACATGAAAAGCAACAAAACAAACCTCTAGAAGAAAAAGAGGCAACGCCTTCATGTAAGGTCCCTTAGACAGGGGATTCTGGCTGCTCAATAAATGCTGCTTTGTTGCTGTGTAAGACGATAGCACAGACTTAGTGGGTTAGAGCAACAGAAATGTGTGGCAGTGTACCCTCATCACGCTGAGGTTAGAAATCCTAAATGAGTTTCACCGGGCTAAAGCCAAGGTGTTGTCAGAGCTGGTTCCTCCTTAAGATTCTGAGGAACAATCCACTTCCTTGCCTTCCTCGGACGTTGGTGGTGACCTGTATTCCACCACTCATGGCCCCTTCCTCCAGTTTCAAAGTGGGTCACTCCCACCTTGGCTTCCATCTTCACATCACCATCTCCTCTTCTGCAGTCAAATCTCCCTCTTAAAAATAATGACCCTTGTGATGACATTCAGGACCTATCTGGATAACCCAAGATAATTCCTCGCATCTCATCCTTAACTTCATCACCTCTGCAAAGCTCCTTTTGCCGTATGAGGTCACATATTCAGAGGTGCCAGAGACTAGGACCTGGATATCTTTGGGGGCCATTAATTAGCCACAAATATGTTCAATTGTTATTTGCTGAATAAATCAAGGGGAGAAAAAAGTGTTTCTTTCTACAAGGCATTGGGTACAAAGCATGAGGGGACAGACAAATTAGACAATGTAAAAGTTAAGACTTCATCAGACACAACAGCAAGAAGACATCACAGGCTGGGCACGGTGGTTCATGCCTGTAATCCCGACACTTTGGGAGACTGAGGCGGGTGGATCACTTGAGGTCAGGAGTTCAAGACCAGCCTGGCCAACATGGCAAAACCCTGTCTCTACTGAAAATACAAAAAAAAATAGCTAGGCGTGATGGTGCACACCTGTAGTCCCAGCGACTTGGGAGGCTGAGGCAGGAGAATCACAGGAACCCAGGAGGCGAAGGTTGCAGTGAGCCTAGATCGTGCCATTGCACCCCAGCCTGGGTGACAGGAAAAAAAAAAAAAAAGGAAGAAAACACCCGAAAGGGACCTTTACAACATAGGACCAAGTGCTGTGGAAAATCTGGGAAGAATTCCTACAGGGCAAAAAAAGAAACAACTCCAGATGCAAACGGGTACAGTTCATCGCAGGGGACACCTGAAGGGCTAGTTGGCATGGGAGAACATATCCCAAAGGTACCAGGAAAACAAGCAATGCCAAGGCCCACAATGAAAATGCAGTCCCAGGATGGAGAAGGCAATGCAAAGTGGGACTGTTCCGGAGGCTCCTGGGGACCCTGTCATCCCCACTTAAAGCAGCCCTGAAATTCTCGCTGCTATGAACTGAACCGTCTCCCTCTAAAATTCATATGCTATGGCCCTAACCCCCCAGTGTGATGGTATCTGGAGGTAGCACCTTTAAGAGGTAGTTGAGGTTATGAGATTACAAGGGTGGGGTCCTGATCCCATAGGATTAGCATCCCTATAAGGACAGGAAGAAATATCGGAGAGCTAGCACGGGTGCCCACGTGTGGTCATGCATTCCTATCTCCCTGCAACCAACCATGTGAGGACACAGCCAGAAAGTAACCCTCTGCAAGCCAGGTAGCAGTCCCTCACCAGGAGCTGAATCAGCCAGCTCTTCAGCTCCTTGATCTCAGACGTCCAGCCTCCAGAAAGGTGAGAAAATAAATTTCTGCCAAGTCACTCTATCTATTCTGTTATAGCCTGAGCTGCCCAAGACACCCACCTTCTACAAAATCATGTGTAAAACATAACAGAGTTGATGGGGAAAACAGTTGAGGAGGCCACTCCAACATATGCCTTTTTGTCCCCAGAGCCCTGCAGAAGCCAGGAAAATCCCTGCTGTGTTATTTTGGCTCCAGCAATGACACCTTAAATCATGGTCCATGTTGGCAGCCTTCAACCCTGGGCTGCTGAGTCTCCCAAGAGATGTCTGTCTCCAAAGAAGATGGCTTCCAATAGAAACCAGTTGCTTCAACACTGAAACTAAGTTTGTAGATAGCCTTCTTTAAGAAGTTTACTTTTGCTAACCAGAAATAAAATTCTAAGTCCACCACCAACTGAATGGATCCCCCAGCCACTCTTGGCCAAGGGCATTCCAAAGTAAAACCGAAAAACGAGTTCAAAGCATGATGGGAAGCGGGGATCGAACATGCCTCATTATATCTGCCTCCCTTTGGAATTCAGGCACAACTGACCAGAATTAACATTAAAACAAAGAGATCTCAAGATGGACCAAATGGACTCTTTGTAGCAAATTCCAGTCTGACTCTAGTATAGCATCACATAATAGATAGCAGGTCCTGAAAGAAAACAAAGTATTTTTTACCGAACTATATTTCTTTGACATATTTTGAAATGACCCTGCAAAGCTGTCTCTTGTGGGGAAAATTTACACTCTATAGAGAATCCCCTTCCATTTCCAGGTCTCTTCCTGATCCAGGAGAGATTAACTAAGAGCCTGGCATCTTTTTAGGTAAGTTAAGAGACATTTACCCTCCGTTCTCCCTGAAGTCTGCTATCTGGAAGCTTCTTGCACATAATAAGAACCTTGGTCTCCACAACCCCTGATCTTAAGCCAGACATTCCTTTCTATTGATTCCAGGTCTTTACATAATAACAACTCTTTCAACCAATTGCCAATCAGAAAATCTCTGAATCTACCTATGACCTGGAAACCCTCCCCCGACTCCACTTAAAGCTGTCCCACCTTTTTGGATTGAACCAATGTACACCTTACATGTACGCACCGTTGTCTGCCTGTAACTTCTACCTCCTAAAATGTATAAATCCAAGCTGTAACCCAACTACCTTGGGCACATGTTCTCAGACCTCTTGGGGCTATAAAATGGGCCTTGGTCACTTGTATTTGGCTCAGAATAAACCTCTTTAAATATTTTACAGAGTTGACTATTTTTCATTGGCATTTTCTTAGATACAGGAGGAAATGTCTTCATAGTCTGTCCACAGGCAGGGCAGCATCCTCAATTCTGGTGGACAGTGTGGAGGCTCCCTAAGTCATTGCAGCAGCCTCTCCTTACACTGAATGAGACACCCCTGTAGCATTTTCTGCTTTTTGTTCTGAAGCATCACATGATCTCAATGTACACTTGGTGAATTAACCAATGAACTGGAAACAGCTTAAATGCCACTGTCTTATTCCACTTTTTGTTGCTGTAACAAGATACCATAGGCTGGGTAATTTATAAAGAAAAGAAGTGTATTTCTTAGGGCTCTGGAGGCTGAGAAGTCCAAGAGCATGGTGTGGCATCTGGTGAGGACCTTCTTGCTGCATCATGACGTGGCAGAGGGCATCACATGGCGAGAGGGTGAGATCATGCATGTCAGTTCTGGTCTCTCTTCCTCTTCTATTGAAGCCATAAGTCCCATCATGGGGACTCCACACTGATGACCTTATTTAATCTCAATGACCTCCCAAAGGCCCCAACTCCAATCACCATACAAATTTGGGGATGAAGCTTCCAACATAAGAAATTTGAGGAACATGTTGAAACCATAGCAGCCACCAACAGGAAACTAAGTAAATGATTGTGTAGTAATATCAGGTAAAATTATAGAACAGTGAAGACAAGTCAAGTAACATACATTGACATGCGACAGTGAAATGGGGGAAATGTCAACTTTCAAAAGAACAGATACATTTATCTAAACATTTTCATACACAAATTAAAAATATAGATGGTGATGGCTGTCTTCACCTATCTATAGCCCTGCTTCAAAACAGGGAAAACTGATGAGAACAAGTGGGAGTTATCTCAAAATAAATAAATAAATAAATGCAAATAGGCAAATAGGGCAAAATCTTAAAATGTTTAGTTCTGATGATGGGTATAGAGTCATTATTGTGTTTTTCTACTTTTCTATGTTTATCATGTCTTTCATTAAAAATAAAAACTTTAGAAATTACATGACCATGGCACAGGGTCTGCCTGTAATGGTCTTTCCAGTGCAAGCCCTTGATAAATCAAATTTATTCATTTTAGAAGCCGGAGAGATGTGCTTGTGGGGGATCCCAATGGATGAGAACACAGAAGGCCATGCTGCTGCAGGAAGGCAGAGCTGATGCTTCTTCAGGGCTTCCAGCAAGTCAGCCTACCAGCTAGGCCTGTATTTGAGTATCTCTTGTCAGTCCTGGGAGAATGTGATAGGAGGACTTCGTGACTTCCCCTTATCTGATAGATAAGGAACCTCGGAAGATAAACTCCTGGTGCGTCACAGCCAGGAAGGGAGGCAGCTCACCCTCAATCCAAATCAAGATTCTCCAGACAATTTCCAAAAGACAGTCTGCTTGTGCAAAAAGGAGCTCAGTGGAAACTGCCCCAAAAGATTGCAGCGTGAGGTCTTAGAGAAGTGAAATTCGGATCAATTCACTCCCCATCCTTTCACGCAAATCACACACCCTCGGCCACAGGGAGGCTGGAGGAGGACAGAAGGCAGAATGCAAAATATTTATACATCCGTGCTTTTTATTGTGCACTTCTAAATTAATAGGCTTTATTCTTCTAGAGCAGGTTTAGGTTTATATGAAACAGCTGATACAGAGAGTTCCCACTGATCTAGTTCCTAGTTTGTAGTCTGTCTGCTCTAACAAACCTGTTGCACTTAGGATCTAAAAGGAGATGTAAAATCGAAATACAACCCTCTCAGATGCCAGTGGTCTCTAAATTTTCAGGTGCCCTCCGTTTGTTCCTCAGCCTCCCCGCGGTTGGCTTGGGTCCATCTGGACAGTTCTAGATCCTGGGTTGTGAGTGCAAGGCAGGGGTGTGGCAGTAAAGACTAGCCACCAAAATCATCCCCAGGTACAAGTCAAGTTCTTAAAATCCCAGTACCTGGCAGTGGAGAGCTGGGGGATTAACCTTCCTTTGAAGATTAAGTATCACAGTACATTGCATCTCAGCAGTGTCTGCCTGGGCAGAAGGGCTTTGGCATTAAACAGACCCAGCAACCTAGGCCACTACAGAGAAGACAGAAGCATGACCAGGTTCTATTCCAGCTCCAGACTCAACGCCAGAGCAGCCACAGAATAACCCAGTGGGACCCAGTGTCCCCAGTGAGGGGTTGACCACAAGGTGACCCACCTAAGGCATCTCCGATTCACAGAGGGGCCTCATGACAGCTGCCGCACCTTCTAAACTATGGGTTACCAGAAAGTAAGTTAAATTACCATGTCTGGGAACTGGGAACATCACACAACAAACTCACACGCTCTGAGAGCTCTATGGAGATGAAATGTCACTGGTAAACTAAGATGTGCCTGTTACTAAGCATATTTAGTGTACAGATGTGTCTGTACACTAAACAGATTTCAAATCAAGGGTAAGAACTCTTGACAGCTTTCTGTGCTGTACCCAATTCCATCAAAAGCCGGCCTCAGGCATCTGTTGGGGGCCTAGGAGACACGCCAAGTGCTTCAGTCTGAAGAGAGCTTCCCAGTCACCTGCTTGGGGACGCCCTTGACTCCACCATGAGTGGGGCTGTGGCTACTCCATCCTGCCATCGTCTGTAATGACAGTATTTAAGCTGGGGGTGGGTTCCCTTAATTCCTATTATTCCAATGTTTGTGGGAACCCAGATGTCCTTTGCTATTTTAACTTTAATTTTCTTGTCTTCTGTTTTTTTTGAGATGGGGTCTCACTGTGTCGCCTAGGCTGGAGTACAGTGGCACGATCTCGGTTCACTGCAACCTCCGCCTCCCGGGTTCAAGTGATTCTCTTCGCCTCAGCCTCCCAAGTAGCTGGGATGACAGGCATGTGCCACCACACCCAGCTAGTTTTGTATTTTTAGTAGAGACAGGGGTCTCACCACGTTGGTCAGGCTGGTCTCAAAATCCTCATCTCAAGCCATCCACCCGTCTTGGCCTCCCAAAGTGCTGGGATTCCAGGTGTAAGCCACCACTCCCAGCCTCGTCTTGTTTTCTTTTTTTTTTTGAGACGGAGTCTCGCTTTGTCGCCCAGGCTGGAGTGCAGTGGTGCGATCTCGGCTCACTGCAAGCTCCGCCTCCCGGGTTCACGCCATTCTCCTGCCTCAGCCTCCGAGTAGCTGGGACTACAGGCGCGCACCACCACACCCGGCTAATTTTTTGTATTTTTAGTAGAGACGGGGTTTCACCGTGTTAGCCAGGATGGTCTCAATCTCCTGACCTCATGATCCGCCCGCCTCGGCCTCCCAAAGTGCTGGGATTACAGGCGTGAGCCACCGCACCCGGCCATCGTCTTGTTTTCTTAAGAAGAAATATTGTTCCCGTCTGGGGCGTTTTAAACTATTGCGCTAACCCAATGCTTGAGAGAACCTCATGGTGAGAGAACCTCTTGCAGGCCTCTGTGGGAGGTGCCCCCAGGTGTGTGTGCCGGTCCTCAGTGTGTCCTGCTCCTAGGATGTTATGCTGTGCAGCAGTCCCACAGCCTTAATGCCCCCACAGCATGAAGAATGAAGCCTGAACACCAGGTGGGAAGGCTGTTCTCGCTTTTCTCTGTGAAGCCTGGACAAACCCTACAGCGAGATCATTCATCCCAGAAATCTTCCTCCTCGGAACTTCTCAGCCCTTGAGATTCGGATGCCAGAGGCTGCCTGGGGACCTGAGAATCATTCACCTTGAAATGCCCCCAAGTGAAACGGGCCCAGCCAAGGCTGAGAACTGGCGACATCTTTTACATTGCGTTGTCAGGTACCTTTTTCTCAGGAGCAGAGACACGTCTCATTCTCGGGCCTCTGTCCTGGAATGCTTCCCGGCTGATCTCACGGTCCAGCCCCACCCACTTGTCAGGACCCAGTGCAGAGCACCCACCGTGAGCACTGTTGGGAAGCCGTCTCCTCCGTCCTCTGCTGAGCGTGAGTGGAAGACAACTCTCCAGCCTCCCGCGTGCTGCACAGATGGACGAATGTGAGTTTCCACATCCCCCCCAGCCTGGACCAACACTGACAAGCATACACGACCGCCTGGTGTCAGCCCTTCCCTTGAAGGAGGCTCCTGCCAAAAAGCCAGGGATGATAGGACAGACGGGGGGGTTCCACAAATCAAAACTGCACAGGCCAAGCACCAAAGCAGGTGCCGCCCAGGCACTGGGTCACCTCGCTTCACCCTCTCACAGACGTCCTGAAACGAAAGGTCTGCACCAGACAGTCCGGGGGCTGTATCACGAAGATGCTAGAGACGGGCAGATAGGACCTCTGAATGTGAAGAGAATTTGAGCATTGGAAGGATCTAGGTAAGGACAAACCAAGGAATTAACTGGACAGCTACTTCTTTACAGACAGCAAAAATTAGCCAGGTGTGGTGGCGGGCACCTGTAGTCCCAGCTACTCGGGAGGCTGAGGCAGGAGAATGGCGTGAACCTGGGAGGCGGAGCTTGCAGTGAGCTGAGATCATGTCACTGCACTCCAGCCTGGGCGACAGAACGAGACTCCATCTCAAAAAAAAAAAAAAAAAAGAATTATTGCACGCCCATGCAGCACTCCCCAGTATTACAAGACATGACTTTTCTTGGTTTACCTTCCAATCCACACTTTTTTTTTTTTTTTTTTTTTGAGACAGAGTTTCACCCTTATCACCCAGGCTGGAGTGCAATGGCATGATCTTGGCTCACTGCAACCTCCGCCTCCTGGCTTCAAGTGACTCTCCTGCCTCAGCCTTCCGAGTAACTGGGATTATAGGCGCCCACCACCTCACCCGGCTAATTTTTGTATTTTTTAGTAGAGACGGGATTTCACCATGTTGGCCAGGCTGGTTATAAACTCCTGACCTCAAGTGATCTGCTGTCCTCGGTCTTCCAAAGTGCTGGAATTACAGGTGTGAGCCACCACGCTTGGCCCACACTTCTGAAAGTAATCAATATTCACAACAGCGGCAAGTAGCATCTAGGGACCATTTGACAACACTGATAAAAGGTCAACTGAGGCACAATAAGATGCATAAAGAGTTAGTTTGAGCAAACAGTGATTTATGAAATCAGGAAGCACCAAACTGAAGGTATTTGGTTGGTGCAAAAGGAACTGTTGGTTTTGCTGTTTCTTTTAAATGGCACAAACGGCAATTATTTTTGCAGCAACCTAATAGTTTTAGGCTCCACTACAGGGATGGAAGGGGAAAGCTTTATGGGGTGAACGCAGATGCAAGGCAAAGGAGACACCTGGTTGGTTACAATGATGTGGTCGCCTTACTGGCTTATCTTGTCGGAAAGTCCCTAGCTGAAGTTAATTGATGGCTTCTGATCAGCTAAGCTTGAGCTTCATTTTTCTTTGATGTAGGCATTTATAAGAAATAGCTCAAGTTAGGTTTCACTCAGGTGTCGTACATCAAGCAAGGCTAAGGTCACTTATGAGGTCTGATGGGCTTTGCTTAGGATTCTTTAGGCCTGGTTTCCTTTTTAATCTGACAACATAAAACAATTCATGTGACTCCAAAATATGTATGCACATAAGTCTACACAGAATGTGTGTAAAACCAGGCTCACGCCTGTAATCCTAGCACTTTGGGAGGCCGAGGTAGGTGAATCACCTGAAGTCAGGAGTTCAAGATCAGCCTGGCCAACGTGGTGAAACCCCATCTCTACTAAAAATACAAAAATTAGCTGGGCATGGTGGCGGGCGCCTATAATACCAGCTACTCAGGAGGCTGAGGCAGGAGAATCACTTGAACCTGGGGGCGGAGGCTGCAGTGAGCCTAGATGGTACCACTGCACTCCAGCCTGGGTGAAAGAGGGAGACTTCATCTCAAAAAATAAAAGAAGAAGAATGTGTGTAAAACCAGATACTGATTTTTGCATATCTCAGCAGTATAACTGTGATTTGTCTTATGTTCATAAAAATATTTAATGAGAGTAAATTTTCAGAAAACTAAATTAAAATGTTTCCATTTCATAGAAATCATTTTGATTAAAATTTTGAGGCCAGGAGATCAAGGCTGCAGTGCTCTGTAACCCCACCTGTGACTGCATTCCAGCCTGGGCACAATAGCAAGGCCCCATCTTTTTAAAAAATATATAATACTCATTAATTTTAATTTGTATTTTGCCTTTGAGCAGTTAATTTGGAATATTTTAGTAGATATCACTTTTGGAATCATGAAAAATGTTTAATGCTAAATTTAATTTATACCTTTATCAAAATACATTCAATTTTCTTTTCTGTATTAGCCCATTTTCACAGACACCCAAATTTTGTATACACTGAATATATTAAATTTCTAATCATTTAGAATATGAAACACAGATTGTGCAAACTGCTAGACCAGAACAACATAGTGGTAATTTTGCTGAACAGAAGGCAAGACAAATATATTTTCTGCCATATATAATAATAAATGAATGGCATTTATATTTATTACTTATCCAAATGTCACTGTGCATCAGTGAGATGCCCAAGTGTGCAACAGAACAACTAAACTCAGCCGTGTTTGGTGTATCAGCAGCTTTCAATCGCATGCAACAGCCAATTCCCACATGGTTTACATTTTGCCATCACAAAGGGATGTCTGTGAAAGCAGAAGAAACTATGATCTAACCGCGTGCTAGCTGGGTGTGGACCTAACTTTCAAATAGGAAACATGTCACGTGGGCTTCTGCTGGTGCTCCCTGCCCGGACCCCAAATAGTAGGGGCCGGCTGGCGAGAGGTGGCACTGAGGCACGTGTTGCCTGTTCCCGACCTCCAAGACCACAGCAGAGCCCATGCTCAAAGGGGTCTCCAAAGAGGCAAGGAGCTGGGATGCTCCCAGGTGCCAGGAGGAAGCAGCTATTTCTCCCAGGACAAGGGTCAGGCCTTCACGCCTATCAAATCGCAAGAGCTTTAGGAAATATGATGGCCCTAGTCCTGGGTTCCTGCTGTCGCTGGCAAGGGGTGCAGTAGTCAGTTTGCTGCCATCACAGAACACCACAGCTGGGGCTATGACAGCAGAAGTGCATGTGCTCACATTTCTCCCAGTGAGGGTTCTTCCTGGCTTGCACACAGCCAAATTCTGGCTGTTTTCAGCACGGCCTCCTCTTTTGGCACCCGCGGGGAGAGAGTGAGCCTTCTGTTTTCTCTTCTTCTAGGTGCACTGTATTAGTCCGGGTTCTCCCGGAGGCAGCATCAACAGGAAATGTATACAGGCACATGCGGGTGGGCTTGTCAGGGGGCTGACAGAGTCTCCACGATGACAAAGGCTGAAAAGTCCTGGGACAAGCCGTCTGCAGGTTGGAGCCCCTGGGGGCTGGGAGCAAGACTCAGTCCAGGTCCAAAGGCTCGGAACCGGGGAAGGCGATGGCGTAACTCAGTCCGAGGTCAGAGGACAGAGAACCCGAGGGGAAGGGGGTGGCCGCTGGTGCAAGTCCTGAAGTCCAAAGGCTTTCGAGTTGCCCAAAGACAGGAGAGGACGAGAGTGTCCAGCCCAGCGGCTCTATGCCCTTGCCCCTTCTCTGCAGTTGTTCTCTCCGGACCCCCAGCAGGTTGGACGGTGCCCACTCACACCCAGGGCAAATCCCTGCCTCCAGTCCCCTCAGACTTATGTGCTAATCCCCTCCAGAAACCCCACACAGACGCGCCCACAATCACACTTTGCCGGGTTCCCAGGTGTTCCTTAGTGCAGTCGAAAGGATACTGAAGATCACCCCTCAGGCCTCTAATCCCATCAGATTAATCAGATTAATCCCTGTAACCTCGTTTAACCAGGATCACTGCCTGAGAGGCCCCATCCTCAAAGTCACGATGGGGGTTATGGTTTCCACAGAGGAATCTTGAGGGAACACAATCTAGTCTACAACACCTGGGAAGGCCCAGCTCTGATCCTGAGACCCTGGGCCTGGAAGGCCTCCTTGGGGCAGCAGCAGTGGGGTGATGGGACTGTCCCCCATGGCTGCCTGAGGGTTGAACAATGTGGCAGACCTCACCACTCCACTCAGCCCCATCCGTGGCACACTGACCACGTAACCAAAAGGAGCAAACAACTGCTAGGATTTCCAACACCATGATTCCCATCTGGCGCAAGGGAAGCCCTCAAAATATGCCACCGTCCTGCCAGCTCAATCCCTGACCTCACACAAGGAGAAGGAGCGCCCAAGGAAGGCATCCACCTCAAGAACGCAGGGCCACGGTGGGCCACGTGCTTTCTCCTGTTACTTTATTTACTTAAAACAAACAGCTGCCAGGTGCGGTGGCTCACGCCCGTAATCCCAGCACTTTGGGAGGCCGAGGTGGGCAGATCACAAGGTCAGGAGTTCGAGACCAGCCTGGCCAATATGGTGAAACCCCATCTCTCCTAAAAATATAAAAATTAGCCAGGCACGGTGGTGGGCACCTGTAGTCCTAGCTAACCTGGAGGCTGAAGCAGAAGAATCGCTTGAACCCAGGAGGCAGAGGTTGCAGTGAGCCAAGATCACACCACTGCACTTCAGCCTGGGAGACAGAGGGAGACTCTGCCTCAAAAAAAAAAAAAAAAAAAAAAAAAGAAGGAAGGGAGGGAGGGAGGGAGGGAGGAAGGATGGACCTGAGGAGCAGCATCTTCCCATATTTCCAGTGGCCTCTTGGGAAATGCTCCTGAGAGAGGAATAACCCTCAGGGCACATGCACCCCTTAAAGGCACTCCCCCACCAGAGAACCGTCAGACTGCCACCCAGAAAGCCTGCACAGTTAACGCCAGGGCAATGCCTGCCTCCTGCAGGTGCACGGTCTAGCCCGGCACACCAGAGCAGGCAACAGCAGGTACACACACAGTGATGGAGTCCCGTGTGAGAACAGGATCAAAAATGCACAAGCACAGCAAATTCGCACTCCTTCAAAGACACTCCCGAGGGCTGCATTTCAAAGTGCTCTGGCCTCCGGGGCCATCGGGCTGGTGGAGGCTGAGAAGCGGGCATCCCAGCCAGCACCCAACCCTGTCACTGTGCCCTATCCTCTCTGAGCAGGGACAGGCAGAATGCCTTGTTTGATGAAGTGTCTTATAAATCTATTACATTTATTTTTTCAAGCTACTGGTCTTTTGTAGACTATAAAATACTGGACTATTGGAGTCAATAATCATAAAAGGAAAATCTATCTCACCCCTCATGGAGGACAAGATGAACTGGAAGAGAGAAACTGATTCCAGTACAGGTTTCTTCTTCCGGCTGGGATCACTGCTGGAAAGAGTCTGCTGTTACCCTGCCTGCTTTTGGAGCAGATGTAAAGGATGAAGCTCCCGGGTGCCTCCAGGCAGGGTGGCTGCTGGGCTGGCCTCAGGATTGGCACCACTGCATGTGGTCCGGGTGTGAGTTCACCCTGCTGGAAATACCCTGACTGTCCAGCACACAAAGCTAATACTGTTTTCAACCCTCTTCTTTGATGAACCAGGCAAATGTCCCCCTAGGAAACATTCTTTCATATCCACAAGCTAGGGGGACTTCCACTACAACAATTTTAACTTCTGCCCAAAGAGTTGACTGTTCCAGAACACGCTGAAACCTACCCAAGCACACTGGCGTGAAGAGTGTCCTCTCAAAATTCATCCTCACCCAAACCTCAGCATGAGATCTTCTTTGGGAACAGGAGGGTCTTTGCTGATGTAATTAGTCAAGATGAGATCATATAAGGAGGAGTGTAGGCCCTACATCCAATGCCAGGTGCCTTTATAAGGAGGGGAAATGATACAGAGGGAAAGACAGGGAAGTGACCAGGTGAAGACTGAGGCAGAGACTGGAGTGATGTGGCCACAAGCCAAGGAATAGCTGAGGCTTCAAGAGGAGGGGAAGGATCCTCCTCTAGAGCCTTTGAAGTGAGCACGGCCCTGCCGATGCCTTGATTTCAGACTTCTGACCTCCAGAACTATGGAAGCTGAGGAGGGTGGATCACGAGGTCAGGAGTTCGAGACCAGCCTGACCAACATGGTGAAACCTCGTCTCTACTAAAAAATACAAAAATTAGCTGGGTGTGGTGGCACATGCCTGTAATCCCAGCTACTCAGGAGGCTGAGCCACGATAATCACCTGAACCCAGGAGGCAGAGGTTGCCATGAGCCAACACTGCACCACTGGACTCCAGCCTGGTGACAGAATAAGACTCCATCTCCAAAAAAAAAAAAAAATCAAAGGTTAGCTGAGTATGGCGATGTGTGCCTGTGGTCCCAGCTATTGGGAGGCTGAGGCAGGAGAACTGCTTGAACCTAGGAGGTCGAGGCTGCGGTGAGCTGTGACTGCACCACTGCACTCAGCTTGGGCGACAGAGGGTGACCCAGTCTCAAGAGGAAAAAAAAGAACACAGGCTTTGAGGGGGGCCACACAGGATTAGATTCCAATGCTGGGGCTCCCTGGGGAAGTAGCTTGGACACAGAGAACACACCCAGCTTTGTGCTCACCATTTCTTCTGCCTGGAATTCTCTCCTTGTCTCCCCCTCCTCCTCTCCCAGTTTACATGTCATGCTCTCAGATAAGGCTTTCCCAGTTACCTTTCTCCAGCTACAAAACACACACACAGTCGCTTATCTGCATTTACCAGAGCAAGGGATTTTGTTAAATCTGTGTCTTATTTATTTTGTGTGTCGCTCGAAGGAGGGCAAGAGACAAAACCCATCATCTTCGCCAGTGCTTCCTTGGCACCTAGTCCAACTCAGCACAAGTGTGAAGAACGAAGAAATGAGCAGCGGCAGGTTCTTGGATGGGCACGGGAACAACACAGCTGAGCATGACAGGTCTCCTCAGGAAACGCAAAGCAGATAGATGATGCCTGAACTACAGAGCTGGTGTCGATGGGAAACCGTGGCTGCTGCTGGGTGGTCCTGTGTACACCGAAGCAGGAAAGCGAGTCTGTCAAGAGAGCAGGAGGAAGGGAAGAAAAAGAGAGGGAGAGGAGGAGGAGAAACAGACCAAAGCTGGAGAATGTGGGGACAAAAAAGGCAGAGGGACAGACACAGAGATGGCAAGAGAGACAGAAACACTGCTTCCAGCCAAGATGGAGGAGGGCGTGCTGGATTTAGCCTCCTACCTGAAACCACCCCCAAAATATTCAAAATATGAAAAAAAAAAACCCATATATTTTCAAAGTACAGGACAGGATGCATGGGAGACAGGAAATAACGAGGTGAGCCCTATGATGACTCCTAGCTTTCTGCCTCTCCAGAGTTTCCAGGCCATGCTGCAAGCAAGGACCACCAAGGTGAACTCCCAGGGTGGAGGCAACGGGGCTGAGAACACAGGAAGGTCAAGGTAGCTCCAATTTGCAGGACAAAAAAACAGGAGGGGAGAGAATGAAACACAGCCTAGCAAGGACATGTTCCCTTATTCAGAATATGATGGATGCAAGCACGTAACAAACCACCTCAGGCCGGAGAAAGAACCACCCAAAAGAATTGGCAGAAACAATTCATATCAATCACACAGGCCAGGAACGGTGTCTGTTTCCATCTCACCACTCACGGGGCAGTGTACATACAGAAGGGTTTTGCCTCACTTAGTGGGAAATAATCAGACATTGGCTGAGCACTGCGATCATCCCGCCAAACGAATATTTAAATCAAGACCCAAAAGGATTACGCTGTTTCTAAGTAACTAAATCCCAGAAACAAAAGCTCAAGAATATGTACAGAAATCCAAAACACACAGGTCCAACAAGATTAAATTCATATTTTACAACGTTTAGTGACAGAAAATTCAATTAATAAAACAATGAAAAACTATCACACATGCAAAGCAAGAACATATGACCCATAATGAGGAAAATAATCAACCAAAACTAAGCAAAAATACCAATGTTAGAATTAGCAGACAAAGCATTCGAATCATATTAACAGTATTCTGTATGTTCAAAAAGATAAGGAGCAACATGGAAAAAAATTAAACTTCCAAAGATAAAAACGACAATATCTGAAGTGAAAAATACTCTGAAAAGAATTAATGGCAAATTACACATCACACAAAAAGATTTGTGAACTTGAAGCTAGAACAGTAGAAACTGTCTAAAATGAAACACACAAAGAAAATAATACCACCAACAAATTATAACAACAGAACAGAGTATCAGTGAGCCATGAAACAATGTCAAGCAGCCTAATATGTACATAGTTGGAGTTTCTAAAAAGAAAATGTGGAGGGGGAACAAACAAATATTTCTATTTTGGGCCAAAAGTTATTCACATCTGATGAAAACTATAAACTCACAGCTTCAGGAAACTCAGCGTAACCTAAGCACAAGAATCGTTCAGAAAATTACACCAAGGCACAACATAACAAAATGGCTCAAAACCAAAGATAAACAAAAAAGCTTAAAAGCAGACTAGGGAAAGGAGACATGTTACATTCAGAAAACAAAGTTAAGAATGACAGCAGATTTCTTGATGGAAATGATTCAAGTGAACTGACAGTGGATTGGCATCTTTAAATGAAAAAAGTCAAACTAGAATTATACAAGCAGTGAATATATCTTTCAGAAATGAAGACTTTTCTGACATACAGTAGCTGAAAGAATTCATGAACAGGAGATCTGTCCTACAAGTAATGTCAATGGAAAGTCTTGAGGCAGAAGAAAACGATACCAGATAAAAATATGAATTACACAAAAGAGTGAAGACAATCAGAACTGGTAACCCCAAGGCTAAATATACAATTTTTTTCTTAGTTAAATCCCTTTAAGATAACTGACTATTTAAGCAGAATAAAAATGTATCATGGGGTTTACAAGACATATAGAAGAAAAATATATAACAACAACACAAAGGTTGGGATGGGAACATGGAAGCGTATTATTTTAAAGTTCTTATGCTTACATGAACTGGTATAACACTACTTGATGATCGAGTATAGTAAGATAAAGACTTATACAATAAATCCTAAACCGACCATTGAAAGAACAAAACAAAGAGTAATCACAGATAAACCAATAAAGATAAATGGAAAAAAATTATATTAATCTAAAAGAAGACAGAAAAAAGAAAAGGAGAACAAAGAACAGATGTGACAAAAAGAAAATAGTAAGATGACAGATTTAAATCAAACCGTTATCAATTTTCCCATTAAATGTGACCCAACTCTAAGCTTTCTATAAGAAATACACTTTAAACCCATAAGCCAATTCAAAAATAGGCAAAGAATCTAAATAGACATTTCTCCAAATAAAATATGCAAATCGCCAATAAGCACATGAAAAAAATTCCAACAACATTAGCATTTGGAAAATGCAGGTCAAAACAGCAATGAGATACCACTTTATATCTACTAAGAGAGCAATAACAATAATAATAATAATAAGTGGAAAATGATACATTTGGTGAGGATGTAGAGAAACTGGAACCCTCATGCGCTGCTGATAGAAATGTAAATCGCGTGGCCACTATGGAAAACAGGATAGCACTTTTCCAGAAGTTTAAATAGAGAGTAACACCTGATCCAGCAGTTCCACTCCTAGTTATAAATCCAAAAAGACTGAGAGTAGGGACTTAAACAGAGCTTTGTACATGAATGTTCATGGCAACAGTATTCACAAGCACCAAAAGATGGAAATAACCCTTTCACCTGTCCATCAACTGATGAATGAATGAATACATAGAATGTGGCCTATCCATACAGTGGAATACTACTGTCATAAAAAGGAAAGAAATTCTGACACATCCTACAACATGCACAAGCTTTGAAAACACTATGCTCAATAAGCCAGACACAGTAGGAGACATCTTATATGATTCTACTTATATGAGGTACCTAGAATAGCCAAATTCATAAAGCCAGAAAGTAGACTGGTGGTTACCAGAGGCCAGAAAGAGAGGGGAGAGGGAACTATTGTTTAATGGGCACAGAGATTTTGTGAAGGATGACAAAAAAAGGTTTGGTATAGACGGAGTGGTGTTAACACAATGTTGTGAATGTATCTAATACCACTGAATCGTACACTCATGAAATGGTTAAGATGATAGATATTATGCTATGCATATTTTATCACAATTTTAAAAGTCTTTAAAAAGAACTGTGCTTTAAAAATAAAGACAAATACAGGTAAAAAGTAACTGAATAGGAAAAAGCATACTAAGTTAGTATTAATCTGGCCAAGTGCAGCCAGATTAAGACTCACACCTGTAATCCCAGCACTTTGGGAGGCCAAAGTGGGTGGATCACTTGAGCCCAGGAGTTCAAGACAAGCCTGGCCAACATGGTGAAACACTGTCTCTACTAAAAATACAAAAATTTTTGGGAGTGGTGGTGCACCTCTGTAATCCCAGCTACTCAGGAGGCTGAGGCATGAGAGTCACTTGAATCTGGGAGGCAGGGGTTGCAGTGAGCTGAGGTTGCGCCACTGCACTCCAGCTTGGATGACAGAATGAGACTTCGTCTAAAACGAATGAATGAATGAATGAATGAATGAATAAAATAAATAAAAGACCAAGTTAATATTAATCAAAAGAAAGTTGGAGGATTATATTATTTTTCCAGAAAGCTGGATAAAAGGAAACATCCCAATGCCTTCTGAGGCCAATACTGCCCTGATACGAATAAGAAAACACAGACCAACATTCTTCATGAACACAGATGCAAAAAGTCAAAATAAAACAGCAAATCAAATCCAACAATATGTAAAAAGGATATTTCATAATCAAGTGTGATTTTGATCAGGAACTGATCAAATTTAGCATTTGGTTCAACATTTGAAATCAACGGTTAACATTTGAGAATCAAAGCATACCAACAAACCATGTTAACAAAAGCTAAAAACTCTATGAGCAGCTCGATAGTTGCAAAAAAAGCATTTCATAAAATCTAACACAGACTTGGGATAAAATCCCTCAACAAAGCAGAACTGGAAGGGAATCTCCTTAGCCTGAGAAACGGCATCTCTGAAAAACCCACAGCGTCCACCGTATTTACATGGGAAGACTGACAACTTCCTAAGATCGAGGACAAGACTGAGGCATCCACTCTCACACTTCTCCTCAGCAAGACAAGAAAAATAAATAAAATGCACCCAGAGTGAGACGAAAGAAATAAAACCATCCTTGTTTGCAGAAGACATGATTGTCCCTGTAGAAAATCCATTGGAATCCTTGAAAAAGCTACTAGAACAAGTGATTTTTAGCAAGACTGAAGACAGCAATAGGAACATAAAGCAATCAATTATATTTCTATATCATTCCAATGAATGATTAGAAGTTGAAATGTTAAAACAACTCTATTTACACATACCAACAGAAAATAAGACATGCTGAGGAGAAAATCTCGGCGAAAGATGTGAAAGATTTACACACTGAGAACAACAAAACCCTGCTGCAAGAAACTAAAGATGACTGGATAACCGAGATGTCACCTTGTGATGCAAGTCTCAAAGTCCACGCTCATGCAAACCTCTGCTGACCAATTAAGGTTACAGGACTTCCAGGCACAGGACATCCGGGGAGCTGACAACCAGCCTTCACGCTGTAACCTGCCTGCCACTTGGGAATGACAAGCATCTTGCTGAAGTTCCCAGGGACAAATGTCATTATCGTCACTTTGCACTTGCAGAAAAACGTGACTCAGAAGCAAATAGCTCTGGGCATCCTTATTCCAGGTGTACCCACGACTACATCGTACTCCAGATGTGCCCAGCAACACCTTGGTATTTATCAGAACAAACACACCATGGGGCACAGAATATGTGCTTTTCTTTGAATGGAGTCAACCTGCTGGCGTTCTTTATCAAGAGTACAGGATAGAAGGAAAGAGAACAGAGGAAGTAGTTTCCAAAGAAAAACGTGGAGGAGGTGACAAGCTTTGTTAATTTATGGTCTGGGCAGTTAAAACAGCTTTTCCTACCAGGGTAGGAGCAGAAGGAAAGCAAGAAAACACAAAGTCCCTTACCCCATGCCCATCTAACAACGCTTTGTACAAAGAAGTTGACAATGGAAGTCTAGGTTGCAAAAAAAAAAAAAAAAAGAGAAAAAGAAAAAAAGAAAAGAAAACAACCTCCCCATATGAAGTTCAGTTTCTAAAGGAAATAGATACAGGCGTCTAGAAAACATCTACAGATGACTTTTTTTTTTGGGGGGGGGGGCGGTGGGGACAGCATGTTTGAACAAACCTGTCAATCCAGGTAAACCACACCACACTAGCCCACACGCCAATGTGGATCAAATGAATTTCAGCTCAGGAACTAAAACTTTTAGGAAGCGCTGAAGCTACAAGCCAAGAAGGATGGTATTGTCACCAGCCACCACTCTTAAATACACCACTGGAGAGGAAGCAAAAATTCCTGGGGCAAGGTCAGACCATGGGGCAAGGTCAGACCATCGGACAGTCCCTCCCCTCCACCAACGCCCACGAGGCACAGCCCCGTCCGGCTGTCTAGTGTATTTCTGGCCATAAAGCAACCTTCCAGTTCCATGTGGCAAATCAGCCTCATCCCTGCTCCCTCTCGAAATCACACACAAAAAATAGCAGCAAAGGGATTTTATGTTTAACACGTATAAACACAAGGACAGACAGGAAAGGGGAAGCTGGGAAAGAAACCAGAGATGGCAGAAGATCTGTGAGTGCAACTACTGCCGAGGGGAGGCCTGGAGAAGCCGACCAGCTTGCAGCACGGAACTGCAGGAAGGCCCAGGAGCTGAATTTCAGGTTCCTGCAGCTGAGCTGAAGGCAGGATTCAGAGTTTGTTAGTAAGGTAGCAGCTGAATCCCCTCAATACAGCTTCTCTCCCTCCATTACCTCACTCTCAAGTGCAAAGAAGACACTGGGTAGCAAGTGGCACATGGCCTTTAAGAATGGCTATGACAGGCCGGGCGCGGTGGCTCAAGCCTGTAATCCCAGCACTTTGGGAGACCGAGGCGGGCGGATCACGAGGTCAGGAGATCGAGATCATCCTGGCTAACACAGTGAAACCCCGTCTCTACTAAAAAATACAAAAAAATTAGCCGGGCGTGGTGGCGGCGCCTGTGGTCCCAGCTACTCGGGAGGCTGAGGCAGGAGAATGGCATGAACCCGGGAGGTGGAGCTTGTAGTGAGCCGAGATCGCGCCACTGCGCTCCAGCCTGGGCGCCAGAGCGAGACTCCGTCTCAAAAACAAAAACAAAAACAAAAGAATGACAATGACAGCTGGGCATGGTGACATGTGCCTGCAGACCCAGCTGCTTGGGAGGGCCAGACAGGAGGACCGCTGGAGCCCAGGAGTTCAGGGCCAATTTGGGCAACATAATGAGGCTCAAAAAAAAAAAAAGAAGAAAAAAAAAAGGCAATGGTCATATGACAAGTCAGGATCTCAGAAGAATGAATCCAAGGTCAGAGTCTCATCTTGACAACGAGATGACCCCAGTGTCAGAGAAAACCAGTCGGAGTGGCCACCAGCAAGAGGAAAGGGCAGGTGCTACAGGCAGGAAATGAAGCAGCAGAGGCCTCCAAGCAAGGCGACCGCTCGTGGTGAAACACGGGGATCCCCTACATCCAAGGCAACTGGGACACCGTGTGCACAACGGAACCAGTGCAACAAAGAGCCGCAGGTGTGGGGACGTGCTCGGGAATCCTCAACCCTGGACGCTGTCAGAGCCACCCGGGGAGCAGTAAGATGTTCAGGTTCCCAGCCCCGCCCAACCCAGATCTACTGAATTCGAATCTCCAGTGGGACAAGGGTCCATCACGTGAAACAATGTCGCTGGCTTCATGGGGCCTTCGATTCAGAGTTTGCCCCTGAATGTCAGGGCTGGGTTCACTGATGGTTCAACTATACTGAAGCCCAACGATACCCGCTGGGCCGCAGCGGCTGCTCAGCCTCAGGGCTGGCTCTGTAGAACAAACAGTGCACACAGCCACGCCACTCCGCCAGCAGGACTCAGGGCCCTTCTCATACCTGTGGCCAACTCTCCCCTTGATGAACTTGGTTATGTTTTCACTGACTCATGGGCAACTGCTGGCAGCAACCTCACTGTCTGGTCTGCCACTTGGAACAGTCAGATTAAAGACATCCATCTTTGGGGCTGCACATTGTGGCAAGTCACGGCGGCTGATTGAACATTCTGGGTCATCATGTAGACACCTGTGCTAAGAGTCCATTTGTTCTTTGATGACACTGAATAAGACCAAGCTGTTGACTGAGCCCACACTGCCCAGAGGCCACCACTACTACCCATCATACCAGACAGCACCACATCCACTATTGCCTGGGCACAAAGTTCAACACTCTGTTCCTGACGCAGAGGCCACCTCTCCATGCCAGACTTGTGACTCCTGCCCACGGCTGTCCCATCTGTCCCCCGTGAGGGTGGGCCCATTGCTCCTGCCTCCTCTCAGCAGATCAACCATCTCAAAATGTGGGGCTCTCCCCACCCAGGGTACCAGAGGGGGCCTCACCAACACTGAGCCCATTATAGGCTCCCATGATGCTGTCCTAATACAATCAGCCAGCACTGGCCACACTGTTACGGTTGTTGAAACTCATCTGTGGCATGTCTTCGACTTTTCAGACCATCCACACTCAAAGATGGTGCACCTTGTATCACAAAAGCCACTTGCCAGCAGGCAGAGGGTTGAGACACTCGATGGACTGTCTACCTTCCCTACTCTCCACCCTTCCTACCCTCACCTCCTTCTGGTCCTTAGCAGAAAAGTCTCATCACTATATATGGCTAATCCAGGAAGGAATCATCTCCCCTTGGCCACATCTTGAGTAACGGCCAGGAAGAGAAGATTGGGGATCATACAGACCAACTGTGAAAACTCAAGGTTCCACCCTGACCATTCCTGGGCATGACGCTTCTTTCTTCCCTCTAGCAGCGAGCCCAGGCTGGTCTGGTTGGTGCAGCCTCCAGGTGACTACCCAGCCAAACGGAGGCCTGGAGGGTTCAAATCTCATTCCAGTTCAGCCACCGGGATTCTCCTGTTGACTGACATGGTCCTGGGCTGCAAGGACAACACACACTTGGGAGAGTGTACTGCTGACCATGTCCTTCCACAGTGACCCATATGGGACAAAGCGGACACAATGGGTCCTCCAGTTTTATAAAAAGCCTCTTGCACTTGACCCTTCAAGTCTGGGTGCAAGGAGGGGACACTCGAGGAAGAAAGTGAAGTTGCAGCTATTGTAATGAGATACCAATTTGGGGGGTGGGCGGGGAAAGAACAGCAACCCCAGAGCCTGGGGAGGGAGGGGGACATTAACAGTCTCACCTTTCTGAGTCTCCCATGGCACATTCCCCACAGTGGAAAATACACCGGTACGGTGACACCCCCATAGTGTGGTACATTTCACTTGGCTGCTGGGTCTAGCATTCTCTGCCTTTCTGAGTCACCCATGGCTCATTCCCTACAATGGAAAACACATTGGTACAGTGACGCCCCAAAAGTGTGATAAATTTCATTGACTTCTGGGTCTAGCACTCTCTGAACCCAATTTGATGCCCATTCGCCTTACTCTTACTGATAAATCTATTAGAACGTGCATGGGAGAACTTCAATCCTGCATGTCCCGGACAAAACACAAGTCAACACCTGCTGATGTCCCCCCCAGCCCCACCCCCACTCCTGGAACCACTGGCCAGTCATTCGGTGGGGTGGACAAATGCCATCTGGCATGGACACATTGAACAGGCTCGACCCGCAGACTGAACTGAATTATTCCAACTGAACCAGGTGCCTTAAGGTCTATCAGTCATCCAGGAGGCCATGTTGGAGACACCGACAACCTCTATCCCCCAACCTATGGAGGTCCCTCTTGTGGGGGCTCCAGCAATTGTAAGCAACCCTTACTTTCCAGGGCACCGTGTACCCACAGCTCTCTACTTCCTGTGTGGAAGCCAAGTGTCACCTTGCTTCCCTCCTGAGAACACGGACACTTGTACCTTAGAAGTGTCGTAAGAGACCTTCGGGTATATAAGCAGAAGCACTCCCTGTATGTCACATAGCCCTCCATCACTGAGAAGTTCCCTCCAAAGTGGAGCTACCCTCAGTGACTTGGTCAACTTTTTGGGTTAGTGGCACATTATTTATGTGAATGCTGCAGACAGCTATCCATAGGATACATCTGACTACAAAACGTTGTAGGAAACACGTCCCGGGATTTAGGGAAGGTGATCAATGCCACTACCTTGGCCCTTGGCATTCAGTCCAGCCTCAACTCACCATCCAGGAGCGTCACAGATGACAAGAGTGCCCTTGACTTCTTCCTTGTGGTTCAAGGCGAAGTCTGTGCAATTGCCGATTCCTCCTGCCGTAGCTGGAGTGCAGTAGCACAATCACGGCTCACTGCAGCCTCAACCTTCCAGGCTCAAGCAATCCTCCCATCTCAGCCTCCTGAATAGCCGGGACTATAGGAGCGCACCCCCACACCCAGCTAAGTATTTTTATTTTTTGTAGACTCAGGGTTTCTCCATGTTGCCTAGGCTGGTCTCAAACTCCTGGGCTCAAGCAATTCACCCACATTGGCCTCCCAAAGTACTGGGTGTGAGCCACTGTGCCTGGCCATGGTCCCAACTTTACACATGAGCCCACCAACACTCAGAGAGGACCAGCTCTGTATCCGAGGCCAGCAGGTCTCAGGGACAAACTCCATGTCCACAGCGTCCCTCCCGAAGCCTGCACTGCTGCCCTTGGGGGTGAATGAACATGAGAAAGGCCGCAGCTGAGGCCTGGGGAAGCTCTTCTGCCAGCCTGGCTTCAAAGCCCCAGCACCTGGGGGAGGGTTCACCCCGATTGCTAGGACAAGAGGGGCACAGTAAGGGAGCTGAGCACTCCGAGCACGAGGGCCCAGTCCAAGCGTCCAGTAGCACCACGAAGAGCACAGTCGACTTGCTCCCGCAGCCCAGCCCTTGCCTGCGAGGAAGCCCCAAGTCATCCACACGTAGGTCGACCAACAGCAGAGACGTCCACCTGCAGGGCCCCAAGCCCACGACTGAAAAAGAAACCAGCCAAGCACAGGCACTGCTGCCCGAGCTGCCCAGTGGCTACAGCTGCCATTGTTCCCGTCCCCGCTCTTAGCCAAGCTGGCCTTGGACAAGAAGATGGCCTTGCCCCTTTGGAGCAGAGGGAAAATGCTTCTGCAACTGCAAAGGTGGGCATTGTTGGCAGCAGCTTCAGAAGGCTTTCGTGTTCTCCTTCCACATAATCAATAACCAGGCCCTAGAGGCAGCGGTGCTAAGTACTTAGCAAGGGGACAGCGTGAGGCTCCATCCAGACCCTTACGCATCTCGGCACCCATCTGCCGCACTCCTGAACTAACCCCGGCAATGCTCGCGGGGAGAAAGGGACGTCTGTGTCACTTCCCAGAGGAAGAGACGGTGTGGCTCACCAGTGTCTGGAAAATGAGGCCTTGGAACCAACAGATGGTTAATGAGGAACAAGAGGAAGTGTGTCGCCACCCACCAAGGCACGAGGCCTCCGCAGGGAACCAGACTCTTAAAGCCTCTCCCCTTTCTGACAACGTCTGTGCAGAAGTGTGCGACGTCCTGCAGGCCGTGACAGAATGTCAAGACATGGGAACAAGGGCTGTGCAGGCGTTGGGCGGGCCCTCTGCAGGTCAGGCAGAGCCGAGTCCCAATTCCACGGCTCCACCCTGGGCTGCGTGGCCTGCATGAACCCGTCATTTCTGTCTCAGCCTCACTTTCCCCATCTGGAAGGTGGACGTCCAGCCCCTGCGGTGCTGGAGAAGGCCACTGTGAAGCTTAAATGAGAAATGGGCCAGGCACAGTGGCTCACGCCTGTAATCCCAAGACTTTAGGAGGTTGAGGCAGGAGGATCACTTAAGCTCAGGAGGTCAAGGCTGCAATAAGCCACAACTGCACCTGTGAACTCCAGCCTGGGCAACAGGGCAAGACCTTGTCTCAGGAAAAAAGAAAAAAACAATACAAAAACACATGCAGCACACTCAGCTCAGCTGTATCCCCATCCACACTATGTCCTCATTCACAATTTAGTACTGATACAACTATGTGTTATGAGGGAGACAGGACACTGCATATCACCTCAGATGTCTTCGCTCAGGCTGCCGCACAAAGCCCCACAGACGGCAGCTTACACAACAGACATTCATTACGTCACATCCTGAGGCTGGAGTCTGCACAGGGCTGGGTCCTCCTGAGGCCTATCTGCTTGGCTTGTAGACAGCACCTTCTCACTGTGTCCTCACAGGGTCATCCCTCCATGCAGGTCCGTTTCCTCATCTCCTCTTTTGTTTTTTGTTTTGTTTTGTTTGGAGACAGGGTCTCACTTTGTCTGTCGCCCAGACTGGAGTGCAGTGGCGTGATCTCGGCTCACTGTAACCTACGCCTCCCAGGTTCAAGGGATTCTCCTGCCTTAGCCTCCCAGTAGCTGTGATTACAGGCATGTACCACCACGACTGGCTAGTTTTTGAATTTGTAATAGAGACGGGGTTTCACCATGTTGGTCAGGCTGGTCTTGAACTCCTGCCCTCAAGTGCCACCTCAGCCTCCCAAAGTGCTGGGATTACAGGTGTGAGCCACTTTGCCAAGCCCTTAGCTTTATTTTTTATTTTTTTTAAGACGGAGTCTCGCTCTGTCGCCCAGGCTGGAGTGCAGTGACGTGATCTCAATTCAGTGTAGCCTCCGCCTCCCATGTTCAAGTGATTCTTCTGCCTCGGCCTCCTGAATAGCTGGGAGTACAGGTGCACATTACCACACCTGGCTAATTTTTGTATTTTTAGTAGACATGAGGTTTCACCGTGTTGACCAGGCTGGTCTCAAACTCCCGGTCTCAAGTGATCCACCCACCTCAGCCTCCTAAAGTGCTGGGATTACAGGCATGAGCCACCGTGCCCGGCCTTCATCTCATCTTCTTCTAAGGACACCAGTCCTTTGGATTAGGGTCCATCCATATGACCCCAACTTAACTTGATGACTTGTCTCCATACATAGTTACATTCTGCGGTACTGGGGGTTAGAGGTTCAACTTAGGAATTCCAGGAGGGGACACAGTGCAGCCCATAACAACTCTCCACTCTGCTCTTCATGACCTGTGGTGACGGGGCTCCTTGCAGACTGTTGGGCTGTGACCATGAAAGCCCAATGACCAACACGTCAAACAAAACCGCTACTTCATATCAGAATCCACATTTGTGGTGCTTGTACCTCCGTCACTGCCTGGAACCCTGTTTCCTGAATGGGACCGGATGACGCTGGAAGGTCCCCGGCTGTCCCCACTGTAATTAGAAAGACCAGAACCTGAGCCTTTATGAAGATATTTTAAATGAAAAGAAACATGAGGTCTGGGTGAAAGGAACAACATGCCCCGCCCTGGGTGGAAAAGCCTCACCTTTACCAGGAAAATGACCTAATCAATCCAGTTTCATACTCTCTGTCTTCAGTCATTACTGGAATATTCACTTACAAATGCAAATTGCAAAGAGATCTATATTCATCAAGGCTTTCTTTTTCCTAGAGATCTTATCAAGCTATCGGAGGCTATCAGCTCATAAAGGTGACAGGAAAAGGCGAGACCCAGAGAATGCAATCATGCCTGCTTAATTACATCGCAGGCAGGGTGCTCGAGGAAAAGATGAAATGCCTCGTATAAAACACCGCGTCTTCAATGGGGGAACCTTCCTTGTCAAAGGCAAACATCCAATTCAAACAAGAGCTGGTACAGCTTACTCTTCCTCCTGTAAAAAAGTCTGCAAAACCAAACCTGGCTGTCTGGAAAGTACTAGAAAAAGAGAGAAATTAAAACCCTTCCTCTCTTTATTGCCATGTTAGATACACAGAGACAAATGGCCTCCAGGCAATGCAGAGACACAACTCTGCTAAAGCCAGATTCCTCCACCAAAGTATACTAATAAATCAACTGAAACCACAGGCACGGGCCCCAGGTGATGGTCGCACTCACCAGAACCGGCTGAGAGGGCTTCTGTGGCCGGTCTGGAATCCCAGCCCATGGGTTCTGCGGTCGTCTCATCAGAGTCTTGCAGCAATTCCAAGAGGAGTGTGTGAGAGAGAGTGTGTGTGTGTGTGCACGCACACACATGCGTGCATGTATATGAGTGCACAAACACACCAGAGATACCTCATTTCCTGGACTCCCCTATAATCAGCCGAGCTGTTCCATATCCCAGAGCTTGACCTTGAGCTGGATGTCAAACATCTCATGACCCCATCCAGAGGAGGGGTTGAGGTCTCATAACATGAGATAACAGGCTAGAAAGAGCCACAATTTCTGAGGTCAAAGGGCACTGGCATGACTGCTAGGAACAGAGTCCCCAACCCACATGCCTCCGGTCACTGCCTGCTCACCATCCAGAGCTCTCCAGCCTGCTCCGGCCCCGGGCACCCGCACGAGTCAGCCAGCGCTGCTGTGGAAAAGTACGCAGACCAGGCAGCTGAAACCACAGAAACACCGTATCCCACGGAGGCCAGGAGTCCTAGATCCAGGCAGGGTCGGTTCCCTCTGCAGGAACAGATTGTTCCAGGCCCCTCTCCTTCACCTGGGCACTGCCATTTTCCCTGTGTCTTTATACAGCTGTCTTCTTCTAAGGACGCCAATCATGATGGATCAGGGCCCACCCTACTGGCCTCATTTAACTTGATTACTTCTTTGAAGACCCTCACTCCAAATGAGGTCACATTCTGAGTACTGGAGGTCAGAGTCTCAACCTGCGAACTTGCAGGGACATAGTTCAGCCCACAACAGTGCCGCTGGCGGGAAGGGCTGGGCCAAGAGCAAGATCGTTCCCATTTTCCATGGAAATCAAGGCACAGAGAGACCCCCAAGCCTTATCAACACCAAACACATCACCACCCACTCCAGGATGGGGTGGACAACAGGTATTTGGGTAACCCAGGAAAAGTTTTGTGTTCAAAGTGGCTACTGAGGCCACATCTGGGGATGCTGGTCTGGAAGTGGCTGTTCTGATGGGACCACAGTTACTCTCGGGGACAACTAAGCAGTGGGTGCCCGATGGAGCTGATGTCATCAACAGACCCCAGCATCAGTGCCGGGCGTGAGAGCTGAGACCCGGGGACCTGGGAGTGGGAGCTGCAGGAAGTCAGGGCAGGCTGCCGCTGCCGCTGCCTCAGCCCTGCTCTCTCTGTGGCCTCAAATCTCAACACTTGGACACAGGAAGGGGAACATCACACACCAGGGCCTGTTGTGGGGTCGGCGGAGGGGGGAGCAATAGCATTAGGAGATGTACCTAATGTAAATGACGAGTTAATGGGTGCAGCACACCAACATGGCACATGTATACATATATAACAAACCTGCACGTTGTGCACACGTACCCTAGAACATAAAGTATAACAATAAATAAATAAATAAAAGAACTAACATAAAAAAAAATCTCAACACCACTCACACTTCTCTAAATCACCTCACTTTGTGTTAACTGACAATTAAGCCATGAAGCAGGATGTTAACGGCTGGATCCAAAGAGCAGGTGCCGACGGGAGAGGGGCAGGTCCAGACAGACAGACACAGAGAACAGAGTACCAGTGACCAAGGAAGCGGACGCTAAGTGACACACGGGTGTGAAGGGGCTGCTGGAACAGCCACGTGTCTTCAGAGCCAATCTGGAAGTAATTAAAACATCTAAAGACCACAAAGAAACACAAAAGAGAACCAGACCACTAAAGGGAGCTCCAAACCTCCCGGCAAAGTATGCTTGCAGAGAATCATCCAGGCTTCCGTAACTCGAGCAGGGGCTGATGGACAGCAGGACCCGGCCCTCTGCAAATCACAGAAGACCTGCTATGGCTGCAAAGAGCAAGGACCATGAGGAAGAAGCAAATCCTGGGTCCCAGCGCTACACCCACCCCCGTCAAAGGTCAATTCCAGCTACTTAGACAGAAGGTCCAGTCTGCTTCCTTCATGGGTCAATGGTTTACAATCCCAGGAAGGCTTAAACCTGAGGACAGACATGAAGAAAGAAACCAAAGCCACCTGACACATATTGCATGTACAATCCAGAAATAGGACTCACGTTTTACGTAGGGCACACCTGTTTATTTATTTATTTTTTTTTTTTTGAGACGGAGTCTTGCTCTGCCGCCCAGGCTGGAGTGCAGTGGCCGGATCTCAGCTCACTACAAGCTCCGCCTCCCGGGTTCACGCCATTCTCCTGCCTCAGCCTCCGAGTAGCTGGGACTACAGGCGCCCGCCACTGCGCCCAGCTAGTTTTTTGTATTTTTTAGTAGAGACGGGGTTTCACCGTGTTAGCCAGGATGGTCTCGATCTCCTGACCTTGTGATCCGCCCGTCTCGGCCTCCCAAAGTGCTGGGATTACAGGCTTGAGCCACCGCGCCCGGCACCTGTTTATATTTAGTATTAAAAAGTGCCTAACCAATTAATCTTGTCATCACAGCCAAAACATGCAGGTGAATGATTGATGGAGACATGAAATTTTATACTGAAAGCATAATTTTAAGAAAACTGAAAACATTTCTTAGATGTCTCAGAGAATGTAGGATTCTCCCTATTTTCAGTATATTGAGATTAATAAGGATTACTTACATACCCAAAACAGAGTTTTTTGACAGAATTTCAGGAATTCAGGTTTGTAAATGAGACTACGGTGTAATCAGAGACCCACTCTTAAAGGATCATAAAATCAACTAGACATAAATAGAGAAATCCTTGTAAAATTAAACTCACAAACTTTAAGAAAAACAAGTTTTTGAATGTATCACTCTAATAAGTTAAAAGTTTAATGCTAAAATCACACATAACAAAAATACTCTTTTCTGAGGGGAAACCTCCCCTTGAGGAACAAAAAAGAACCTGCCTGCCATAGAGGAGAGTCAGCCATAAAAATAAACGTGATGGGCCGGGTGCAGCGGCTCACGCCTGAAATCCCAGCACTTTGGGAGGGTGAGGCAGGAGGATGTCTTGGGCCTAGGAGTTCGAGACCAGCCTGGGCAACATAGTGAAACCCTGTCTCTACAAAAATATTTAAAAATTAGCCAAGCATGTTGGTGTGCGTCTGGGGTTGCAGCTACTCGGGAAGCTGAAGCAGGAGGATTCCTTGAGCCCAGGAGTTTGAGTCTGCGGCTGCAGTGAGCCACGATCACGCCACTGCACTCCAACCTGGGCCATAGGGCAAGACCCTGTCTAAAGAATAAATTAATATGTATGTAAACAAATGGATGGTTCTTAAATTCTAGCTACATGCTTTAATCTACCTAAGGCTCTCAGCCTGCCTCTGGTTTTTTTGTTTTTCTTTTTGTTTTTTCTTTTTCCCGAGACAGAGTCTTGCGCTGTTGCCCAGGCCGGAATGCAGTGGCATGATCTTGGCTCACTGCAACCTCCACCTCCCGGGCACAAGCAATTCTCCTGCCTCAGACTCCCAAGTAGCTGGGATTACAGGCGCCCACCACCACGTCCAGCTAATTTTTGTATTTTTGGTAGAGATGAGGTTTCACCATGTTGGCCAGGCTGGTCTCGAATTCCGGACCTCGTGATCCGCCCATCTCCACCTCCCAAAATGCTGGGATTACAGTTGCGAGCCACTCCAAGTGGCCCCACCTCTGGTTCTTTCTGCTAAAAAGGGAGAGAGACTACCAAGGTCCTAGAAATGTCAAAGGCTCTCTGACACGGCAAACCAGGGGTCTCCCCACACCCCCTCCCCCCAATGGCTCATAAAGACCCATCCCTGCCCAACATGGTGACTCACGCCTGTAATTCCAGCACTTTGGGAGGCCGAGGCAGGTGGATCACCCAAGGTCAGGAGTTTGAGGCCAGCCTGGTTAACATGGTGAAACCCCGTCTCTACTAAAGATACAAAAGTTGGCCGGGCGCGGTGGCTCAAGCCTGTAATCCCAGCACTTTGGGAGGCCGAGACGGGTGGATCACGAGGTCAGGAGATCGAGACCATCCTGGCTAACACGGTGAAACCCCGTCTCTACTAAAAAATACAAAAAACTAGCCGGGCGAGGTGGCGGGCGCCTGTAGTCCCAGCTACTCGGGAGGCTGAGGCAGGAGAATGGCATAAACCCGGGAGGCGGAGCTTGCAGTGAGCTGAGATCCGGCCACTGTACTCCAGCCTGGGCGACAGAGCGAGACTCCGTCTCAAAAAAAAAAAAAAAAAAAAAAAGATACAAAAGTTATCTGGGCATAGTGGCGGGCATCTATAATCCCAGCTACTCAGGAGGCCGAGGCACGAGAATCACTTGAACCCAGGAGGCAGAGGTTGCAGTGAGCTGAGATCATGCCACTGCACTTCAGCCTTGGTGACAGAGTGAGACTCTGTCTCAAAAAAAAAAAAAAAAGATCCATCCCTGCTCTCAGCATTTATTGGATGAATGCCCTCACGTGCCTAGCTCTCTCCCTAAGGGCTTAAGACCTCACATTGAACAAAATCAACAGAAATCCCTGCCCTGGGAGACCGTCTGTTGTACTGGGAGTCACAACAAAACTGCAGGTAGAAGAACTTAGTTCCGTGACTCAGTGTGACCCAACGTGTTTGTATCCACGAAACCATTGCTTCATTTCCTTCTCCACAGTGTCCGGCCTGAGCACATGGCTGGGCCTTCCCAGGTGGGGTGGAGGAGGGTGTGGGCAGGTTCAAAGACGCTACCATTCCAAGCACGTGATGCAGCCTGCACCAACCTCAGCACGCAACCCTGCTCAGACCCGTCTCAAAAACAGATTAAAAATAAGCAAGTGTATGTGATGGTTCTTAAGTTCTAGCTCAGTTCTTTCATCCAGGATTAGGCCTCCCTGTCGCCAGGCAAGCTGAGGTCGCAAACACCCTGCCCCATGAGGCCATCCTCTTCTCCGTTTCTCCATCTGGGCAAATCCCACCGGCTCCATCAGATGGTGAATCCTGGGGAGATGGACCCCATTGGTCTCAGATTTTAGATTTTGTCTGCGTCTTCTGAAGAGAACCTGGCAGGCGTTTTATTTTATTTTTTTTTTGGGGGGGGACACGGTCTCGCTCTTTCGCCCAGGCTGGAGTGCAGTGCTACAATCTCAGCTCACTGCACGCTACCCGCCCGGGTTCATGCCATTCTCCTGCCTCAGCCTCCCAAGTAGCTGGGACTACACTGGGAGGCGTTTCAGAAATCACTGTGGATTAACCGAAAGGCCATTTCTGAGCCACATCGCCTAACCATGCTCAGCCCCAAGGAAAGGGCATTTAAAGCAAAGAGCCTTAATCACCAACCCCAGCCAAGGAAGGAGTCGGGCACCCTGGCCACAAACTCTGACGTCAGAGAATTCCAAGTTCAAACACAGGGCAGTCACTGCTAAGGATGGTGAAAGAGCTACAGCTGCCGAAGCTTCACTCTGTGGGCCGTTTCGGGTCAGCTCCATACCCAGCCTTCAAGGACAGCGGCTTGGGTTTGCATTTTTGCCTTGCTTTTAATTAATTTTTTTTAGAGATGGAGTCTCACTATGTTGCCCAAGTTGGTCTCGAATTCCTGCGCTCAAGAGACCCTCTCGCCTCTGCCTTCCAAAGTGCTGGGATTGCAGTCATGAGCCACTGCACCCAGCCATTTTTGCCTTTGTATGTTATGAATTTTGTGGCTGGTGCCGGGGCCTCCTGCCAAGCATCTGTCCCAACAGGACCATGACCCCAGTTGGGATCTCCCCTTGCGGGGAGTTTGGAGGGGCTGGCAGCTCTCAGGTTAAACAATCCCGTTTTCCCAGCCAGAGACCGACTGAGGAAGCCTCGTGCCATATGAGAGGTCTCTAGAGGGGCCTCCAAAAGGGGTTTCTGTACCCTCGAGAGACAGCGCCACAGGAAACAGGTCTTCTCTTCCCCAGGACCCTGTCAGGAACATCCCACTACCACACTGTGAGTCCACGAGCTGTGAGGGGCGAGAGCACGGCTGACCCCGCAGACGCCGTCCCCGCCAACCCCCATCCATGGCTGACTCCACGCCACCCCGGGGATGGGCCGAGACCAGACTCCCTTCCACATCAGTCCCACCGGGGCCCCCTCCCGTCCAGCAGATGTCCTGGAATTTCAAAATCCAGAAGGTAGCAGTGAGCCTCTGAGGCAGATGCCTCGTGTCTGTGGGCGAGTGAGGTCGCGAGGCGGCAGAGTCTTCGAAGGCAGAGTTGGTTCTGGATCCTGCACTGGCAGCTATGGCTCATGGAGGCCCAAGCATCCCGTAGCAGCTTCCTTACGCTGCAGCTTTGAGAGTTGCCTGTGATGCTCAGCCCAGTATCGACGGTCATGACCAGGCCCATTTCTCGAATTCCATTCCGTTCTGCTCAGTCACCTGCCACCATGCCACAATGGACACGGGGCAGAGGCGCATTCAATGATGTGGCCTGGAGCCCACGAGTGAGGCACTCTAGGCCGGGGGTGTGAGCGATCCCCTAAGAAGGTCCAGAAACCAGAGACGGTCTCAGGAGCTACCAGTTACTTCCCTTACTCACAGGAACTGTCGTCCAGCGTTCTCAGCTCTGCCACTTGCTGTGTGACTTTGAGAAAATCACCAGATCTCTCTGAACCTTAGCCCCTCCACCTGTAAAATGGAAGCTTTACTTCCTCACAGGGCAAATCCACAGAAGTCGGCCTTTGCAGATGTGAACAAGCTGCATATTAAAATAGAAGACTCAGTCACAAACTGTGTCACCACCTGGAGGCAGCCGGGGTTTGCTCCAGGCAAATGGGCAGGCAGGGGCCATACCCGAATGAAATGTGACCTGCCGTAGAGGCAATACCCACAGCTACAGGTGACCACTCAGTCGAAATGAAGGTTGCAGTCACGCCCCAGGAAGAGGCACTTCATGGATAGGAGCAAGACACAGCAGCAAAGTGCTTTGGCTCTCGAAGCCTTCGCTAAAATGTGCACACACCCCAAGCAGCAGCCCACGCAAAGCAGCTGCAGCCTCGAAGGCAGCATGCAGGAAAGATGTGACAAGCCAGCCACCGCCCCTAGGACCTGCGCCCAGTGGATGTCCTTGAAGCAGTAGGGTTGCCAGGAACCGTGGAAGGAAAGCTGGCAGCACGGACACCTCTCCCTGCCATGGGGAATCCTAATCCCTTGCACTGGAACGACGGAGAACGACCTTGGCCAGATGCGCAGATCCTGTAGCTGTGGGCTGCCGGGGACAGAGTCGGGGGTATTAAGAATTCAAGGGAACAGCAAAATGCCAGGTGGGAATCCCCTCTGGCAAAGAGAAAGATGCTTCATTTCCAAAGAGATTAATCTCTCAAAGGCAGACATGGTTTTGTCTTTTAGGGTGTGTTTCGTTAGCAATTTTTTAGACAGATAAAATTCACATAACATAGAATTTACCACTGTAAAGTATTTAATGGTTTTTAGCCATGTTGTGTGACCATCACCACTGTCTAATGCCAGGACATTCTCAGCACCCCACATGGAAACCCCAAACCCATTAGCAGCCACCTCCCAGCCTCTGGCAACTGCTAGTCTGTTTTCTGCCTCTATGGATTTGCCCATTCTGGACACTGCGGATAAATGGAGTCACATCACACACGGCCCTCTATATCTGGCTCCTTTCACCACATGTCATGTCCTCAAGGTGTATCCATGCAGTAGTCCTCATCCGTAATCCATTCCTTTTCAGGCCGAGTCACATCCCATCACATGGGTACACCTCCCGGTTTATTTATTACTCAGCTGATGGACATCTGACTGATTCCAGTTGGGGGCTACTGTAAATAATGCTGCCAGGAGCATGTATGTAAATGTTTTCACTCCTACCTACAATTCCATCTCTCCCGGGGACACACCCAGGAGTGGAACTGCTGGCTCATGTGCTAACTCTACATTTAACTTCACTCTACATTTGACTTAACTCTACATTTAACGTAACTCTACATTTCACTTTACTCTACATTTGACTTCACTCTACATTTGACTTCAGTCTACATTTGACTTCAGTCTACATTTAACGTAACTCTACATTTGACTTCACTCTACATTTAACGTAACTCTACATTTGACCTCACTCTACGTTTGACCTCACTCTACATTTGACCTCACTCTACATTTGACTTCACTCTACATTTGACTTAAGTCTACATTTAATGTATCTCTACGTTTTACTTCACTCTACATTTACCTTTTTTAGGACTTGCCAGACCGTTTTCCTCAGCAGCAGCCACATGTTAACCAACACCATGGGTATGACTCAGACAGTAATTCCCTTCCCACTGCTGTCATTTTGTCTTCAAGCCTTTATCTGCGTGCTCAGTCAGGAGCTTCACACCGTGGTCAGATGTATTTGTCCTCAGTCACCAGACCAGAGAGAGGTATCAAGTCTCAATTAATACACACACACACACACACACGCACTCTTACACACTTCAGATCTTTATTTTAGTGACTGTCATATGGGGAAAACCCTACTTGTAAATAAAGGTGTGTGCTCAAAGCTTTGTTCAGTGATGCATTCAACCAATACTGGGCACCTGCAGTGGCAGGGCCCTCCACGGGCCCCGAGGATGCATCAGTGAACAACATAAAGCCTCCCCCATCGACCTCCCCAGAGCCATCAAAGAGACAGATACGATAGTGACAGTTTAAGATAATTAGCAGTGCCCAAAAGTTCCTCCCAAGATGGAAAATTAATCTTCCAATCAGGCCATGTGGAGCCCCTGCCGATGACACACATTCATCTCCCTCAACCGTTCCTTCTCCACAGCAACCACGTGCCCTCCCCTGTATTCCAACTTGACAAAGCCGTGGAAATCTGAGGCACTGTAAAGAGAGAGGCCTCGGCTACGAGAAGCACCTCTGTTCTCACGGATACATGAGATCCTGGATACACGAGATGCATCGTGATCCCGAGGATGAGCACGTCTTTCCACGCCTTGGGGGAGCTGTGCCACCTGTCGCTGCCCGCCCGGAGACTGCGCCGAGCTGACGTGTGCCACAAAGGGTGATCACTATGCTCTGTCCACTGCACTCCAATGCCATGATGGTCAGAGCTGCTGCTGCTGCTACTCACTTGGCCACAGACGGTGGTCACTGGCGGCAGTCACCTGCACAGCAGGGGGCTCATGAGTGAGGGTCCCTATGAGCCGGTTGACTTTCAAGCCCAGACACCAATGACCTCGGCTTTAAGATAAATCCAGTGACTGTTCCCATTTTACAGATAAGAAAAGCAAGGCTGAGAAGTATAGGTCACAGGTTCACGGCCACAGAGTGGGTACAAAGCAAAGACTCGTCCACGCCCAGCAGGCAGACTCTGAGGGTAGTGGGGCTGGCTTTGAAATCCAGAAGGAGCACGTCGTCTCCCGCCGGGGGGCAGGGGCTGAATCTGTGGGAAGGAGACAGGGGCGAGGCACCTACTCCAGTTCCTCCAGTCGCCCTGACCCGAGGAACAAACCTGCCTCCCGGAACCTGCCCAGTGGCTTCTGTCAATGCCGAATTTCAGGGGCACAGCCATGAGCCCTCCAAATGGATTAGGGTTCCCTGTTCTACAGAACGCTGACCAATTGTTGTTATTGTCCAAGTCCTGGTTTATCTTATTCTCTGATTCTTCACAGCTGTGTGGAGGAGGGGTGTGCCCATATGGCTCACGGGTACACAGTAGGTGCTTAATCACTGTGTGCCAAGTGAATGAATGGCTGCTTGACGATGAGGGTGCAAGTTGCACAAATAACTCCCTGCCTTTAAGGCATCTGCATGGGCCTGGTGGACACATCCTTCTGCCTGGTGGCAGCCCAGATCAGGACCTCACCCCAGAGGCCACTGGTTCCCCAGCCCCACCCCCTCTTAATTCCTCCCCTCGGGGCCCAGACAGGTCACGGAACCACATCTCAGAATGTGCACAGAAGCACAGAGGGCACACAACCAGCCACTCTCTGCAGCTCAGGTCCTTGTACCTTAAGAACAGCCTACCTGGTGGGTGGGCAGGTGACTGAACCCATTTCAGAGGTCCACAGACTGAGGTCAGAGAGGTGAGGGTACTCCCAGTCCGTCAGCCAGACAAGGCAGAGCTAGGACCCGGGTCTTCCAACTCCATGCTCAGCATCATACCCACATCTCAGGCTACCCCTCCTCAGGAGCTGGCTGCCAGGTGGCTCTGCCCAGGTATCAAAAGGGGCCGATATTGGCCAGAATGACCCACCGGGAAAGCAGCCAGCACACAGAGTCACCAAAGGTGACCTTTGGGAAGTCTCTGAGTCACAGGCCAGCCAGAGCACACCATGGACAATCCTCTTGTCCATGTGGGATTCCTGACCAAGTCCCACCCAAAGGGCACAGCAAGGCTGTCTCCATCCACCTGGCCGGCTCCACTGCCTGCGGTGCCAAAGTCACCTGCCCTGGTTAAGTCAATGGGCACGCAAGGGGCAACAATGAGCATGGCACTGACCCAGGGCCAAAACCGTGGGAAACTGCCTCGGAAGAAACGGAGCCAGATGCCACCAGGCTAGTTGGCACTGGGGCTGGGTGACTTCGACCCTTTTTCTCTGTTTTCCAAATTTTCTGTGGGGCAGCAAAATAAGAAGTAAATTGAGATCTGGAAAACACCGTGTGTCCACAGGACTGCACACACAGGCATGCTCATGGAGCAGGTGGCCCTGTGGGGTTCCAGTGATCTCAGGTACCACCTGCAAGGGTGGGGTCAGCGTTTAGAATCAAGGGTCACACCAACGTAATGACCATCTGTGAGGAGGCGGCGCAGGGTCTAGGGAGATGTGCCCCAACTGTCTGCTGGAGATGGTGAGGAGGCAGCGAACCTTTGCGAAGACCTCAGTGCTCAGCATTTGCCAACAAGTCAATCTTCCACATGCCTAAGACGTAGGTGCTATGATACCCCCTATTTCAACAGCAAGAAAACAAAGATATATAAAAAGTATCTAAATCAGAGAGCTAATAAATGGTCAAACCAAGATTTGATCCTGTGCAGCTTGGACCAGATGCCCGACATTTAAATACTATAGTGCAATAAAGGGTTAACTCAGCAGGCCTGGGTTGTCCAAACCCCACACATTCCAAAGAAAGACGGGATCCCCAGGAGAATTGCTTGAACCGGGGAGGCGGAGGTTGCAGTGAGCTGAGATCGTGCCGCTGCACTCCAGGCGACAGACCAAGACTCCATCTCAAAAGGAAAAAAAGAAAGACGAGGTCTTTACCCAGCTCATGGGAGATCCCCTCTGAGCCCTGGGAATATCCTGTGCGGTAAGAGTGCCCGAGTTCACCTGGGGTCTTGAGCGGCATCACATGGCCTGTGCTGACAACACGCATTACAGTGGGGACCCCAGGCCACATGGTAGCAGTGTGACCTCTGGGGGGCCTGGGGACTAAGGCCAGTCATACCTATGTGAAAAACCCCCAGGAAAAGCCTGGCTCTGAGGGTCTGGAGCATAGTGCAGAGGGCTGGACTCCTTGTGTGCTGTCAACATCTTCGCTGGGAACTGTCCACATGCCGCCCCGGGAGAAGACAGGGGAAGCGGGCGCCTGGTCTCTCCTGGACTCTGCCCCATCTGCCTTTTGCCTTTGCTGATTCCACCCTTCGCTGTGATGAACCCTGCCTGTCACCAAAACAGCTTCACTAAGGATTCTGTGAGTCCTTCTCGCTAATCAGTGAACCTGGTAGTGGGGGCGACCTTGGGGAGCCCCGAACACAGCTGTCCTGTTCTGAGGAGAACTGAAGGCCAGGGGTGGGGAAACTGAGGTCTGGCTGGATTTTCAAGAACATAAGTTACTTTTATAAAAGTCAAAGATGTAAATCTAAAAAACCCCCATAAACTCCATGGGAATGATCTGGAAGGGGTGTGCTCACATGGTAACTGCGGCACCAGGCTCGCAGCTCAGGGCGTGGGCAGAGGGCTCCTGCTGGGCTGATGATGCGGCTTGGCAGGAGCGTCCCCTGGGCAGGTAACAGGACCCGGCACACCTCCCAGCTGCGCTGCCTCTGTAAAGTGAGCCTGTGCCAGGAAGGGACCCCATGGACAAGTTCTCAGGTGACAGGCTCCGACGGGAAGAGGTACCACAGGGTGCTGCTTGCTCACCTCCTCCCCCAGGGTGAAGACCACAGCAAGGGACTCCTGAGGCAGGTACACTTCACCCCGAGACCCTGACGCCTGTTCCCTGCCAGCCACACCCTTGCACTTTAGGGGAAAATAGGGCTTCTGAGAACAGGGTCCCGCTGAGGTTTCAATTGGGGCCACTGTCACCTTCCAAGACGGCCCCAGTCTAAGCCTGACCAGAGACACAGAAAACAAGACCAAGAATGCACTTCCCGCTACTACAAACTCATTCTCTTTCTCAGGACTGCTAAGTGATGAGGGCCACCCTGGAGCCACACAGAACAAGTCCCGGGAAGGAGGCAGGAGGCAGGGGCTCGGAGCACTCCACCTCCCCCAACGGCCCATCCACAGGATGCTGACCAGAGCCGGGCAGGGAAGGGACACCTCAGTAAACAGTTGATAATTTGTAATATAATAAAAATGTCAAGGCTGGATGCAGTGGCTCAAGTCTACAACCCCAGCACTTTGCAAGGCCGAGGCAGGAGGGTCACTTGAGGGCAGGCGTTCAAGACCACCTGGGCAACATAGCAAGACGCAGCAACCACAAAAAATAAAAGTAAAAAAACTAGATGAGCCTGGTGGCACACACCTGTAGTCCTAGTTACTCAGAAGGCTGAGGTGGGAGGATCACTTGAGGCCAGGAGTTTGAAACCACCCTGAGCAACACAGCAAGATCCTGGTCTCTACAAAAAGTAAAAGTAAAAAAAAAAGATTAGCTGGGCATGTGTCCGGAGCTGCACGCCCCGGCCATAGCGAATAATAATTGACGATTAAAAACGCCTGAGCTTTATTCATTTCCACCTTACACCTCCTCCCTATCTTTGCCTTTTCCCCTATATTAATACCTCATAAAAGATGGCGCTCTTCCTGCTTCTTCTTCACCTATTTTTCCCGCGCCTGCGAAAATTGCTACCTGACAGCGCAGGCGCCACATGACGTTCGACCAGAGAAACCAATACCTATCTGGCCACACCCTCCGCGATGAGATCATTTTCGCCTTGGCCCAACCCCTTCCCCTCCAAGTGTATATAAGGCACTGCATTACCGCCATTAAAAGAGACTTGATCAGAGCACTGTCTTGTCTCCATTTCTCGTATCTCTTGTTCCCCAAATTCCCACCCCCTCTTCCAGGGCCTGCAGTGACGATCCCGTGGGCCGGGATACGTGGCGCCCGAACAGGGACCTGGAAACGAGGGACTCTGTGAGGAAGAGGACGCGAAAGAAGGGTCGACCGTTAACAAAGACAAAAGAAAGTAAATTATCGAAGGTAAGTGGCGCGTCCGAAATGGGACAAGAATTAAGTCAGCATCAAATTTATGTAGGACAATTAAAAGAGGCTTTAAAGATACGAGGAGTAAAGGTTAAAGGTAATGATTTGTTTAAATTTTTTGATTTTGTAAAAGATACTTGCCCTTGGTTCCCACAGGAAGGAACTATTGATATCAAAATATGGCGTAGAGTAGGGGATTGTCTTCAGGACTATTATAATACTTTTGGGCCAGAAAAAATTCCTGTGACCGCTTTCTCTTATTGGAACCTCATTAGAGATTTAATAGATAAGAAGGAGGCCGATCCGCAAGTCATGGCTGCAGTCGCTCAGACAGAGCATATTTTAAAGGTTAGCTCCTGCTCTAACCTTACAAAGCCTCCGCAAGATACGGAGGAGGATCTCATTTCCCTCGAGAGTGATCATGAGGAAATCAAGTCTCCTTCTGTAACAGATAAAGAAATGCCACACGAAAACAAACAAACAAAAAAAATACCCAATTTTACAGATGCTTCAAAAAGAGGAGGAAATTAATAAGCCTAATCAATCAGCGATAAATTGGGATGATTTAGAGGAAGAGGCAGCTAAATATCACAACCCTGATTTGCCTCCCTTTACTTCATACCCGCCTCCATATAATAAGACACATAATGAGGCTTCTGCGCCTATTGTTATGGCAGCAATAGATCCCAAAGAAGAATTAAAACAAAAAATTGCTCAACTAGAGGAACAAATTAAACTTGAAGAGTTACATCAATCATTGATAATTAGGCTCCAAAAGCTAAAAACAGGAAGTGAGAAAATACCCAACTCAGACGCTATGGAGGGTTCCTTGCGCCCACCTCAGCGGCCTGGACAACATGTTCCAAGAGGGGGGTTAGTTGCTAGTCGACATAGAGAAGACCCCTCCCCCAAAGACGTTTTTCCGGTCACTGAAACCATAGATGAACAGGGACGGGCTTGGAGGCATCATACTGGATTTGACTTTACTACTATAAAAGAGTTAAAGACTGCTGCCTCTCAGTATGGGGCTACTGCTCCATATACTCTTGCTATAGTGGAATTTGTAGCTGAGAATTGGCTCACTCCTACAGACTGGAATACCTTAGTTAGGGCAGTCCTTTCTGGGGGAGACCACTTAATTTGGAAGTCAGAGTTCTTTGAAAATTGTAGAGATACAGTTAAAAGAAATCAACAGGCAGGAAACGATTGGGATTTTGATATGTTAACTGGTTCAGGTAATTATGCAGACACTCAGGTCCAAATGCAATATGACCCTGGATTGTTCTCACAAATCCAGGCTGCTGCTACAAAAGCCTGGAGAAAACTTCCCGTTAAAGGAGATCCAGGGGCCTCGCTCACAGTGGTTAAACAAGGACCCGATGAGCCATTTTCAGACTTTGTGCATAGACTTATGACCACGGCAGGTAGAATCTTTGGAAATGCAGAAACGGGTGTAGATTATGTTAAACAGTTAGCTTATGAAAACGCTAACCCCGCCTGCCAAGCGGCAATCAGACCTTACCGAAAGAAAACGGATTTAACAGGATACATTCGTCTTTGTTCAGATATTGGGCCCTCATATCAACAAGGCCTAGCAATGGCCGCCGCTTTTAGCGGCCAAACAGTAAGAGACTTCCTCATTAACAAAGGTAAAGATAAAGGGGGATGTTTTAGATGCGGTAAAAGGGGACACTTTGCAAAAGATTGCCATGAAAACCAAAATAAAAATCCAGAAGCGAAAATCCCAGGCCTTTGCCCAAGGTGTAAAAGAGGAAGGCACTGGGCAAACGAATGTAAATCTAAAACTGACAGTCAAGGAAATCCTTTATCCCCCAGGCAGGGAAACGGGTTGAGGGGCCAGCCCCAGGCCCCGAAACAAGCATATGGGGCAGTCAGCTTTGTTCCAGCCAGCAACAGCAATCTATTTCAAAACTTAGTAGAGCAACCCCAGGAAGTGCAGGACTGGACCTCAGTTCCACCTCCCACACAGTACTAACACCTGAAATGGGACCACAAACCTTAAATACCGGAATATATGGACCTTTACCACCTAACACTTTTGGGCTACTTTTAGGAAGAAGTAGTGTCACCATGAGAGGCTTACAAGTCCTCCCTGGAGTTATCGATAATGATTATGAAGGAGAAATTAAAATTATGGCCAGAGCTATTGATAGTATTATTACTGTCCCTCAGGGAGTTAGAATAGCTCAGTTAATCCTGCTACCTTTGGTTAAAACAGATAATAATATCCAATACTCTAATAGAAATATAAAAGGTTTTGGATCATCAGATATATATTGGGTGCAACCAATTACAAATCAAAAACCCTCTCTAACCTTATGGTTAGACGGGAAGGCATTCACTGGGCTAATAGACACAGGGGCTGATGTAACTATCATTAAACAGGAAGATTGGCCCTCTCATTGGCCTACTACAGAGACTTTAACTCACTTAAGAGGAATTGGGCAAAGCAGTAATCCTAAACAAAGTTCTAAATACCTAACATGGACAGATAAAGAAAATAATTCAGGCCTCATTAAGCCATTTGTCATCCCTTACCTACCTGTTAACCTTTGGGGGCGAGATCTGCTTTCTCAAATGAAAATTATAATGTGTAGTCCAAATGATATAGTTACTGCACAAATGTTAACTCAAGGATACACCCTTGGTAAAGGTCTTGGAAAAGGAGAAAACGGTATTCCACAGCCTATACTAGTTTCAGGACAATTTGATAAAAAGGGGTTTGGAAATTTTTAGCTCAGGCCACTGACATACCTGCACCCCAAAGGTGCGCTGACCCCATTACTTGGAAGTCAGATGAGCCCGTTTGGGTTGATCAGTGGCCTTTAGTCAATGATAAATTAAGTGCCGCCCAACAGTTAGTGCAGGAACAACTGATAGCAGGACATATTGCGGAAAGTAATTCTCCTTGGAACACACCTATTTTTGTTATTAAAAAGAAGTCTGGCAAATGGAGACTCTTACAAGATTTAAGAGCAGTAAATATCACTATGATCCTTATGGGTGCCTTACAACCAGGATTGCCTTCACTGGTTGCGATTCCTCAAAAATATTTTAAAATCATTATTGACCTTAAAGACTGCTTTTTTACAATTCCCCTTCACCCTGCTGACCAAAAAAGATTTGCCTTTAGTCTTCCATCTACAAATTTTAGACAACCAATGAAGCACTATCAATGGAAAGTCTTACCTCAGGGTATGGCCAATAGTCCTACCTTGTGTCAAAAATATGTAGCTGCTGCTATAGAGCCAGTCAGAAAAACATGGACACAAATGTATATTATACATTATATGGATGATATTTTAATAGCAGGAGAAATTGGCGAACAAGTCTTACAGTGCTTTGCCCAACTCAAACAAGAGTTAACAGCAGCTGGACTACAAATAGCCCCAGAAAAGGTACAATTACAAGATCCATACATCTATCTTGGTTTCCAAATTAATGGACCCAAAATCATTAATCAAAAGGCCGTTATACGTCGTGATCATTTAAAAACTTTAAATGATTTCCAAAAATTACTGGGAGACATAAATTGGCTTCGGCCGTACTTAAAACTCACTACAGGAGAGTTAAAACCTCTCTTTAATATATTAAAAGGAGACTCTAATCCAAAATCTCCCAGGTCCATTACTAAAGAACCATTAATAGCACTCCAAAAGGTAGAATATGCCATTGCAACACAATTTGTTACCAGTATTGATTATTCTCAGCCATTAATATTCATTATTTTTAACACAGCAATAACCCCTACTGGCTTATTCTGGCAGAACAATCCCATTATGTGGGTACACCTGCCCTCCTCCCCTAAAAAGGTTTTGTTGCCTTATTATGATGCCATAGCTGATCTAATTATCTTGGGAAGAGAAAACAGTAGAAAGTACTTTGGAATAGAACCCTCTACCATTATACAGCCCTACACTCAATCACACATCCATTGGCTGTTACAAAATACGGAAGCCTGGCCAATTGCTTGCGCTTCTTACACTGGCACAATTGACAACCATTACCCACCTAACAAACTCATTCAATTTTGCAAACTTCATGCGTTTGTGTTTCCCCATATTACCAGTAAAGAACCCCTCAATGACACATTACTAATTTTCACTGATGGATCTTCCACAGGACTTGCCGCTTACACTTACAATAATGTAGTCGTTAAATTCCAGACCACTTATACATCAGCTCAGCTGGTCGAGTTGCAAGCTATAATCGCAGCATTATCAGCTTTTTCTTGTCAGCCACTTAACATTTACACAGACAGCGCCTACCTGGCTCATTCAATACCCCTCTTAGAGACCGTGCCTCAAATTAAACATATTTCAGACACAGCTAACCTATTTTTACAATGTCAACAACTTATTCAGAAAAGGACTACTCCCTTTTTTCTTGGGTATATCAGAGCACATTCAGGATTACCGGGACCTTTAACTCAAGGTAACGCAACAGCCGACGTGGCAACAAAAACTATAGCCACAGTCACTACAGACAATTTACAACAAGCACAAAAAGCACATGCCTTACATCATTTAAACGCCCAAACCTTAAGGCTTATGTTTAAACTTACCAGAGAACAAGCTCGACAAATAGTTAAACAATGCGCCAATTGCATAACGTATTTACCTGTTCCCCATCTAGGAGTCAACCCCCGAGGACTCATCCCCAACAAAATTTGGCAAATGGACGTTACTCACCACTTAGAATTTGGTCAACTAAAATATATCCATGTATGCATAGACACCTATAGTGGATTCATTATTGCAACTCTCCAAACAGGAGAGGCCACCAAACATGTCATAGCTCATTTATTACACTGCTTTTCTATTTTAGGAATACCCAAACAAATCAAAACAGATAATTGCCCTGGTTATATAGCCAAAACCTTTTTACAATTCTGCAATACCCTACAAATTAAACATACCACAAGCATTCTCTACAATCCCCAAGGACAAGGTATAGTAGAAAGAGCTCATCTGTCATTAAAAACTGTTATCACAAAATTAAAAGGGGGGAGCTGGTACCTCGTGAAGGGTACCCCCAGAAACATACTCAATCATGCCCTGTTTATCCTTAATTTTTTAAATTTGGATAGTCATGGAAAATCTGCTGCCGGTCGTTTCTGGCATCCTGAATCTCAAAAACAGTTTGCAATGGTAAAATGGAAAGACCCACTTGATAATTCATGGCATGGCCCCGATCCAGTTTTAATTTGGGGAAGAGGCTCAGTATGCATCTTCTCACAAAAAAATGATGCAGCCAGATGGCTGCCTGAAAGATTGGTAAGACAAATAAATTATAACCATTGTCAGTCCAGGGAAGATAAATCTCCCTGAGAAGTTTTTTCCTTTTTGTTTTTCAGAAAATGAAGCCTAACATGAGATTCCTTTGGAAAGTAATCGCTTTATATAGCATAGTGACAGTCTATGCAGGTTTTGGTGACCCTCGTAAAGCAAGAGAATTAATACGAAAACGATATGGCCAGCCTTGTGACTCAGAGGGAGACAAATATCTGAACCTCCGTCAGACAGAATTACCCAGGTGACTTGCTCGGGCAAGACAGCTTACCTAATGCCAGACCAGTCATGGAAATGAAAAGTGCTGTTTTTACGCCAACAAATCCAGAATCGTCAGAGATAAGATCAAGACTTTATAAGAAGAACTAGAAGAGCGCAGAAAAGGTCTGGCCGCTAATCCATTGTGGACTGGACTCGATGGACTTCTCCCCTATCTCCTGCCATTTCTTGGTCCTTTACTTACTCTTCTACTCTTTTTCACTCTCGGGCCTATAATCCTTAATAAGCTCATGGCATTCGTCAGACAACAAATCGAGGCCTTTCAGGCCAAACCTATACAGGTCCATTATCATCGCCTTGAGATGACTGAAAATGGTGAGTCTTATTTGCCTTAATAGGACCACCTCCCCTGTGTGCTGAACTGGACAGTCAATGACGGGTAAGAGGACACTATCTCCACCGGAGCCTAAGACAGGAGGGCCGCCTTTGCTGCTGCCTTATCCCATGACGGGCCTAGAAGGTGGGGATGAGTTGACCCAACCTAAGACAGGCGCAGTTCCCGAGGGGTCGCTTTCTCATCATAAAACAATTAAAAGGGGGACCTGTCCGGAGCTGCACGCCCCGGCCATAGCGAATAATAATTGACGATTAAAAACGCCTGAGCTTTATTCATTTCCACCTTACACCTCCTCCCTATCTTTGCCTTTTCCCCTGTATTAATACCTCATAAAAGATGGCGCTCTTCCTGCTTCTTCTTCACCTATTTTTCCCGCGCCCGCGAAAATTGCTACCTGACAGCACAGGCGCCACATGACGTTCGACCAGAGAAACCAATACCTATCTGGCCACACCCTCCGCGATGAGATCATTTTCGCCTTGGCCCAACCCCTTCCCCTCCAAGTGTATATAAGGCACTGCATTACCGCCATTAAAAGAGACTTGATCAGAGCACTGTCTTGTCTCCATTTCTCGTATCTCTTGTTCCCCAAATTCCCACCCCCTCTTCCAGGGCCTGCAGTGATGATCCCGCGGGCCGGGATAGGCATGGTGGTGCATGCCTGTAGTCCCAGCTCCTCAAGAAGCTGAGGAGTGAGGATTGCTTGAGCCCAGGAGGTTGAGGGTGCGGTAAGCTATGACTGAACCACTTTATTCCAGCCTGGGTGACAGAGTGAGGCCCTGCTTCAAGAAAGAAAAAAAAGAAAGAAAAGAAAGAATCATGGAAGGAAAGGAAAAAAAAAACCAAAACAGGAACATTTGGATTCAACACTATAAATTCTTTTTTTTTTGAGACCAAGTCTTACTCTGTCAACCAGGCTGGGGTGCAGTGGCGGGATCTCAGCTCACCACAACCTCTGCCTCCTGGGTTCAAGTGATTCTCCTGCCTCAGCCTCCCCAGTAGCTGGGATCATAGGCTTCTACCACCATACCCAGCTAATTTTTGTATTTTTAGTAGAGATGAGGTTTCACAATGTTGGCCAGGCTGGTCTTGAACTCCTGACGTCAGGTGATCCACCCGCCTTGGCCTCCCAAAGTGCTGGGATTACAGGTGTGAGCCACCACGCCTGGCCCATTTTAATATTTTATTTCCAGCAGTCTCAGGCCAAGCCTCCTACATTAGGTTTGTTTCCTTGTTTTGGTGAACTACATTCTCTCTGATTTTTCCCTTCTTCTTTCCAAGAAAAGGGGAAATTAGCAAGTTTCTAACCTATTTTCAGTGCTTTGCTGAGATGCAGGTAAAGTTTAACCAAGAAGCAAAAGCAAATCGACAGAGCAGGACAGCACGGACGCCAGGGCCAGCTGCCCCATGTGACCCCGTGTCTCTCCCTCAGCCAGGTCTTCCGGTCCTCATTTCCAGAATCTGAACAGCTCTAACTAGTCCCCAGCATGACACCGTCGCTGGAGGCTGACCCCGCACCAGGCGTCTCTGGAAGGTGGCACATTCGGGGTCACTCTCGCCTCTCCAGGCTGGAGAGTGAAATGCCGAGAAAGGAATTCCTCTGCATTCCTGCCTGCGTCCGAGGCAGGCTTACCTAACTTTCAATGAATTCCACTGGAAAAAAAAAAAAAAAAAAGAATGATTGGCATCCAAGGGGTACACTGGGTTTGGCAGTCTGAGGGCTCCCAAGAAAAGCTTTTAAGGGCCTTAAAACACCTAAAATGCACACATGAAGAAATCTACAGCTGCACTGAACATCCAACTGTTCCAGCATCCCTGTATTTAAACCCGGTGGGGGGTGGGGGGCGGGGGGACACGGCACAGAAAGCCATGCAGTGGTGTTCCCAGGGGCCCCACTGTGTACTCGGTGTGGCAGGAGGGTGCCCTGGAGGGGCATGAGCTTGAAGTGGGCATCGCTGGTTGAGTGGGATGTGCCAGGGCAGGGAGAAGCTGTCCTGGGAAGGAGGGCAGCCCGAGCAGAAGTGTCAGGGGAGATGGGGAAGTGCGGGGGAGAAGGGACACGCCCCAGAGCCCAGCATGCGCAGAGGACTCCAAGGATGGACTGAGTGAGGCTACAGAACAAGGGGAGAAAGAATTCCAACCCCATAAACCCTAGCCCGATGCTGCTTTCCAAATCTCGGATAGCTCCAGGGAATGTTACGTTGCCAGGACAGGGCTGTGCACCCAAGTGTCCCTCCCCACCCTCCCTTCCTGAGTCCTAGGCAGGTGCCGTGGACATTACAGATGGGTATAAAACAGCCCTGCCTCAAGGGAGCTCCCAGGATAGAGTGGCTGGCATAGCAAAGGGGACCAATGGGCAGTCTCTGGGATACGAAATACTGGCTTGGAATCCTGATTCTAATTCCCTTAGGTGTGATCCTTGATGAGTTACTGAATCTCCAGCCTCAGTTTCCTTATCTGTCAAAGGCAGGTTGGAGGCTTAAGATAGTCTAAGAAGACCAGACTATTTATTGAGAGAGAAGTGCTCAATAAATTGCATCTAAGGCACACACACACCCTCTGACTTAGAGCAGAGGTTACTAAACTCTGGGAGATCACAGGCCAGGAAATGGAAGAAAAAGAAATTTCATGATCCTGTTGGAATGCCCGACATTATATGTCTCCAGGAAAAGGCGTTTGCAGAAGTGAGATGCACCGTCAGCCACTGTTCCTCACCAGCGAGGACGCTCGGCCCCACTGTCAGGGGAAAGGTCAGAGCAGAATAAAGCCCAGTCCTCTGACTCAAAGCCACTGTGCTTCTAAAGCAGAATGCCCTCTCAGGCCCTGGCTCTCCTCATCTCACCACAGATGGAAGGAGCTGGTCAGCAACTAGTCAGGCTGAATCAGGAAGCAGGAGGCTCTGCCAGCCCCATGTCCAGGCCAGGACAAATGTCGCTATGGGTAAGGACTTGAGGAAAAGCACAGGGCCTTGCAAGGACTGCCACGATTGTTCTCATCAAGAAATCCGCTTCACAATTTGTAGTGAGCCACTCTCGAGGCAGGCCAATCAGACACACCCCGCCACGCCATGCCTCAAGAAAACCCATGTGCAGCGATGACACAGGAGGGACCTTCGGGAGCTTCGGTTCGCAGGAGCCCAGCCAAGTACGGTGTGGAGGGTGTCAGGCTTCCCTGTCCAGGGACACACCTGGGTGCTCACCCTTGCATAGGTTGTGCCTCCTCTCAGAATCAGGAACAGCCGTGGCGCCCTCCCACCAGCACACACGTGGTCATACACAGACCCAGCTCCTCAATCTTGACTCAGTGAACTTCTGAGAGAGCTGCAAAGCCAGGCAGCAGCCGTCCCTTGTGGCACAACACACAGCAGACAGGAACACTGCGTTGGTGTCAATGTGTGGGTGCTCCTGCAGGAGACCCTCCGTGCTGTGTGTGTCCCTGGACTACCAGTGCATCTGCTCTGGAGGTGAAGGTCTTCATCTGGTCCCCTCAACAAAGCACCTGCCGTGAGCTGCCTAGAGAGATATACTGGGGGGTCTCTGCCAGACGAGATCCCAGGGGCCTGCCTGGCGCCCGGTGGGGGCTCGCTGGGAGAGCAGGACATGTCCATTCTTCATAAGAATCATCAGATGCCTGGCGCCCGGTGGGGACTCTCTGGGAGTGGCAATAAACCGCCGAGGATTCGACGCAGGACGTGGGTGTGTGCTGAGGCGTCCATTCTTCACAAGACTCAACAGACGCTCAAACAAGTCCGTGACCCCAGAATGTGAAGAACAGCAGCTTTCCATCATCTGCAAGGGAACTTCCTGAGGCAGCCTCAGTCCCAGGTGGTCTCCAGGGGCTGCAAAACCATCCCAGTACTTAGTGGTGCATACTTGGTCTCAGCACCTGGTCTCAGCCCTTGCCACCTTATCCTCTTCATTGGAAATCCACAGGCTTATTTATTTATTTATTTATTGAGATGGAGTCTCACTCTGTCGCTCAGGCTGGAGTGCAGTGGCGTGATCTCGGCTCACTGTGAGCTCCGCCTCCCAGGTTCACGCCATTCTCCTGCCTCAGCCTCCCGAGTAGCTGGGACCACAGGTGCCGCCACCACGCCCGGCTAATGTTTTTATATTTTTAGTAGAGACGGGCTTTCACCGTGTTAGCCAGGATGGTCTCCATCTCTTGACCTCGTGATCCGCCTGCCTTGGCCTCCCACAGTGCTGGGATTACAGGCGTGAGCCACAGCACCTGGCCCAGGTATATATTTATATTCATGTAACGTGCTTTTGTTTCTGTTCACACTCATCTCACTTCTTCCCTATCGGCAGACTGTTCTGCAAGTGTCAGGAAATCCACTGCAGCTGGAGACCAGCTCACTCCATCCACCCACTTCCCTCTACTTGGCCTGGGGCTCAGTGGATGCCAAGAGACTCAGGCTTCTGCTGAAGGAACTGGGGACACAGCACAATCCATCTTAAAAAAAAAAAAAAAAAAAAAAAAACACACACACACACACACACTCCACACCTGGACAGCACTCTCCCTGCTCCAAGAATGAGCCCGGCAGCCCCAGGGCTGAAGAGAAAAACGTCTTAGGGGGCAATGAAGACAGCGTGATGTGGTGCCAGCACTTCCCTCATCCTCACGGACTTGGGGAAACATGACAGTGTCCGAGACAGACGCAGGAGGAGAGGGCAGCGGGGTATTCCAGCTCGGTCCATCTGTACTGCTGACAGGATCCTGCCATTTGACTCCTTGGGGTCCTGCTTCAGGGGGTTCCCCAAGGCTGCTGCAGCCCTAATTGTTCCCCTTACCAAGTTCACGATGACAGCTCCCTGAGACACCCACAGGCGTGGTGGCAGGTGCCTATAATCCCAGCTACTTGGGAGGCTGAGGCAGGAGAAATGCTTGAGACCAGGAAGCGGAGGCTGCAGTGAGCCAAGATCGCTCCACTACACTCCAGCCTGGGCAACAGAGTGAGACTCTGTCTCAGAAAAAGAAAAAAAAAATGAAGATGGTAACTTCTGTATTATGTGTATCTTGCTAAGACTTTTAAAATAAAAACAAAATTTCATTTATAAAAATAAGCAATGAGCAGGATTGGACCCTTGCACCACAGTCTGCCAGTTTCTGGTTGGGCACAAGGCAGTGGGTGCCCAGCAGGAGACGGTGGCCAGAGCACAGTTGCAGAGGACAGGGTCCTCGCCCCAATCCTGCCCTGGCAAATGCCGCTTGATCCCCAGTTTCCCCACCCAGGAGGGTCCCCTGGAGCATATCCTCTTGGGTCACGTCATTAATCATTAGGGGTCTGATTACACCAACAAGTGGAAAATACAATTTGAGACAATAGCAAAGAACACCTCAGGAAAAGCCAAATCTTCAAATTCATCTAATCTAGCCTCTTCAACAGTCAATGAGAATCGCAACATTGTCAGTTAATTCTATTACTGCTAAATGGAACCCTTCTGCCACTAATTACACTATATCCTGGCTGCTCACTCAATTACCCCTCCAGGGTAATTTTCCGGTTTTTTTTCTGAGCAGCAAGGGGAGGTGATCAGTAGACAAGGCTAGAAACCCAGGATGTATGCAGGTGCTTAGGTGCTGGGCGTCTCCACTGTAAAATGACGCTGCAGCCACAGCATGGGGGCATGAGGTGGCCACACAACAATGTTCGTGATGAATGGGGGTCTGAGGACATCGGGAGAGCCATTGAGGAGTAGGGTCCGTTGGTGGCTCCTGTTAGGGTGGAACTGGGACACCTGAGGAAGCAGGGGAGGCTGCTGGAGGGAGAACTGCCCAGGTGAGCGTGGCCAGGTCAGTGATTCTGCCTCACCCTTCCCTGCACCAGGACCAGGACCAGGACCACCTGGGCCTCCTAGAGCACTGACATCCCCAAAAGGAAAACCCCACCTACCCCACCCCACCCCACCACCCTGCCTCCAGCCGAGGGGACTGATCTTCCCAGAAAGCAGCACGGCTCCCCTGTCCCGAGGTCACCAACTGTGTGGGCTGAAAGTACCCTGGCCAGAAAAACAGAACTAAAACAAATTCACTCCTGGCCTTCATGAGTTGCCCAGACCAGCTTTTCATTCTCTCCTTCCCTTTAATCACAGTCGCCAGGGTTGCAGGGCTGCTGCTCCGGAAGCAAGCGCTCCCCAACACTTGAGAGCCAACGGCAGCTCCCGAGAGACAGGCTCCCAGTGAGAAGCAAAAGCTCAACCCAACCGCCCAAGTGTTCCTTTCTCACGAAGCTCCCGGAGAAGCTAAGAAGGGAGTTGCAGGGAGACAGGTCCCAGCTGCGAACCGAGGCCCAGCTGGCCAGACGCAGGCACCTTCTAAAGGCAGAAGTGCATGCACACCATGGGTTTTAGCTCTGCCCCACCCCCGGGAGAGAGAATGAATAAATGGCAAGTCCCAAGTCTAAGCTCCGAGGAAGACAAAGGCAGCTGACTGCTGACAGCATCTTAATGGCTCAACCCCGGGCCTGCAGGGACACATGCTCCTTCCCAGGTGGACAGGCACTAATGTCCTTCCCTCTCTGCTCCTGCCCTAGGATAAAGGGGTGGACCGCCTTCTCCAGCAGGGTCACACGTTCTCATATGCATCCTTGTGACAGCTTTCGATCAGGAACCAAGTATCGGGCCAGTGCTTCTGCACAAGGGACAAGTATGCAGCATCAGCCAGAGACAAAGGGGACTATGGAGGATGCAGACCCAGCCCTCGGCCAAGACAGCCAGGGAAGGCAGAAGCACCCTCCACCCGGGAGGACACCTGTCCACATCTGGGAGCGGAATGACAGCAGAGGCTGAGAGGGAATTCAGAGACTTGGAGGTACGTGTGGGTGCAGAGAAGGGCCTGAACACGGGGAGGGAGAGAGTCCGACTGGATTTCAGACGGGATTGGTGAGCTGTGGAGCTGGAGACAGGAAAATCAGGCAGGTGAGGCCGCCCAACTGTGATGGTGACCAGGACCAGGGTAGTCCTGCATGGGGCTGTGACTCCGACATTCTGCTCCTGCCTGCCATGTTTAGGACCCCAGCATGTGCATTCTCGTGGGGTGGTGGAGGGTGAAGCAGAGATACACAATTGGCACCTAAACAGCCTTCCATGTGCACGGCTTCTGTTACACTGCACTCAACCAACCACGCACACATTGGAAATACTTTTTAGTTGCATCTGTACCGAACACGTACGGACTTTTTTTCTCATCATTGTTCCCTAAACAACACAGTATAGCAACCATTTACATATCATTTACATCATTTAGGTATCATACATGATCTGGAGATGTTTTAAAGTATATGAGAGAAAGTGCTTCGGTTATATGCAAATACTGCACCATATGAAATCAGGGACTTGAGCATCCATGGACTTTGGTATTCACGGGAGGTCTGGGAACCAATCCCCTTTGGGTGCCGAGGGATGACTGTACAGCACTTCCACGGTATTAAGATCTCATGGTGTACACAACTAGGAAAGCATATCTGACACAGCTTCTTGGGCAGGCCCACGCAGCCCAGAGGCCCTTCCCTGCATGTGGGTACCACCAGGCACGCCCCCCCCCCCCCCCCCCGTCCACGTGAAAATGACGGAGAGGAGCTGGAAGCGCCTGCACCACTCATCTGTCTGCAGCCACATCGACTGGGTCTGGCATGGGCACACTGGTGAGGACAGCTCAGAAGGACTGAGAAATTGCCCATGGGGCTCTGGACCATACAGATTTGTCTTTACGGCCTCTGGTATACAAGGCCATGCCAGGAGGCAGGGTCCTGTACCAGCAGGAGCCCAGTGTGCGGTCAGCCAAGCTGGATTCAGCCACTCGATACCCACATGACCATGACCAAGTATCTAACTGCTGAGAGCCTGTGTCCTCACTGAAAATGGTGGTAATGCCACTTTCTGCATGGAGTTGGTGGTAGTCAGGGTCAACGTTGATAAGATATTCAGCAGACGGGGCCTTTAAGCACATTACAGGTGAGGTGATACCAGCAAGGCACAGAGGAGGCACTCAAGAAAAGGGCCATTAAGCACCAGACCACGCTCTGGCCTCTGCAGAGCACACAGGCCTGGGCTTCAGTGCACCCTTCCCTGCATGTGGGCACCACCAGGCACACCCCCGTTCATGTGAAAATGATGGAGAGGAGCTGGAAGCGCCTGCACCACTCATCTGTCTGCAGCCACCTTGACCGGGTCTGGCATGGGCACACTGGTGGGGACAGCTCAGAGCACAGTTCAGAAGCCAGAGGCATAGTCCCCTTCACACCCCACAAGGTCACACAAGAGGGCCACCAAGGACAATGCCACCCACCCTCTTCCCACCCAAACACAAGCACAGGGCACACAGGTCCTAACAAGAAAATGAAAGTCCCCTGGCCACAGTGCAAAGGCGGGGAGGTGGACCAAACCAGACAGTGGCCACTGGCTTGCAGGTAACAAGCACAGGGGAAAATGTTATAACTCACCAGAGGTGTTGGCAGACTGAGCCCCACAGATGGCCTCTTAGAGCAAGAACTGTCTGTGTTCTAGGGGGCCAAAACAGGGTGCCTGGAGAGATTTCCAGACCTGTGGAGAGACAAAGAGACCAGGGCATGGTCAGACAGAGACTGTGGAGAGGCACGTGTTAAAATCTCATGTAGATTCTGATATTTCTGAGCTAAAAACCAGGGATCGAACTTCTGCTTCCAGGCAGATGGAGTAGACACATTTTTCCCTATTCCTCACACAAAGCACAACTAATACTCAGGATGGTGTATATAAAACAAACATAATGCTCCTCAAGGTGGAGAGAAGGCAGACCAGCCAGGGACATGGTGTGAGCTCTCTGGGTTTTCTTCTTGCCTCATACATCCCAGACATGGTGCTGAATAAGCCACCGACCCAGAAAAGTCAACAGGAGCAGGAACAATACCACAACAAAAGCGTGTTCTCTTTAGTCGAAAGACTGGGAAAGTGGCAGCTAACAGGGCAATACATTTAGACAACAGGTCTACTCCAGCCAGACACTGCAGAAAAATCTGTGACCTCAGCCCCACCCACAGCAGCAAAGGCTGAGTAGGGAGTCTAGATTTCTACCCTGTGTGGCTATAATGAGGCACCAAATCCCTGCCAGGGTGGCATCGAATAGACCAAAGGAAGGAGCTGGCACATTCTTCCCCACCAGGCAGTAACAAATCCTCCTTTCACTCTGGCATTAGTACAGGCAGCATGGGGAGCCTGGATTTCTATAGCACCTGTCAGTAATGAGGTGACGCCCCTTTCCACCTTCCCTTGTGGAAGTGGCGTCAGGAAAAGTTAGCTTACAAAAAAAAGGTTTAAGTAAGACTCAAAGTCTCATAACATAATACAAAAATGTCCAAGTTTCAATAGAAAATCACCCATCAAACCAAGGTTCAGGAAGATTTCAAACTGAAAAAATAAAATCAATTGATGCCAACACAGAGGTGACAGAGATGTCAGAATGGTCTGGCAAAGAGTTGACAGCAACCACGATAAATGCTTCCACGAACAATTATGAACATGCTAGAAACAGAAGAAATAACAGAAAGCCTCACCAAGGAAGCAGAACATCTCACCAAAGATATAAAAAAGAATCAAGTGAAAATGATAGAACTGGCCAGGCGCGGTGACTCACGCCTGTAATCCCAGCATTTTGGGAGGCCGAGGTGTGTGGATCACTCGAGGTTCGAAGTTCGAGACCAGCCTGGCCAACATGCCTAAACCCCATCTCTACTAAAAATACAAAAATTAGCTGGGTGTGGTGGTGGGCACCTGTAATCCCAGCTACTCAGGAGGCTGAGGCAGGAGAATCACCTGGACCCAGGAGGCAGAGGTTGCAGTGAGCCAAGATCATGCCACTGCACTCCAGCCCATGGGCAACAAGAGTCAAAATCCATCTTACAAAAAAAAAAAAAAAAAAGAAAGGAAAATGATAGAACTAAAGAATACAATAACTGAAACAAAAGACTCAGTGGATGGACTCAACAGCAGAATGGAGGGGACAGAGAAAATAATCAGTGAACTGGAAGACAGAACAATAGACATTACCCCCAACTGAACAATAGAGTGAAACAGACTGAAAATAAATAAACAGAGTCTCAGGGAGTTACGGAGCAATAATAAAATACCTAACTTTAAATGCTTGAAATGTCAGAAGGAGAGATAAGAGAGGGAGGGTCTGAAAAAAGTATTTAAAATATCCCAAATTTGATGAGAGATATAAACCTACAGATTCCAGAAGCTGAATGAATCCCAAATAGGATAAACCCAAGAAAATTCACACCAATATACATGAGAATTAAACTTCTGAAAACTAATAATGAAGAAAAAATATTGAAAACAGGCAGAGAAAAGCAATACTTACATTTCTCATCAGAAACTGTGGAGACCAAAAGAAAGTGACACAGTAATTTTCAAGCGATGAAAGAAAAGAACTCTCAATTCATAATTCTATACCAACAAAAATATCCTGTAAGAATGAAGGGAAAATTAAGATAGTCTCAGATGAAAAGAAACTAAGGAAATTTGCCACTGGCAGACCTAATCTAAAAAATAGCTAAAAAGAAACCTTTCTAAATAAAATAATAATAATAAAAGAGTTTTGGAACATTAGGAAGGAAAAAGGAGTATGGTAAGCAAAAGTTTGGTAAATATAATAGGCTTTCCTTCTCGAGTTTTATAGATTATATTGGATGGCTGAAACAAAAATTACAACACAATCTGATATGGTTCTAAATGTATAGGGCAAATATTTAACATTTATAAATGGAGAAGGGTAAAGAGACATAAAAGATTATATATTTTACTCAAACTGGTATCACAATAGATGATAAAATATACGTGATATAATACCCAGAGCAACCACTTAGAAAGCTATGCAAAGAGATATACACATAAACAAAATGGAACCCTAAAAAATGTTCAAAAATGTTCAAATAACCCACAAGAAGGCAGGAAAAAATAGAAAAATGAAAACCTGAAATAACAAATGTAAGGCCTAATGTATCAATAATTGCATTAAATGTAAATGGTCAAAATATACCAGTTAAAAGACAGAGATTGGCAGAGTAGATTTTACAAGCTACAATTAAATAAGATCTACAAAAATTTGCTTCAAATATAATGACATAGGTAGGATGAAAGTAAAAGGATGGAATAAGATACCTTTTATGAACAGAAGTCAAAAGAAAGCAATCATGGCTATGTTAATATTAGATAAAATAGACTTTGAGGTAAGGAAAATACCACAAAGAGAACATTACATAATGATAAGAGAGGACTCCACCAAGAAGACATAGTAATTCTAAATGTGTATATACCAAACAGAGGAGCAAAACACATGAAGCAAAAATGGATAGAACTGAAGAAAGAACACATAAATCCACACTTATAACTGAATACAACTTTAACAGACCTTTCTCCACAATTGATAGAATAAGACAGGAAAATCAGCAAGGATACAGAAGAACTCAGTAATATGATCAATTAACAAGATCAAAGTGATAGTTGTAGAACCTGCCTCCACCGTAGTACAGCAGAATTCACATTCTTTTCAAGTGTTCATGAAATTTATGGCATATATTGGAAAAGAAGAATAATCTCAAATCAAATTCTAAGTTCCCACCTCAAGAAGCTAGCAAAAGGAGAGCCAAACAAACCCAAAGCAAGCAGAAGGAAGAAAATAATAAACATATAAGTGGGGAAAAAAATGAACAGGAAACAGAATAACAACAGAAAAATCAGTGAAACAATAAACTGGCTCTTTGTAAAAGTCAATGCAATTGACGAAACTCTAACAAGACTGACAAAGAAAAAAAGACAACACAAATTACCAATACCAGGAATTAAATAGGAGACACCATGAAAGACCCTGCAGACATCAAAAAGGTACTAAAGGAATACTAAATCAGCTCTACACACATAAACTTGACAATGTGGATGAAATAAAGCAATTATTCAAGAAATACAAACTACTTCACCTTGCCCAATTTGTAAAAGGTAATTTGAATCATTTCCTACAGCTATTAAGGGAATTGAATTCATAATTTTTAAACTCCAGTTTTTTTGAGAAAAAGAAATCTTTAGACCTAAATGAGTTCACTGGAGAATTCTATGAAATGCTTAAAGAATAATTAATACTAATTCTACACTATTTCTTCCAGAAAGTAGAATAGGAGAGAACATTTCTTAATTTATTTTATGGAGCAAGTACTACCCTGATAACCAAAGCCAGAGAAAGTGAGCATAAAAAGATTACAGGCTGGGTGTGGTGGCTCACGCCTGTAATCCCACCACTTTGGGAGACCGAGGCGGGTGGATCGCCTGAGGTCAGGAGTTCAAGGCCAGCCTGGCCAACATGGTGAAGCCTCGTCTACACTAAAAATACAAAAATTAGCTGAGCGTTGTGGCAGGCACCAGTAATCCCAGCTACTTGGAAGGCTGAGGCAGGAGAATCGTTTGAACCTAACAGGTGAAGGTTGCAGTGGGCCAAGATTGTACCACTGCACTCCAGCCTGGTGACAGAGTGAGACTCCATCTCAAGAAAAAAAAAAGAAAAAAGAAATAGGTATAAACCTAACAATACACGTTCAGGAACTGTATGCTGAAAGCTATGCAACACTGATGAAAACAAATCAAAGATCTAAAAACACTGAGATATACCCTGTTCATGGATGGGAAGACTCAACATAGTCAGAATGGGCCGGGCGCGGTGGCTCAAGCCTGTAATCCCAGCACTTTGGGAGGCCGAGGCGGGTGGATCACAAGGTCAGGAGATCGAGACTATCCTGGCTAACATGGTGAAACCCCGTCTCTACTAAAAATACAAAAAACTAGCCGGGCGCGGTAGCGGGCGCCTGTAGTCCCAGCTACTTGGGAGGCTGAGGCGGGAGAATGGCGTGAACCCGGGGGGCGGAGCTTGCAGTGAGCCGAGATCGCGCCACTGCACTCCAGCCTGGGAGACACAGTGAGACTCCGTCTCAAAAAAAAAAAAAAAAAAAACATAGTCAGAATGTCAATTCTTCCCAAACTGACGTGCAGGTGATGATGATGAACACAATTCCAGTCAAAATCCCAGCAAATTTTGTAGATATGGACAAGATTATTCAGCATTTTGGGAGGCCAAGGCAGGTGGATCACTTGAGGTCAGGAGTTCGAGACTAGCCTGGCCAACACAGTGAAACCCCGTCTCTACTAAAAACACAAAAAATTAGCCGGGTGTGGTGGTGCACCCCTGTGATCCCAGCTTCTTGGGAGGCTGAGGCAGGAGAATTGCTTGAACCTGGGAGGCGGAGGTTGCAGTGAGTTGAGATCACGCCACTGCACTCCAGCCTCCAACCTGGGCAACAGGGCGGGACTGTGACTTTAAAAAAAAAAAAAAAAAAAGGGTACATGGAAAGGCAAAAGAACTAGAAAAACTAAAACCATTTGGAGAAAAAAAAAAAGGGGGAGGAATCAATATACTCAGCTTCAAGATTTATTACACAGTACAGTAATCAAAGCTGTGTGGTTCTGGTGGAGGGACAGGCACATAGCAATATAACTCAACACAGAGTCCAGAAAAAAACCCACACAAATATGCCCAACTGATTGCTGATGAAGGTGCAAAAGCCACTCAATGGAGAAAGGATTGTCTTTTCAACAAACAATGCTGGAACAACTGGACATCCATCAGCAAAACAATGAATATCAACCTAAGTGTCTTGCCTTATACAAAAATTAATTCAAAAGGAATCATGAACTTACATGTAAAATACAAAACTAAAACTCTTAGAAAAAAATAGGAGAAAATCTTCAGGATCTAGAACCAGAAAATGAGTTCACAGACCCAATATAAAAAGCACAATCCACAGACAAAAATATTGACAAATAAGTTCTCATCCAAATTAAAAACTTTTGCTCTGAGAAAGATCTGCTGAAAGGAGAAAAACACAAACCACAGAGCAGGAGAAAAATGTCTGCAAACCACATATTTAACAAATAATTCGTGTCTAGAATAAAGAACTCTCAAAGCTCAACAGTAAAACAAACAAACAAACAAACAAAATGACAATCCAATTAAAACAGCAAAAGATAGAAAAAGACATTTTCCAAGAGGATATACAGATGGCAAATAAGCACATGAAAAGACGTTCAACACACCAGCTATTAAAGAAATGCAAATAAAACAAAATATGACCATACACCTATCAAAACAGCTAGAATGAAAAATGGTGACACTAATTGCTAGTGAGAAAATAAAGAATCAAATTGCTGATGGAAAACCTGGATCTCGCACATTGCTGGTGGAAATACAAAATGGTATAGCCGTTACAGAAAACAGTGTAGCAGTTCCTTAAAAACCTAAATATGTAACTCTCATGTGACTGAAAAACCACGCTCCTAGGCATTCATCCCAGAGAAATTCAGACTTATGTTTATGAGCCAGGTGCAGTGGCTCACGTCTATAATACCAGCACCTTGGGAGGCCAAGGCAGGTGAATCACTTTGACCCCAGGAGTTCAAGACCAGCCTGGTCAAGGTAGGGAAACCCAGTCTCTACTGAAAATACATAACTAGCTGGGCATGGTGGCATGCGCCTGTAGTCTCAGCTACTTGGGAGGCTGAGATGGGAGGATGGCTTGAACCGGGCAGACAGAGGTTGCAGGGAGCCAAGATCATGCCACTGCACTCCAGCCTGGGTGACAGGGCCGGGTATCTTCAAGGAAAAGAAAAAAGACAAAGAAACCTATACACTAACGTTTATAGCAGCTTTATTCATAATAGCCAAAAACTGCAAACCACCCAGACGGTCTTCAGAAGCTCAATAGTTAAACAAACTGATACATCCACACCATGGAACATTACTCAGCAATAAAAAGGCAAGAACTTTTGATACACAAGACCTGGGTGAATCTCTAGGAAGTTGTGCTGACCAAGGAGGGGAAAGCCAGTCTTAAAGGTTACTTACTGTGTGATTCCATTTCTGTATAATTATTGAAAGGACAAAATTACAGAGATGGAGAACAGATGAGTGGTTACCAGGGCTTATGGAGCAAGTAGGGGCAGAAGGAAGTGGGTCAGGCCATAAAAAGGCACCGTGAGGGGTCCTGGTGTGGACGGCAGCATTTGAATCTCGACCGTGTCAACATCAGCATCCTGGCTGTGATGCTATCATACCGTCCCAGGACGAGACTATGGGGGTAAACTGCGTGTATCTCTGTACTAATTCTTACAACTGCAATTATCTTAAAAATACAGTTGGCCCTTAAGCAACACAGGTTTGAACTTCACAAGTCCCTTACACGTGGATACTCTCCCACCTCTGCCACCCGAGACAGCAAGACCAACCCCTTCTCCTCCTCCTCCTTTCCTCCTCCTCTCCTCCTCCTCTTCTTCCTCAGCCCACTCAACATGAAGATGATGCAGATGAAGACTTTTACTATGATCCACTTCCACTCAATGAGGAGTGAATATATTTTCTCTTCTTTATGATTCTCTTAGTAACATGTTCTTTTCTCTAGCTTATTTAAAGTAAGGTTATTTGTTTGTATAACATACAAAACAGGTGTTAATGGACCGTTTATGTTATCGGTAAGGTTTCCAGTCAATAGTAGGCTATCAGTAGTTACGTTTTGGGGCAGTCACAAGTTATACCTGGACTTTGGACTGTGTGGGAGTTGGAACCCCTAACCTCTACATTATTCAAAGGTTAACTCTAAAACTTTTAAGTCTTTTTAAAAGTACATTGTGGAAAACAAAAGGACAAAACTTTGACACAGTTTCAATAAGAGACAGCAATGTTCCTAGGCATACAACTAAAAATAATAAAACATACATCCACACAAAAACATGCAGGCCAGCCACAGTGGCTCACACCTGTAATCCCAGCACTGAGGGGCCGGGGTGGGAGGGTGGCTTGAGCCCAGGAGTTTGAAGCCAGCCTGCAGTACAGAAGACTCCATCTCTACCAAAAAAAAAAAAGAAGTGTATATGAATGTTCATGGCAACATCCCTCATAACAGCTCAAAAGTGGAGGTAACCCAAACATCCCTGAGCCGACGAATGCATAAATGCATTGTGGTCCAGCCTTAAAATGGAGCATGATTCAGTCATCAAAAAGAAGAAAGGCTTGACCCAGGCTACAACACGGAGGAACGTTGGTAACATGATGCTAAACAAAAGAAGCCAGTCACAAAGGATCTCACTTGGCATGATTCCACTTATATGCAATGCTCAGAACGGGCAAACCCACCGAGATGGAAGGCAGATGAGTCATTGCCAGGGCCTGGGAAGAGGAGGGAAGACTGGAGCAGGGAGTAAGGTTGATGGTTTGGGGGTCTTTATTAGGGGGGGATGAAAATGTTCCTAAATCGACTCTGATGATTGCACAATCCCCCTAATTTACTAAAAAACATGGTACTGCAGGTTTTCAAAGGGTGAATCACAATGGTATGTAAATTATATCTCAACAAATTCTCTAAGAAATCTGCAACTGGGTTCTAGGAAATTTTAACGACATCCATTAAAGAAGGATGCTCCTTCCCCCAATAGCGAATCACTAAATTGCTGAACTATTTAAATCGTTGGCCTGCAGGCCAGACGCAGTGGTTCATGCCTGTAATCCCAGCACTTTGGGAGGCTGAGGCGGGAGGATCTCTTGAAGTCAGGAGTTCGAGACCGGCCTGGCCAACATGGCAAAACCCCATCTCTACTAAAAGTACAAACATTAGTTGGCTGTATTGGTGCGGGTCTGTAATCCCAGCTTCTCAGGAGGCTGAGGCAGGAGAATTGCTTGAACCCAGGAGGCAGAGGCTGCAGTGAGCCAAGATCATGCCACTAAGACAGAGCCAGACTCATCTCAATAAATAAATAAATAGGGCCGGGCGTGGTGGCTCATGCCTGTAATCCTAGCACTTTGAGAGGCCGAGGCGGGTGGATCATGAGATGAGGAGTTCGAGACCAGCCCAGCCAACATGGTGAAACCCCACCTCTACTAAAAAATAATAATAATAATACAAAATCAGCCAGGTGTGGTAGCACGCACCTGTAATCCCAGCTACTTGGGAGGCTGAAGCAGGAGAATTGCTTGAACCCGGGAGGTAGAGGTTGCAGTGAGCCAAGATCATGCCATTGCACTCCAGCCTGGGTGACAGAGCAAGACTCATCAAATAAATAAATAAACAAATACACGTTAGCCCGCAGATGTGCATCTATTTTTGGAAGTGCTCATCACTCTTGCAGAGATGGAAACCATCCTTGTGAGGAGTTCTGAAACAGCTCTGTGACCCAAAGGAAATGCCCCCACAGACAGGTCCTCCACGTGCTGGACTCCAAGTCGGGGGGCCTGTCTGTAGGCAGCCAGACCTGGCCTGCCTGAGCCTTGGGCCCCTTTACTGGAAGGTGCCACAAAGCAGGGGCCTGGTCTCTGGAGCAGCCCACCCTGCCTGACCCCAGCCCCCTCCATGACCTCCCAACTGCCCACGTTCAAGCTAAGTCTGCGTCCTCTTCTGTCAAGGGGGGGGGGGGGGTGAGTGACCACACTCATTCCGGAGTCCCAGGCACTGGATGAGCATGGCTGGGTGGCCCTGCTGCCCCACAGGCATCCCATGGACCGAGGGAGGAAATGTCACACCCTCCCCATCTCATGTTCAAAACGTGTATACAAATGTTCACGGCAGCACCATTTACAATAGCCAAAACCCAGCAAGAACAAAAGACCCATCAATACACAACGGAGACAGGAAACGAGAGCTACGGTACAACGGAGCATCTCCAGCCATAAAAAGGAAGGAGGCACTGATCCACGCTACAGCACGAATCGTCCTCTGTGGCATAAGAAATACACTGGGGGCTGGGCACGGTGGCTCATGCCTGTAATCCCAGCACTTTGGGAGGTCGAGGCGGGGGGATCACAAGGTCAGGAGATCGAGACCATCCTGGCTAACACAGTGAAACCCCGTCTCTACTAAAAATACAAAAAAAAAATTAGCTGGGCGTGGTGGCGGGTGCCTGTAGTCCCATCTGCACGGGAGGCTGAGGCATGAGAATGGCGTGAACCCGGGGAGCGGAGCTTGCAGTGAGCCAAGATCGCGCCACTGCACTGCAGCCCGGGCGACAGAGTGAGACTCCGTCTCAAAATAAAAAAAAAAAGAAATACACTGAACTTTGTCCCTGGTTCCCAGCACAGAGATCCTAATACCCTGAGAATTTCCTGAGTAGCAGAAGTGAGTCCCTTTTGACTCCACCGGAGCTTATGCTAATGAGGTGACTTAGGGTGGGGGCCCCGGGACTGGTCACCAGGAACACAGGTGTCTGAGAAGGTGGGAACTTCTGGCCCTACTTGCTGAGCTCCAGAAGGTACCGGAGATTAAGCTCTATAAAAACTCTTGCACAGGCCGGGCGCGGTGGCTCACGTCTGTAATCCCAGCACTTTGGGAGGCCGAGGCAGGTGAATCACCTGAGGTCAGGAGTTCGAGACCAGCCTGACCAACATGGTGAAACCCCATCTCTACTAAAAATACAAAAATTAGCCCGCATGGTGACACGCACCTATAATCCCAGCTACTCGGGAGGCTGAGGCAGGAAAATCGCTTGAATCCGGGAGGCAGAGGTTGCAGTGAGCCAAGACTGTGCCATTGAACTCCAGCCTGGGCAATAAGAGCAAAACTCTATCTTGAAAAAAATGTTAACTTTATGTTACGTGTATTTTACCTCCATAAAGGAAATAAAAAGAACCTCTCATTCTCAACGCCTCACAAGGGTTCAGGATCCACTTCATGGAGAGGAAAACACTGAAGGCAAAAGGCCAACATGTACAGGCATGCAGCGGGGACAGAAGAGCCTCCGATCTTCAGTTTTTGTCAGAAGCCACCTCCTGAGGTCCATGTGACACAGCCTGTGGGGAGTGGCTGCCATGAGGATGAGCACACGCTCTCCTCACACGTGTGTGTACACCGTCTCCCATCCTGCCAGCTGCCTTTGCTGAAGTCTGTGCCAGAAGCAATGTGACTTTAACAGATGCACCCATTCTCCTGCTGAGAAAACTGAGACCAGACCAGCAGGCACTGGCGGCAGAGCCAGGACCAGGAGGAAGCCAGGCTGGCCATTCGGTTCTTCCTGCTCAGCCTCCTCCATCCCCTCCACAAACACTGTTTGTTTGAAAGGCAGGACTGGACTGAGAGGGATGTTGCTCGGGGCCCGTCTCACCATCCACAGAACACTCCTCATTCTCCTTGTCCCCAGCTCAACAGCCAGAGAAGGCAACAGGGCAGGCTGAAATTAGCTTAGCAACAGTCACCATGCAAAATTATTCAGGAATGAAATAAAAACATGCATTACGCGTCCTGGTTGAACCATAAAATGCTGTGACCAGTAAAAGCATCAAAACCCAATGTGAGGCCAGGCGTGGTGGCTCATGCCTGTAATCCCAGCACTTGGAGAGGCCGAGGAGGCTGGCAGATCACTTGAGGTCAGGAGTTCTAGACCAGCCTGGCCAACATGGTGAAACCGCATCTCTACTAAAAACATAAAAATTAGCTGGGACATGATGAAACCCCATCTCTACTAAAAATATAAAAATTAGCTGGGTGTGGTGGCATGCACCTATAGTCCCTGCTACTACAGAGGCTGAGAGGCAGGAGAATTATTTGAACCTGAGAGGTGGAGGTTGCAGTGAGCCGAGACTGCACTTGGCTTGTGCCTGGCTCCAGTAGGCAACTTACAGAACTGTGAACTAAATAAATCAGGGTCAGCAAGCGGCTGCCCACGGGCCAATTCTAGCCCAAACCTGTTTTCATAAGTAAAGTTTTATTGGAACACAGCTGTGTCCATTCCTTCCCGCATTGCCTTTGACTGCTTTTTTGGGGAGACACTGCACAGCGCACAAGCATGACATTTTTACTCCAGCCTGGGTGACAAGAGTGAGACTCTGCCTCAAAACAAACAAACAGATAAACAAAACCCAATGTGGCACCTCTATAGTCCTGTGAGGTCTTTCTGTGCCCAGAGGGCAACAATGCAGGCAGCTGCCGGGAGGGACTTGGCGCAGGCGGGACTGCGCTGCGGGCCTGGGAGGCTGTCACAGTATCAGTCGTGCCTCCTAGATCTACCATCTTGGGAAGTCTCCTCCCACAACGACCCTGGGAACGGTCACTGTGTTCGCTCTGGCCATGTCAATAAACCCAAAGAGACAACAGCAGCAAATGTGATGCAAGCAGAAGCTGCAGACCATGGCATCCTGAAGTTCCCCCTCTTGCTGCCCTCAGGAGCCCAGAACCACCAAGCAGCCAGTGGGCAAGGAGGACTGAGTCCAGGGACTGAGCCCGGCTCTAGTGGGCAACTTGCAGAACAATGAGCTAAATAAATCAGGGTCAGCGAGTGACCACCCATGGGCCAATTCTAGCCCAAGCCTGTTTTTATAAGCAGTTTTTACTGGAACACAGCCGTCCCCATTCATTCATGTATTGCCTTTGACTGCTTTTTTGGAGAGACACTGCCCAGCACGCAAACACAACATATTTACTATCCGGCCCTGAAATGAACAGGTGTTTTACCCTTTGTTTGGGGTGGTCTGTTATGCAGCAAAGGTTAACTAACACGACTCTCAACTTAACAGGTGCTTATTAGATAGGTGTCGTTACCTCCAACCTAAAGATCAGGAAGCCAAGGCCTACAGCAAAGGATCCAGTCACTCACCCAGGTCACATCGTGGCACTTACGGGGAGGCTCCGGCAAAGCAGGAGTTAACCCTGTCTGTCTAAACCAAAGGCCCCAAGCCCACCACAATGCAGGCTTTATGGAAGGGTCCCTAACGGAGTCACTAGCTGTACAGCCTACCCCATCTCCCCTTCCCAGGTCCCCCGCCCCTTTCTCTTCAGTAAAACATGGCAGGATAAGATTTCCAACAAACAAAGGCTCATCCATGTCAGGAAAAGCCACTGAGGGCCACAAAGGCCGACAAGGACGAACACACACCACTACCCAGGCTCACGGGTAGCAGAGCAACCCAGTCACCTAGAGTTCCCACAGGATGAGGGGGGCCCCTCCCAAGGGGCTCTCCCTGTGACACACAGACTCACCTCTGTCCCCAGGCACTGCACACATGCACACATGGATTGCGGTTGGGACTTGGAGGGGGGCAAGGTTGCAGATGTCCCTTGCACGAGCTGGGGGGCTGCCGCTGGGCACCCCATCATCCTGAGTCCCTGAACTCGGTGCACTCATGAAGCCCATGTGGGAGGCTCTGCAGAGAACAGGTGGAGGCCACAGCGTACCTGCTCTGCCTGTAACAGGACCTGTGTGCCAACCTGAGATCTCAACAGGCCAGTGGCCAGCCCTGACAAGACAGGCACTTAATAGACCCAACAATCCACATGTGGCACAGGTCGCATGGACACAGACGATGCAGACGTCACCACTAAAGACAGTGAGAACAGTGGCAGTATGTGGATGCTTACCGTAGTCTCAGTTTTACAAAATTGCCTTATTTAATGCTCACAGTTACCAGAAATATGTTAGTACCCCCGTTTCACGGATAAGAAAACCAAGGCCTAGAGAGGCCAACTGGGCTGTCCAAGGTCACACAGCAGCACGGCAGAGCTGCTCTGCACTGCAATGTACCACTTACTACAGCAAGGAAAATGAACCCAACACTCCCCAAAGCCCAGAGATGTCGGGGTAAGAGCGGAGAGGCCAGAGGCCCCTCCTGGCCAGTGCTATGCTCCCTCTGTGGCCCAAATTCTCCAGGCAGATCACCCATCACCACGGCCTAGAAAACAGGGTGCTGAAACACGGTGACACTCAACTCTGCTGGGCAAATGCACCGTCTATGGCCAGAGCTTGCTGGAGTCAATCAGCAGAAGTGTTAAAGAGCTGGGGCCTTCTGTGTCTTCTCTGTCCCCACGCTGACTGCACCTGCTGCAGAGGACTCTCCCCAGAAGAGGGGCTGTCCAGACACCGAGTCACAGGGACAGACTTCATTCATGGGAAGGTCCAACTCACGGTTTCACAAGCATTTTGTCCACAAATACTCAGGAGGCTTGAGGAAGGACTGACTGTCAACATGTCAACAGATGACCAGGAGGGGCCGCCAGGCAGGCCAAGAGGGAGGACTCACTGGAGTGAAGGAGACTAAATGCTCCCGTCCCTTTCCATTCTACTACATGGGTAATGTGCTACATGGGTTCAAAGCCCCAGCCAATGCACCTCTCTGGAGCTCAGTTTCCCCTTCTGTGAAATGGGCATTAAAATACTCCCAGACAGCAACTGGTGATTCCATGAGACCATATGCACGAAGCTCCTGGCACACAGCAGGTACTGAAATGGCCTCCAACAATGTCTGCAGATAATACATTAACGATAATGATGATGACTGACTGACTGAGCTACCTACAAAGATACAGGTCACTCTATGTTATTACTGCATTGTTAATGGTCAATTTTTTTCTTTTTTGAGACAGGGCCTCACTATGCTGCCCAGCCTGGAGTGTACTGGCACCATCTCAGCTCACAGCAGCCTCAACCTTTTCAGGCTCAGTGATCCTTCCACATCAGCCTCCCAAGAAGCTGGGGCTACAGGCACACACCACAATGCCCAGCTAATATTTGTTTTTTGTTTTGTTTTGTTTTCTAGAGACAGGGTTTCACCATACTGCCCAGGCTGGTCTCAAACTGCTCTTAAGCAAGCCACCTACCCACATCGGCCTCCCAGAGTGGTGGGACTACAGGCAAGAGCCACCGCACCTGACCAAGAAGTCATTTTTGCCTCTACATGTGGAGTGTCCTGCAGCTGGCGGGCTGGTCTGTTACCTCGGGGGCATTTCCTTTCGTTCAGAAAATCACCCACCCCACCCCAGGCCACTGAGCCCACCAGGCACAGGCTACATCTCGCAGGGCGTCTGCCAGGTGTCTCAGGCAACTGCACATCCCTGGGAGCTGGGCAAACACTCAGTGGTGGCCAGAAAGCCATCTGAAGATCCAAGGGCCTCCATGAATGTTCAATAGTAATATGATACTAATTCTAGACTGCTAGAATTAGTAATATGACACTAATAGTAATAATTACTAACAGTAATATGACACTTTTAGATTGCTAAAATTAGTAATATGATACTAATAGTAATAATTACTAACAGTAATATGATACTTTTAGACTGCTAAAATTAGTAATATGATTCTAATGGTAATAATTACTAACAGTAATATGATACTAATTCTAGACTGCTAAAATTAGTAATATGACAACAATAGTAATAATTACTAACAGTAATATGATACTAATTCTAGACTGCTAAAATTAGTAATATGACACCAATAGTAATAATTACTAACAGTAATATGATACTAATTCTAGACTGCTAAAATTAGTAATATGATACTAATAGTAATAATTACTAACAGTAATATGATACTAATTCTAGACTGCTAAAATTAGTAATATGATTCTAATAGTAATAATTACTAACAGAAATATGATACTAATTCTAGACTGCTTCTGGTAAGAACCTCGTTCTTCCGGAGAATGAACTCCAGAAGCTATTTAACCAGGCTTGGTCTATGAAGAGCCTGCCATGGGGTACTGGGAGGCTTATCAGCACGGGGATTCTCTGATCCAGCATAAAACCTGCTGCAGGACCCAGACGCGGTGCATCTTCTCCCAAGTTCCATTGTTCTCCAAGAGGTTTGGACCTGGACTGTCCAGAGCCAGCAGTGCAGAACCCTGATTAATTCTCAGTGAGCTCTGGGGTCCTGCCCACACTCAGGTCTCTCTGAGTGACAAGCCGTGACAAGCTGTCCTAGCCCATCCTCTCTCCCTAGCCCCTCTCCTGTTCCTCCAACGAGAGTCTTGGCTGCTAACTCAAAGGAAGCATGTCAGCAGGAAGGCAACTCCGTCCAAGGGTGAGAAGGTGGCGGTGGAAGCAGGGCCACTGCAGGGCAGGGGGCCAAGCAAGAAGGGGCAGACCCCAGCCCCTGGAGAAGGAAGGTTACAAATCCATGCTGCCCCATAGCAATATAATTGGAGTCACAAATGTAATTTTAAATTTCCTAGGAGCCACGTCAAAAAAATAAAATGGGCTGGGCATGTTGGCTCATGCCCATAAACACCAATACTTTGGGAGGCTGAGGTGGGAGGATCGCTTGAGCTCAGGAGTTTGAGGCCAGCCTGGGCAACATAGAGAGCCCCTTCCAAAAAAAAAATAGCCAGGTGTGGTGCTGTGCACCTGTAGTCTGTGCGTCTGTGGTCCCAGCTCCTCGGGAGGCTGAGGTGAGAGGATTGCTTGAGCCAGGGAGATCCACTCAGAAAATGGAAAGCTGAGTGGTGGATGAACCGGAACTGGGAGAAGCTTTGTATGAATCAGAGAAAATGCAAGTTAAAAGGAGACACCATTTCCCACCCATTAGACTGGCAAATATCAGGCAACACCAAGTCTTGCTGAGGAGGAGGGGTCCAGGGAGTTCCCACACCATGCGGGTGGGATTGTAACTTGGTACAACCCCCGAGAGAGCAATTTGAGAGCACTGGCAAAAGTTAGCTCTGTGCATGGTGAAAGCTCCGGGGTAGGCAACTCCTCGTCTAAGGAGGTATCCAGGGAAGCCCCGGCAGGCCCTGCGGAGAAGAATGTTCCCTCCAGCACGGTCTGAAAGAACAAGATCCTGAAAACAACCCAAATGTCAACAGGAAGAGAAAGAATAAAATGGGGTTAACCATTCCATAGAATGTATAAACCGAGCTACATGATCAACTCAGGGTGGATTTTTTAAAGTGGCTATTAAGGAAACTTCAAGGCAAAGCTTTCAGGGAGTAGGAAGTACCTGGACACCCCGCTTTTCCCGCCCCACACAGGCGACCCAAGGCCCCATGAGACAAACAAATACGTACCTTCGCCAGCAACTGCACATGAGATCGGCAAATGACCCATTGCACAATCAGCCCACATTTAAGATCATGAGGCAACCGGAAGGCATCTAATCAGTTCATCAGCTACATTTTGCAGGAGACACTCTCTCCCCTGCTACTGTCTCTGGTCCCTGTTTTTCTTGGTCCAACCCTAGGCTAGGGTTGAACCCACAAAGATCAGACATCCCCAGTAGGTTCCCAGGGAGTAGGTTCCCAGGGAGCAGCACCTTGCCTCACTGGAAGACACCGGACATGGGAAAAAGTCTGTCCCACAATTTCTCCCACACTCAGGGTCACCCCTGCTTTCTCCTGAGACCCACGAAGAAAGGTGGGGCCTCCTTCTCTGAGACACCAGCCTGGGCTGGAGCGAGTGGGTAAAGGACCTCAGTTTTAGTATCTCAAGACCGGATGGGCCTGGGGCTGGACACTGCTTTAGAAGGTGTTTTCTGAAAGCAAGGACTCAAGATATTTCCACGCCCACGTTCGCAGTAGCATCAGGCACAACAGCCAAAGGGTGACGCCACCCAGGTCCCCATGGATGGATGACTGGATAAACAAAATGTGGTCCAACCACACAACGGAATATTACTCAGCCACAAAAAGGAAGGAAATTCTGACACATGCTACAACATGGATGAGGCTTGAGAACATTATGCTGAGTGAATTAAGCCAGACTCAAAAAGATAAACACTGCATGATTCCACTTGGATGAGGTCCCTACAGAAGCCAAAGAGACAGGAAACAGACTGGTGGTCACTAGGGGCTGGGAGAAGGGGGATGGTTTGCTAGTGTTTAGTGGGGAAGTAGTTTCACTTCTGCAAGCTGAAGAGTTCTACAGATAGATGGTGACGATGGCGGCACAGCAAGGTGAGTGTCCTTAATGCCTCAGAACTACACACCTAAAAATGGTGAAAAGGGTACCCTTCTATGTTACAGGTATTTTTGCATGATTTATAAAATGTGCATTGGGAAAAAAAGTGCTCTCATATCCATTTCCACTGAACTCCTCCTCTATCACGCATCGCTTCCTTCACCTCCTTTAAGTGTTTGCTCAAGGACCACTTCCTCAGTGCAGCCCGCACCGACCGCCCTGCTAAAACAGCAGCCCCCTTGGCTCCCAGTCCCCACCAGCAAGCTCTCCTTTCCTCCCGCACAGCATCACTGCTTCTTTATGATCTCCCTTAATTGTTGTTTGCTCCCCGGTGAGGGTGTCAACCCTACAGGGGCAGAAATATTTGTCTGGTTCACTGTTGTATCCCAGAGTCTAGAGCAGCCTAGCAGATATCTGCAGCACACGCCACAAAAGACGGCAGAATACGCATTCTTCTCAAGGGCACATGGAACATTCTCCAGGAGAGGCCTCATGCCTGGCCATAAAACAGCCTCATTAAACATCAGCAGGACTGAAATTACACAAATAATGTTCTCCAACCACGATGGAATGAAATTCGAAATCCATTTTACAAATGCACAAATATGTGGAAATTAAACAACACACAAACAGCCAATGGGTCAAAGAATAAACGACAGGGAAATTGGAAAACACTTTGAAACAAGTGAAAAAGAAGACAAAACATATCAAAACTTATGGAATACAATTAAAGCAGTACTTAAAGGAAATTCAGATCTGTAAATGTCTCTATTAAAAAGAAGAAAAGTCTCAAATCAGTAACCAAAACCTTCCACCTTGTGAAAGTCAGAAAAAGAACGGGAAACTGAAACTGAGCAAGCAGAAGGAAGGAAATAATAAAGGTTAGGGCTGAAGTTAATGAAATCTAGGCTAGAAAAACAATAAAGAAAATCAATAAAACTATAAGTTGGTTATTTGAAGAGATCAACAAAATTGACAAACCTTAGCTGGAATGATCAAGAAAAGAAGGGAAGACTCAAATCATCAAACTCAGAAATGAAAGAAGGGACATTATTACCAACTTACAGACTTAAAAGGAATCAGGCCGGGCTCAGTGGCTCATGCCTGTCATCCCAGCACTTTGGGAGGCCGAGGCAGGCGGATCACGAGGTCCGGAGATCAAGACCATCCTGGCTAACACAGTGAAACCCCGTCTCTACTAAAGATACAAAAAAATTAGCCAGGCCTGGTGGCAGATGCCTGTAGTCCCAGCTACTCAGGAGGCTGAGTCAGGAGAATGACGTAAGCCCAGGAGGTGGAGCTTGCAGTGAGCCAAGATCGCACCACTGCACTCCAGCCTGGGCAACAGAGCAAGACTCTATCTCAAAAATAATAATAATAATGAGATGGTGCTACAAACAGCTACACAGCAACCGAATCAGAGAAACTCACTTGAAGTGGACACATTTCTGATGGGACACAAACTAACAAACTTGACTCAAGAAGAAACAGAAAATCTAAAAAGACCTATGACAAGTAGAGATCCAATTAATAATTTTAAAAGTTTTCACAAAGAAACGCCTAGGCCCAGATGGCTTTATTGGTGAATTCTATCAAACATTTAAAGAAGAATGAAGGCCAATTTTGCATAAACTTTTCAGAAAAAAAATGGAAGACAATGCTTCCCAAGTCATCTTATGAGGCCAATATTACTCTGATACTAAAACCAGACTTCACAAGAAAACTACAGGCTTCCCCTGGCAGCCAAACACCTACAAAGTCCTCTCCGCTCTCCTGTCTACACTTGCAAGCCTGCCTCACTCTACGAATTGGCCAGGCTGCTCTCCCAGAGTCTCCTAAGTCACCTCAGGCTCTGCCAGCCTCCTTGACCCCACAGCCCGGAAGGTGCCCCTGCATGCTCCCAACGTCCTAGACTCCACAATCAGAAGGCCTGCCCCTGGGGTGGGAACCACCTGGTGCTGTCTGAAGCCCCCAACTAAACTCCACAGAAATATCCTGAACGACAAGGGACATGTAACATTCAAAGCATCCCCCTGGACCACATGGCAAAGCCAGCTTTCAAACCAGACCCGTGCACTGACAAGGTGCACAGACCCATGCTCCTCCCAGAGGCTCTCAACCTGCAGCCCCAGGAACCAGCCTATTCGAGAGATCTATGAAGTCAAACCATTCTCATCATAACACTGAGATGTGAGCTGCTTTTTCAAGCTCATCCTCTCCCAAGTGTACAACGGAAGCTACAGAACATGTGATACTGCAACTAGCTGACTGCAGGAGCAGATACGGGAACCCAGCTGTCTTCCATTAAACCTGACAGCAAAAAGACTGCAAAAATGTCAAACAATGTCACTCTTCTCACCAAGTCTTTTTGTTGTTGTAGAGATGGACTCTCACTCTGTTGCCCAGGCTAGAGTGCAGTGGTGCAATCTTGGCTCACTGCAACCTCTGCCTCCTGGGTTCAAGTGATTCTTGTGCCTCAGCCTCCTGAGTAGCTGGGACTCCAAGTGTGCCCCACTGTGCCTGGCTAATTTTTGTATTTTTAGTGGAGATGGGGTTTCACCATTTTGGCTAGGCTGGTCTTGAACTCCTGACCTCAAGTGATCCACCCGCCTCAGCCTCCCAAAGTGCTGGGATTACAGGTGTGAACCACTGCACTATTTTTTTTTCTCACTGTCACCCAGGCTAGAGTACAGTGGCGTGATCACAGCTCACTGCAACATCAACCTCTCAGGCTCAGGTAATCCTCCCACCTCAGCCTCCTGAGTAGCTGGGACCACAGATGCGTGCCACTACACCTGGCTAATTTTTTTACTTTTTGTAGAGACAGGGTCTCATTATATTGCCTAGGCTGGTCTCAAATTGCTGGCCTCAAGCAATCCTCCTGCCTTGGCCTCCCAAAGTGCTGGGAGTACAGGCCTGAGCCACCTCAACCAGCCTCACCAAATGTTTTTCTTGTTTTGAAAAGAGTTGTTTTTCATAAAAACACATTATTTATACCAACATGTAATGAGTTTATTACTATTTTTAAATGCATTAATAAATATTTTTAAATTCTAACAGCATAACAATAGATTAGTGCTCATACACAGCAAGCTTCTGGGTCCTTCAACATTCTAAGAGAGCAAAAAAGGTTCCTTAAGCTAAAAGTCTGACAACCACTGTGCTACCTCATCTGCTTTACCTGAAAGCGAACAGAAAAATAAACTGGCGTGCCACCTAGGAGGCGATCTGGAGGCCGGAGAAGCGAGCGGTGCCTTCCTCTGCACGGTGCAGTGGGCAGCCGCCTGGTGTGGATCCCAGCTGGGCCACAAGACCTTCGGCAAGTTCAGCCACTGGAGCTGAATGACCCTTGAGGGAGGGAAAGTCCAGAACCAGGATGAGGGGCCGTAGTAACGCCATCCGGTCAGTATCTTCCCCTGCCAACGTCCCCTGGTCCATGCTTGGTGCCACTGTAGGACCTTGAAATGCAGATAGGAGCCAGACGTGGTCCCTTTCCTGGGGACCTGTCCATGTGGTGAGGAGGGGTCAGACAGGAGCCAGCTGGCCCAGGGGCAAACGCCTCTGGTTTGCAGGCCCCTGCACGGGAAGGGGGGAGCGGAGCAGATTCTTCAAATTCCAGGGACATTTGTGGGGGGCGGCAGGAAAAACATGGACAGGAACGGCTGAGCCCTATGCTCTCAGGGGTACAAATGAGGGCGTGGAAGCATCCCCCTCCCCTCCCCAAGAAGCCTGCCTTCTCCCCAGGGAAGGAATCCAGGGCAGGATTTTCAGGAAAGACAGGCTCAGAGGCTCATTTCCCACCGCCCAGGAGCCCGGAAGTCTGTGTCAGCTCCAGGCCTGGAAACCCAGGATGCCCCGCACCCCATTCCCTGGCCCTAAGCCTCCCAGGACCCACCCCAGTGGACCAGGGACCAGACTGCCAGCTGTCCAGACTCTCGGCCATTCCCCCTCCCCCCTCGACTCTAGGTGCTGACTCTGGATTCTCCTCGAGAAGCGGAGGGGCCTGATGAGCCAGAGTGAGGAGGATGTGGGGCAGGACACCCCCAAGTCTGCAGGGAGGTAACAAAGCCTGGCAGTATCCAGAGCACACAGCGGGCATCACCTGTCACTGCCTTCACATCGGTATCATTACTGTCCCCAGGTAAGAATCACCTGCAGGACCCCGAGTGCAGGTGTAATCTTGTGAACCAAGATCTTCTCCCTTACAGAGGTCCCTTTCAAACTGAGGTGCAAGGACCCTTTCCAAGTGGACCCAGCTCAGTCTAAAGGGTAGCCAAGTCTTTCCTGAAATTGCTCAGTGGAGAAGGGCCTTGGGTCCCCCTGCCCACCTCCCCTCCCCAACACCCGGGAAGCTCTTTTACATAAGAAAGGCACTGCTATCCCCCAGAAGCTGGTGCAGCTCCAGAAGAGCCCTCCTGATACCAAACAAAAGGGCTAATGCAACTAGGGCTTCAATTAAAACACCAAAAACACCCACTGCCTTCTCAGAGATGCAGCTCCAGTAACAGCTCCCCTTTTCCATTTCTAAAAATCTGTAATATATTTATAGTTTTTGACCAACTGTGCCCCAGCAATGACTGTACAGCTTTTTCAATTCAGAAGTAATTTTTTTAAATACTTAGCAACTTCAGGTCATGGGAAATTTTATGAAAGTCAATTTATGTATATTTTTCATGCAGAGAAGTATGCTAGGTTGATTAATAAAAGACCCATGAGCATAAAAGTCTATTACATTAGGATAAAATTCTTTGGGGGAAGTGGCTGTATAAATTCAAGAAGAGAAAAGAACGATGAAAATGTCCTAAAGCTCACTTACGTATCTGTCAAGGAAAAGTGGATGTGAGTCACGATGGGTTTATATTACAGTGAGTAAAGAGTTAGGCAACAGTTCCTTTTAAAATATTGATATTTGCCCTCACAGAGGTACCGTAGCCTTTACAAATATTTAAACCTATGAAGCAAAATTTTAGATGTTGACTTTAAAATGTGTAAGAAGCCTGGTAAATGATGAATGGCATAACCTGAACGTTTGCTGGCAATTCTTTCAGCTTTGCTGGATATTTGAATTTTTCATAAGAAATTGTTGCAGAGAACAAGCAACAATTGAGAGAACAAGCTGTTTTTTTAAAACACTTTTAGGGAGGGACAAAAAAAAATGCAAGAAGCGGGCCCCAGCCCAGCAGGGCCAAGGCAGGGTTTATGACCTCAAATGCACGCCTCCTGAGGGGGTCTCTGGCGAGGCCTTTCTAAGTCCAGCAACTCAGGGCTGCTCCAGCTGATCTTCCTCTTCCTCTGGGGGGCTCCCGTGCTGCCTTTCTGCCGCATCAGAATTTCTAGGATGGGGAGCTAGGAGCCCTTCCACACTCCACCATTTCGAATCTGCAGCCTCAGAGTGGGAGTTTGTGGCCTAATTCCATTCACACACCCCTCACTGAACTAACCCCAGAGTAGCTACCACACCCAGCAAGGACAATTTTCAAACACCGTCCCCAGTCACGCTCTGGTGCAGTGCCGGGTTCAGCAATGACATCTGGCAGCCAATCGGGGAGCCCAGCATGTCCCTGCTGCTGCCCGCTAACTCCTGGCAGCCCCACAGGCTTTTAAGAGCTTAATCTCCCAGGGAGCGAGTTGCATTTCAACCAGTCCCTCCCTGAAGGTCCATCCCCAGGGCACGTGCATCTAGAGAGACCCAGTCTATGGTCCCTAAACCCAAGGCAGGCTCTGGGTACTGGGCATGGGCCCATCTTCCCATACCCTGCGAAGAACGGAAACCCTTGAATGCAGGAAAGGCTTGCATCAGAAGCACCTGTACCCCGAAGCCCAGCGTCCGTACTGGAGCCACGGCCAATGACACAGCCGTCCATCAGCAGCATCAAACCAGTCCTTGAATCTGCTTTCCACAATGCAAAACGTGGAGCACATCAAGAAGTCTAATGAGAAACTGGTTCTCACCTGCTGACCGCAGCGCTATTTCACAGCACGGGAACGAGAAGACTAATTTTCTAACCGCTGCCTAGCAGCTTTCTCCAGCTGGGTAGTGCGCATTTAACCACGGGGCGGTGCGGGGTCAAGGGCTCTACCCGCTAGCTGTGTGGGCTAAGGCAAGCGGCTTCACTCCTCTGAGCTTCAAGCTCCTGATCTGTGAAATGGGAATCGTAATGAATCGGAGCTGCCTCCTTGGACTTCTGTGAGATTTACTGAGGGAATAAATAGCAAGAGTATGGCACTAATGCCAACCAAAAGGAAAATGTTCAGTGAGAGTCTCACTATGCACACTGCAGCTGCTGACATTATTGTGACTAGCGTGTGGCTCTGTCCCCACCCCGGGACTGGATCATTCTGCCAAGGGCCCGTGTCCAGTCCCAGGAGGACTCAAACAACCCGGGCCTCTTCCAAGGGTTTGTATAGCCCCACCCCACGCTGGGTTGGGGACCCTTTCTATGCCCTACAGCACTCAATGGTCAGCTCCATCACAAGCCCTGTCACAACACAGACTAACTGGACTGTCCAGTCACGCCTCTTCCTCCCCATTATCCTAGAAGCTCCCTGAGGCAGCCCTTGCGGCCAGTCCAGGCTTGGATGCGGCAGCAGGCCCTCAGATGATTATTCATGCGGAAACAAACAAATACACCCTAGATATCCTCTGACCATCAGAGAATGACAGGCCTCTCATTTTGGGTGGGAGGTTAGGTACAGTGGCCAAGTCACAAAGGTCACTCAGCCCTGGGGGGGCTGCAGGCTCCAGGCCCTGCACTAATATGCTCACAGCCTCTCAATAAGTGGTTCATCCTCCCGGTGCCCAGGCCAGTGGCGAGGGGTGGGGGACTCCAGAGATGGAGAAGACCCGCCTTCGTCTGGAGCTATCCTCCCTTCTCCTTCCCTTTCTTCCAGATTCCCCAGTCTATAGAAACGGAGAGGGTCAAGAATTTTGCTGGAGGTCATGTGAAGGCAAGAAGATCTAAAGGGTCCCTCCCTGGGGCTCACAGTCCTAGTTACAGGACAACTGGAAGCTCCTGAAGAGGCTGTGCGCGTCCATTTCCAGTTTTTCTCAGCCACACCCTCCCTGCTGCCCTAAGACTCCAGGTACAACAGCCCCAGGTGAAAGCTCCAGCTTGAGTTTACAAAGCAGGAGGCTGGAATTGCAGGCAGGTGAGACCTCAGGTGTCCAGGCCCAGAACTTCTTTAGAGTAGGGGGCACAACCTCAGGCCCCGCAGCAACTCCCAAGCTGAGCCCCACTTTACAAAAGTCCTCATCCCTCATCAGGACTGACCCTCTCTCATCAGGACAGAACTCTCTCATCTGCAACTCTGTTACGTATTTGGAAATAAAGGAAGTATGCTAAAGCACTGCCTTCCCATAAAAAGCCATTTTTAGGAGTGTGTTCCTGTATACTGGTCAATTCCCAGCCCGTTTTTCTCTCCCATCCTTTTCCTCTTCACTAATGATATACAAAATGCAATGCAGTCTCAGAATCCCTTTACCTTCCTCTGGGCAGCGCTCACATCTGATATCACCTGGCTAGACCCTGGCCTAGACCAAGACCCCTAGAAGCCAGCATGGGCCCTAAGCACCCGAGTGAAGAAATGAATGAAAGAAAAATCTCCTTGAAACTCACCCAAATAGGAACAGGGCTTTCTATAGCAGACTGTACTTGGAGACAGTACGCAGAAAAGATCCCCCACACAGACCACACCCCTCCCGTGGGGTGGGGGGTAATCTAATTTGTTAAAAGCAGCCAAGTGCTGTCAACCGAGGCCTCTGGGATCATCTTTATGGGCGAAACCACCTACTCTTAAAGAGCTACCTTTGATACCTGAATTCCAACCTCCTTCCAAAGGCACCCAAAGAAGCACCAAGCTTTCCACCCAATTCTTCCTTCCAGGAAAACAAGGAATTCCTGGGTGTGATAATGGAATCAGAGGCCTCAGACAGTGCTTCCCAGGAGCTGGATCATGCAGGCACTCACTGGGACACCCAGATTCCTATCGGGACAAGGGTCTTCCTCAAGCCCCCTTAGAGGACAGCGATATCCGGCATAGAAACCCACAGCTCCCACCTACCAATCCCCCTCTTAGAGCAGCACCAACGGCTTTCCCCCAGAATTAACACTGAACCCAGACGGGGGCCAAGCTCACTCCACTCCCGCAGGCTCAACCCTGTTAGGACCCTGAACCTTGTTTCCAACCCACAAGTAGTTGGAAAACTCCAAAAGCAATCGGCCCAGAGGCTGTTCTGGACCTGCTGAAACCGCTGGGGCGCCGGGCTCGGTGCCTAGTGCATAGTAGGGCGTCACTAATTATGGGATGCGGACCGCAGGGCACCCGGCTGAAGGCTGAATCTGTTAGGTCCTTTTCCAGGGGCGCAGAACTTCCCCGTAGCTGGGTCTGCAAAACCGAGGTTCACATCCCAGGTAGAGATCAAATCGCCCTCCCACACCGGGGGACTTCCGAAATTACCTCTCTGGATCTGGCAGCTTAATTAGCTGATTGGCCTCATTAACGTTCGAACTTGAGTTTCAAACGAAAAAAGAGGTCACGCAACTATCCAATTTACTACCCCGAATTTCCATCCGAAAACCACTTTATTTTCGGATGGCCTCTGAGGACGCCCAGGCCTTTGCCCGCAGCTGCCAGCCCCCGAGGGCCCTACGTACTTTAGCTTGACCCCCCCCCACGCCCCCCACCTGCCTGGCCCGAGCGCCTTCTCAGTTCCAGGCGCCCCGAGCCCCTTTAAAAGCTCAGTTGCGAAAACCCACGGTCACCCGCACCATCCTTCCTCCCTCTGGGTGCTCCAGCCCCACGGAAAGGCAAGCCTCGCCCACGCGCTCACCCACCTCGAGCAGGGTGTCCGCACGCAGACCCGCCTGGAGGGCGCCGCGCTGCACCCCCACCCCAAGCCCCAGAACCCGGGCGGGGAGGTCCACCCCAGCCCCCGCATCCCCCCGAACCCGGGCGGCGAGGCCCGCTGCGGTGGTCGCACCTGCTGGCTCAGTCCGGCGGCCCCAGCCCAGGTGGTGAGTGCGCTGTCGGCGTCTCCGGGAGCGCTCCCCACGCCTGGCGCCCGGGGCCGGGGCCACCCGGTGCAGGCGCCTGGGCCGCGGGCTGCGCGGGCGGAGCTGCCCGGCCGCCGGGGAGGAGGGATGCCCGGGCGAAAGTTGCCAGGGAAACTTGATCAACTCGAGCGCGCCGGTGCCAGCTTCCTGCATAATTCACGGACGGTGGCGGCCGGGCTGCGCCCGCCGGGTCTCCCTATCCCAGTTGGTGAGCACGGCGGGCCGGGGTCGGGCACCCGGCTGTGGCTCAGCGCGACCCCGGGACCTGGGCGCCCGACCCGCCACCCCCGGGCCCGCACCAGGCGCGCCGGCCCCGGCCTCTCCGCGACAGCTGCTGCTGCCGCCGCGCGCGCCTGAATGGGAGCTCTGAGTGCAGGGCCAGGGTGACCGCAGCGGGGTCTCGGGGGACCTGGCGGCCACGGTTCGGGTCTCCGCCCCCGCGCGCCACCTGGCGGCCCCGAGCCAGCTCCTCCGCTGGGCTCCCTGGCCCGGGTGCTAGGGCTGGCGGGCGGCGACCTGGGGCAAGAGACCACGGGAGCGCGGCGGAGGTCGCGCCACACGCGCTGTTCCAGAGGAAGGGGCAGGACGCGCCAGAGACTACGGGGTCCGTGCACGCAGGGACAAAGCGGGGGCTCCTTCCTGCGCTCTGAGCCCACGCCGCTTCCAAAGCTTTCGACACCGGCCCCTGCCCGGGAAGAAAGGCACGCGGGGGGAGGAGCTCTCTACGGAAAATCGAGCCCCACCTGGACACGCGGCTCCCTCCCCTCAGCGCCCACCTCTCCAGCCTCTCTGGGTCTAGGACTGCGCTTACCCGGTAGCGGGTGCTCCGGGAATCGAGACGCACCCAAAATGCCGTCAGTGAGCAAGGTGGGGTGCCCAAGGGCCACCTTCCGTCCTCCCCGGCCCGCGCCCTGCGTCCCTAGCCGCCGCCTCACCTGGCTCGGCGAGTCGGGGGCGGGTCCGAGCCCCCCGGGAGCGCCGGCGTCCGCGCACACCTGGCTCGGCCGCTGGAAGCCGAGCGGCGCCGCGCCCAGCCCCGCCGGAGCGCGGGAGCCGCCACCGCCGCTCAGGTGCAGGGGGTGGGGAAGGACCCGGCCCCGCCCGGCACGGGCGCTGGCTCCGGCGAGGGTGGGGGAGGGGCCCTCTCGCCGCCAAAAGGACGCGTACGGCCCAGGACCCGCGGGCCACCCGCCCTGGATCCCCGCCCCCCGCCCCCCGCCCCGGCCCCGCTCCCGCCCGCGGCTGCGGCTCGGGCGCGCGCGTGGGGTCTGTTGTGGCAACCCCGGGAGACCGCGGGGCGCCCTGGCCGCCTCCGCCCCGCCCCGGGCTGCATGGCTCACGCACCTCCCCCTCCCCGGCCAAAGCCGGCGGACGAGAAAGTCCCTGAATTTTGTAAAGTCCGGTTGGGTCTGCACGATTATCCCGAACGCAGCTGGCTCCCGCTACAGAGTATTTATAATAATAGGATTCGGAAATAGAGGCCGCCTGCACATCAAAACGTTTGCAGAGCAAATGAAAACTTTGTACCCAGGTAATAACGCCAGCGTCTGCTGCCCAGGCCACCAGGTCCGGGGCGCCTTCCGCCCAGGGGTGCACAATGGTGTCTCCGCCAGCTGCCCTCCAAGCCAAAAACAGCCAGGGGGTGGGGTGAGGGGAAGCAAAAGCCAAGGGCTCGGGTGAATCCCAGAGGCCAAAGGCACCCTCCGGAGACTCCCAGGAATCCTGTTATTATCCAGGACTCCGGATTGCTAGGTTTGCGGAAGCCCGAAGGGGCGGATCCTGAGCTTGGAGCTGTGGCCGATGTGTGAGCTAGATTTTCTCAAGGCCTTGATCTTTCACTAGGAATCTCCCCCAGTACAAGCTGCGTGTTTCTGAGTAAGCTCTTGAGGTCTCTCTGTTCTGGGTTTTCCAGTATTCTGGAAGGGGTGGGTAGGGATCAGAGTCCAGGCTGTGGAGTAGAACAACTGTCTCCAGAACCCTGGAGCGTGGCATTATGCAAACCCAAAACTGTGCCCCCCACATAGAGAGAGAGAGACAGAGAGAGTGTGTGTGTGTGTGTGTAAGTCAATCTATCTTACAGGACATGCCTGAGAGGTTTGCATGGGCTGGTGACTTCAACATACCAAAGGCAAAGTTAAATATTTGCTCTAGATACTTTTTTTTTCCTGCTTGCATAATTGTCCCACATTTCAAAGAAATCTTTAAAAGCACTTAGGTTAAAAAAAAAAAAAAAAAAAAAGTTGTGTTTTGGGCCTGCCTGAATATTTCAGGACACACATGGAGTAAATATTGCAATTCCTTGAGGGCAGCTGCCTTATGCAAACGTCTTTCTCGTGGCTGCTTCCTTAAGCATACACTTGATAAAATATTTGTCGAATGAATAAAGGAGGCAATCAAATAATAATCCCCAAAACAGGAAGAAGGACATCCTGACAGGATCCTGCAGGCATCCTTTCTTTGGCATGGAAGCTGGGGCGCCCGGGAGGGGTGTCAGCAGGGCAATCGGATGTTCTTTGGGTTGGCCAGTGGCAGATGCAAGACCTGGGTTGCAGGGAGTGGGGGTGGGGGCTCTACCTTTCCATAACAGTCCGTCAGTACCCTCCCCACCAAAGAAGGCAAGTCATCTGAATAAAGTGTATTTACCCTTCAAACCCAGCTCAAAGACCTATCCTCAAGATATTTCCCTCCTCTCACCAGATTCCCACCCCCGGAATGCCCCTTCCTAGGTTTCTAGAACCACCACTGCAGATAGCAAAGGAGGCAGCTGGTCACAGTTCACTTGTGAACACTTTCCTGCTATCTCCATGCAAGGTTTAAGGCCAATGTCATTCTGCTATCTCCAAGAAATACTTCCCTAGGGACGCAGGCCTCTGCCAGCCTTCCACCTAAATGGACACCCCTTGGGCCATCCCCCTCCAGTCCTTCTGATCTGTTAGCCAACAAGAGCGCTGTGTGAGAGCCCCGGCATTCGGCATTTTAAGGACAGCATCCTGCTTACGCCCCAGTTTCTTTGTGTCTGTTTAGAGATATCCAGTTCAGCCTTGTACTCTGATGAAGCAACATCCTCCAAGTCTGTAAAAATCTCTTATGATCCCAAAACAAAGAAAATCAAGGTTGCAGGTGATGGATATACTCATTTCCCTGATTTGATCATTACACATTGTATACGTGTATCAACATCTCACACTGGACCCCATACATACATACAGTTATGTGTCAACTAAAAGTATTGACAGCCAAAAAAAAAAAAAAGCCTCTTATGAAAAGGTTCAGGGTCAGCTAACACTGCCACAGTGCCTTTATTCACACCTTAACGCCCTGGGCAGGCATCTCAAGTTGAGAGGAACACCTACCCCCCACTGCTCATTTGAAGTAGGACCTCTTTTGGCATTCTAATTTCTGGTGGGCCCATAGCCACACACACCACCAAGTGCCTTGTTTTAGGTTCAGTTTAGGAAAAGGAGACATGACCCTCCGGTTTTGTTTCCGGAAGCTGCTTTCCAGGATTCACCAGGTTTTGCAGAAAGGGGTAAAGTTTTCCATCTAATCAGTTTCTCTTTTTTCTTGTCCGACCTGAACCATGAAACCGTCAGCCACCTCTGTGGAGTGCACGCTGTGTGGTCCTGAGCACGCCAGAACTTTCTGGGAAGAGTAACTGTTGTATAGAGAACTAGAAACTGGGACACCGTACCATCAGGGATGGGAGATACAGCCACCTTTTCGGTCCTGGGGAAAACATTATAAATATTTTGTGGCTTAGATTAACCCAGATGCTCACCGCCTTCAGCAGCAGTCCCTCCCTCCCAGAGAAGCTCCTGGGTTTGAGGCTTATGTATTAAGAGTTGGAGGCCTGCACATCTTCAGAGAACGGTTCCTAGACAGCCCGAGTGGCAGTGGCCTAACCCAAGGCAACCCTGTTGTTTAACAGGCAGGAAGCTGAGGTGCATAGAGGGGAGGAGACTCACTCAAGGGCACGAGGTCAGGGCCACACAGGCAGGTGTGCACAGGTGAACCCATGAAGCCAGATAAAGGCAAGCACACACAGGTGAAGTCAAGTAAAGGCAGGTGTGCCCAAGTAAAGATAGGTGCTCTGGCCAGCAAGTCTGCTGCATCCCCTTGTCCCTGCCAGATTCTCCCATGCTTTTGCGATTTTTTTCCTGCTTGTTTTCTAATACAGCAAGAGGTCCACTTCCCTCCTGTTCCCTCCCATGTCAAGTACTGGAAAATTCACTCGTTTCTCCATAATTTCATGACAACTTCTAATTCAATCACATAAACCTGATGCTGTAAGGATTCCCAGGTTTTACAAGCCCTCTGACTCCTGTGCAGAAGTGCCTCTCACGTCTCACCTCTGTAGCTTACTGTGGACTTTTATTCCTTTCCATTGATTTTCCATGAGCTTACGTGGATGGGTTTGCAGAGAAAAGCCTCCTGGGACTTTGAATGTAAGCGTCTTGGCTGCTACCTGGGAGATTGGAGGGAGAGTTTCTGTCTCCTGGAATCTGAGCTGATGAGAGGGAATGATCTGAAGCTTTTCCTGCTGCACTGGAGCGGGAGGATGTGGGAAGCAGCAGGCAGGAGGGAAAGCTGCAGGACAGGGTCTGCCGGGCTTCCCAGCCAGGCCATGGTCTCTTCCCTTGAGGCCCACGTCCAGAACAAGGGTATCGTCCACCTTCTCCCAGGTCTCCCGTGGGGGTGCAGGGCATCCTGTAGAATGGAGGAGTTCATTCCCCGAGGGGCCACTTCTAGTCCTTGTGGAAGCAGAGCTGGGAGACTGGGAGAGGGAGCTGCTCTCCACCCCGCAGGTGAACTGTCCTGCTGGGGCACATTGTCTGGCTTCTAGGAAGGGCCTTTGTAGCCTCCGTTGTTTACAGCAGGGGCCAGGACAAAACACCTTTATTTGGAGATGGCCTCCTTCTGCATCTCCCTTCCGCTGCTCCCTGGAGTCAGCTCTCAAATAGAGGAGCCTGCATCCAAGTCCTTGTTTCAGGGAAAGTATTGAGGGGAAACCCAAAATAATACAGTGTCCCCCAACCCTTATGACAGGGGATACTTCCAAGACCCCCAGTGGATGCTCAAAACTGCAGGTAGTACTGACCCAGTATATACTATTTTTCTATCTCTTGATCCGGACAGGCGGGTAGTGTACGCTGCATGGAGACACTGGACAAAGGGATGGTTCACATCCAGGGAGGGATGGGGCCGGATGCCCTGAGGTTTCATCACACTGCTCAGAATAGCACACAGTTTAACACTTACTGTTTAGTGATGGGATTTTTCATTTAATATTTCCATACCTTGGTTGACCTGGGGTAACTGAGGCCACAGAGAGTAAAACTGTGGATAGGGGGCACTATTATATTAAAAACTGTCTTGTGAGGCCAAGCACAGTGGCTCATGCCTGTAATCCCAGCACTTTGGGAGGCTGAGGCGGGCAGATCACCTGTGGTCAGGAGTTTGAGACCAGCCTGGCCAACATGGCGAAACCCCGTCTCTACTAAAAATACAAAAAATTAGCCGGGCATGGTGGCAGGCACCTGTAATCCCAGCTACTCCGGAGGCTGAGGCACGAGAATCACTTGAACCAGGGTGGGACGGAGGTTGCAATGAGCCGAGATCACACCACTGCACTCCAGCCTGGGCGACACAGCAAGACTCTGTCTCAAAACAGATAAACAAAAAAACCTGTCTTGTGTCATGGGTCAGATCCGCCTGAAGTCACCAGCGGACCTTGTGAGTTGAGGCTTGTGTGAAGGAACCTTAAGGCGGGAGCGGGTTCAGCTGATCCAAATCACTATCAGCAACTTGATGCTATTATTGGGAAATGAAACATATTGGCCGGGCGTGGTGGCTCACGCCTATAATCCCAGCACTTTGGGAGGCCAAGGCGGGTGGATCACTTGAGGTCAGGAGTTCTAAACCAGCCTGGCCAACACAGCGAAATGCTGTCTGTATTAAAAATACAAAAATTACCCGGGCATGGTGGTGCATGCCTGTAATCCCAGCTACTCGGGAGGCTAAAGCATGAGAATCGATTGAACCTGGGGAGGTGGAGGTTGCAGTGAGCCGAGATCATGCCACTGCACTCTAGCCCAGAGGGGAAACTGTGAAAGAAAGAAAGAGAGAGAAAGAGAGAAAGAAAGAGAAAGGAAGGAAGGAGAGAAGAAGAGAAGGAAAGAAATAGGGAAAGGGAAAGGAAGGGAGGAAGAAAGGAAGGAAGGAAGGAATCAGAGGATCCCATTACAACCAACTCACAACCCTTGGGGTTTTTTGGCCAAGCAAGGAAATAAGCAAAACTTAAAATGATCAACAGACAGAATACATCAAGGCTTTACAAAAACAGCACACCGTGACTAAGCAAGGTTTAGCCAAGTAATGCTGGAATATTTCAATATTAGCAAACCTATTAGGAAATACGTTTGATCAATAACATTTCTTGGTTAAAAAAAGAAATCGTGTGAGAATATTTTAGTATTATTCAATTTTGTATATCAAACCAGCACTATGTCCAATATGAAATGCTGAATTGCCCTCATTCAATTCCGGAACCAGAACTGTGATGCTGCTAATATGACCAGAACTTAACATTTCTCTAAAATGATAGCCAATGCAATCGAATAAGAAAATTAAACAAGAGACATTGCTAGCACTTAACATATCTCTAAATGCTCCCAATGCAATCGAATAAGAAGAATAAGCATGGGAACAGAGGAGGCAAATTTACCGTTTGGGGAGGTGCTATGATTTTCTTGATTAAAAACCTAAGCAAATACACTGAAACTGAAAATTCATGGAGGAGTTTAGTAAGCAGACTGTTCAAAAGCACTAGCTCTTCTTCACAGGAACAACACGTCAGAAATACAAAAAATAAAAATAAAACCATAACTCCTGGTATCAACAAGACAAAAAGAAAAATATGCCAAGACAAATATAATGAGAATATTTCTAGGCCTGTAAGAAAAAAACAAACTAAAAACCTTCTTGAGGAAAAGAAAAAAAAAGTAGAATGAACAAAAAGCAAGCATAAGATTGTGGTTAAGAAGCGGGACTGTTAAGCCAAACTGCCTGGTTTCAAATCCCAGCTCTACCACCCATGAATTCGTTGGATGTAGGCAAGTTCCCTAGCCTCTCTTTTTCTCCATTTTCTTTTTCTTTCTTTCTTTTTTTTAAACAGAGTCTTACTCTGTCTCCCAGGTTGGAGTGCAGTGGCATGATCTCGGCTCACTGCAAACTCTGCCTCCCAGGTTCAAGCAATTCTTCGGCCTCAGCCTCCCAAGTAGCTGGGATTACAGGCACCTGCCACCACACCCAGCTAATTTTGTATTTTTAGCAGAGACAGGGTTTCTCCATGTTGGCCAGGCTGGTCTCGAACTCCTGACCTCATGATCTGCCCACCTTGGCTTCCTAAAGTGCTGGGATTACAGGCATGAGCCACCATGCCTGGCCTTTTTCTCCATTTTCATACCTAAAATAGAAGTTGAAGCAGCACCGTTTTGCTGAGAAGGTTAAATGGACAAACCTATGTAATCTACTCAGAACCACACCTTACAAGAAGTACTTTTTTTTTTTGAGACAGTCTAGCTGTATCACCCTAGATACAGCACTAGAACACTGCACCCTAGGCTAGAGTGCAGTGGCGTGATCTCAGCTCACTGCAACCTTCGCCTCCCAGGTTCAAGTGATTCTCCTGCCTCAGCCTGCCAAGTAGCTGGAATTATGGGCACCCACCACCACATCCAGCTAATTTTTGTGTTTTTGGGAGAGACAGGGTTTCACCATGCTGGCCAGGCTGGCCTCCAACTCCTGACCTCAAGTGATCCGCCCACCTCAGCCTCCCAAAGTGCTGGGATTACAGGCATGAGCCACCACTGGCCAAGAAGTAATTCTTACTAATGTAAGTGCTGCTGACCTGGCTGTTCTTGAATAGGGAGACACTACTGCAAGGCTGCAACTCTTCCTCAACAGATCATAAAATCCAACATAATCCTAAACACAATCATGGCAGGATTTTTTTTTTTTTAACTTGACATACAGTTTATCTGGTAAAATATTTATGTCTAGAATATATAAAAGAATACATTAGCAAGATAAAAACAAGTCCATATATAAAGTGGGTGAAAGATTTGAACAAGGACCTCAAAAAAGAGGCTATCAAGATGGCTTGTGAGGGTATGAAAAGGTCCCCAGTTTTATTTGTCATCAGAGAAACATGCAAAATAAACTGACAGCGAAACACCTCTGTCACCTGATTGGCTAAAATGACAATGAGAGACTATGCCATGGGGCCATGGACACGTGTGTGTACTGCGGTTGGGAGTGTGAATTGGCACAGCTGCCTGAAAACGCTTTGGCACTGTCTACTATGGCCCAGCAGGTCTGCTCAGAGGGAGACACTCCGGAGGAATGAGTGTATATATGCATCAAAAGATGCATAGCAGGCCAGGCACAGTGGCTCACGCCTGTAATCCCAGTAGTTTGGGAGGCTGGGGCACGCGGATCACCTGAGGTTGGGAGTTTGAGACCAGCTTGACCAACATGGAGAAACCCTGTCTCTACTAAAAATACAAAATTAGCCAGGCATGTTGGCGCATGCCTGTAATCCCAGCTACTTAGGAGGATGAAGCAGGAGAATCACTTGAACCCGGGAGGCAGAGGTTGCGGTGAGCCGAGATTGCGCCACTGCACTCCAGCCTAGGCAATAAGAGCGAAAATCCATCTCAAAAAAAAGAAGAAAAAAAAAGGATGCATAGCAGCCAGGCATGGTGGTCACGCCTGTAATCCCAGCACTTTTCGAGACTAAGATGGGAGGGTCATTTGAGGTCAGGAATTTGAGACCAGCCTGGGCAACATAGCAAGACCCCGCCTCTTACAAATATACAAAAATTAGCCAGGTATGGTGGCATGTGCTTGTAGTCCCTGCTACTCAGAGGGGCCTGAGACAGGAGGATCACTTCAACCTGGGTGGTTAGAGACTGCGGTGAACCACAATCGTGCCACTGCACTCCAGCCTGGGACACAGCAAAACCCTGTCTCAAAAAAAAAAAAAAGATAAAGAGGCATAGCATTCATTATGTGGCAAAAACAGAAACCATCTGTTAGGGACTGATTATTGGTGTCTCCCCAAAATTTGTATGTTGAAATCCTACCCCCTAATTTGGTGGCATTAGGAGGTGGGGTCTTTGTTAGGTTATTAGGATTCATTGAGGTCTTAAGAGTGGAGCCCCTGAGAATGGGATTCCTGCCCTTATAAGAGTCATGAGAGAGCTTCACTTCTGCTCTCTGCCATGTGTAGGGGACACAGAGAGAAGACGACGTCTGTGAAACAGGAAGTGGGCCCTCACCAGACACAGAATCCGCCAGCACCTTGAGCTTGGACTTCTCAGCCTCTAGAACTATAAAAAGAAAACTTCTGTTGTTAAAGCCACCCAGTCTATGGTATTTAGTCCATCATATCCTGGATGGACTAAAACATCACCCAAAGCTCCATCAGCAGTGAAATGAAATGATACATGAATGAAATACTGATCAGCAATAAAGATGAACTGTTGCTACATGCAAAAGCAGGAATTAATCTCACTGCTACCATTTTAAGTGGAAGAAGCTTTACATGTTGTACAGGAAGGTCCTGTAAAATCACATTTATAGAAGATTGAGTCATAGGCAAGCGTACTCTATAATGTCGGCAGCTGGGACTTGGGGAGAACATGAGGAAAAGCTCTCAGTGCTGAGTGCTCTGTTTCCTAATTGGTCTGCTCACATGGGTGTGCTCACTTTGTGAAAATCCATCAAGTCATGCACTTATGATTTATGCATTTTTTATAGATATGCTAGACTTCGATAAAAGTTGACTTTAGAATAGCAAGGAAAACCTTCAAAGAGACCAGCAAAGGACACCTGCCCTACTCAAGCTTACATATACCAAGAAGCTATGATAATGACCAAGTGTGTAACAGGCACAGAAATAGAGTGATAGAGCAACCGACCCATCAGAAATAAAACCAGGTTACTCACTACCTGCATTCTGTGCTCCAACCACAATGATCTCCTTTCAAGTTTTCATGACGCCAGGCTCTCTCTTTCCTCTGTTTTCCCATTCCCACCATACCTCCTTGACTGTCTATCCATCACTCAACTTTTACAGCAAAGCTGAAATACTGTGTGCCAGGGCCATGTGCTTCAGAGCATCTTGTCAACCGGTACATCTTAACTCTCTCAGGCCAGGTGTGGTGGCTCACACCTGTAATCCCAGCACTTTGGGAGGCAAAGGCTGGAGGATTGCTCCAGCCTAGAAAGCTGGGCAACATGGAGAGACCCCCTCTCTACAAATGATAGTAGTAATAATAATAAAAATAATAATACAACCACAATTAGCCAGACATGGTGGCACACACCTGTAGACCCAGCTACTGGGAGGCTGAGATGACAGAATCACCTGAGCCCAGAAGTAGAGGTTGCAGTGAGTCATGGTTGTGCCACTGAAGTCCAGCTTGGGCAACGGGAGTGAGACCCTGTCTCAAAACAATGACAACAGCAAAACCCATTAACTCGCTCCTGCTCACCTGGATTTGCAGCACTCATATGGAACCTGGCTCTTGGTACGTGCTCAGTATGCTTTTAGCAAAGGAAGGCAGGGTGGGAAGGAGGGAGGGAACCTGGGAGGAAATTTAGCGATCATAAATATGCTTTTAAAAACATATAGAAAAAAAGACTATTCGATATATGGTGTTGAAGTACAAGCCTAGCAATTTTTGAAAAACATAGTTAAATCTCTAGCCAACTTCTCATAGCAAAGTAAATTTCAGATGAATTGAAGATTTAGCCAGCCAGATATGGTGGCTTCTTCCTGTAGTCTCAGCTAATTGGGAGGCTGAGACCGGAGGACGGCTTGAGACCAGAAATTTGAGACCAGTCTGGTCAACATAGTAAGACCCCGTCTCTAAAACACAAAATTAAAAACAAAATTAGCCAGGCACGGTGGCACGTGCCTGTGCGTCCCAGCTACTCAGCAGGTCGAGGCGGGAGGATCACTTGAGCCCAGGAGTTCGAGGCTGCAGTGAGCTGTGATGGTGACACTGCACTCCAGCCTGGGCCACAGAGTGAGCCTTTATTTCTGGTGGGGGGGGGAAAAAAGTTTGACAGTTCCTTAGAAAATTAAGCATATCCTTAATATATTCAACCTAGATATTTACCCAAAAGAAATGAAAAGCCTATGTCCACACTCAAACTTGTCTGAATGTTTATAGCAGATTTATTCGTAATTGCTAAAATGTAGAAGTAACCCAAATGAATGTCCTTCAGTGAACACTGCTCAGCAATAAAAAGGATCATCTCCGGACACATGCGACGAGTGGCTGAATTTCAAATACTTCGTGCTATGAGAAAGAAGGCAGCATCAGGAAGAAGATTACTTACTGAGTGATCTCACTTAAATATTCTGGAAAACGCGAAGCCCTCGGCACAGAGAAGGGATCCGTGGTTGCGAGAGTTTGGGTTGGAGAGAAGCTGCAGAGAAGCAGCAGGAGGGAATTTTGGGGGCGATGGAACTGCTTTTTATCTGGATAGTGTGGTGGTGACTGTGCATCTATCAAAACTTGTGAAATGAAAAGAAGGACTCTCACTCCATGTAAGCTGGAAAACAAATTATGAAAATGAAACTTATTCAACTATTAAAATATCAGTGAATCTATTCTAAGCAATCAAGACAATTGACAAATATCTCAAAAATATCTTTATTCATTGATAATTCAAGATGATGAAATAAAATCAAAACTACTTATTTCCTTTTCTGCAAACAGAAGATCAAAGACAGATGCACCCCAGTGTCTTCCAGGACGTGAGAATAGGGGAGCCCGCAGGACTGGGTGATGGTGTAAGAAGTTGCAAGTGGTCAGGTGCAGTGGCTCATGCTTGTAATCCCAGCACTTTGGGAGGCTGAGGCAAGCAGATCCCTTGAAGCCAGGAGTTTGAGAATAACTTGACCAACATGGTGAAACCCCATCTCTACTAAAAATACAGAAATTACCTGGGCATGGTGGCAGGTGCCTGTAATCCCCGCTACTTGGGAGGCTGAGTCAGGAGAATAGTCTGAACCTGGGAGGTGGAGGTTGCAGTGAGCTGAGATCGCGCCATTGCACTCCAGCCTGGGCGACGAGTGAAACTCTATCTCACACTCACACACACACGAAAGTTGCAAGCAAGGTGACTGCAGCATGGCCACCCATGTCAAGGGGAAAAGTGTAGGAATCCAGGAAACCAAATTCTAGGTTATTCTAAGGACACGATCACATCATCGCCAAGGGATTTGTGCCTGAAGATCACCTGTACGTAGGTTGATCACCTCCCCAGTCTGGAAAGTGTTAATAGCTGTGATAGTTGATTTTGGCTGTCCACTTGACTGGGTGAAGGGATGACCATATGGCCGGTAAAGCATTCTCTCTGGGTGTGGCCTGTGAGGGTGTTTCCAGAAGAGACTGGCATTTGAATTGGTGGACTGAGTGAGAAGATCCGCCCTCACCCAATGTGAGCGGGCACCATCCAATCAGCTGGGGGCCCGGATAGAACAGAAAGGCAAAGGAAGGGCACATTTGCTGTCTCTTCTGGGCCTGGGACACCTGTCTTCTCCTGGCCTTGGGTATCAGAGCTCCAGTTTCTCAGGCCTTTGGCCTCAGACTGAGAGCAACACTATTTCCCCCCTGATTCTGAGGCCTTTGGCTTGGGGTGAGCCATGCTGTGTCGGCTTCCCTGGTTCTCCTGCTTGCACAGAAGGTCCTGAGACTTCTCAGCCTTCATCATTGCCTAAGCCAATTCCCATAATGAAGCCCCTCTCTGGCTCTCACGCTTGCTCACTCTCTTGTTCTCTCTCTTTCTCCCTGTGTGTGTGTGTGTACGTGTACGTGTACACAGTTGGTGCTGTCTCTCAGGAGAACCCTGCTGACTCATTCAGCACCCAAAAGCCTGTCAACAGTGCTATGAATGAACAAAGCATGCCATCTTCATGGCCACAGAGTGAATGTGCTATTACTACACAACATGTGGATGGATCTCAAAAATGGATTAATCTCACAAATATAAGTGCTCAGCACAAATAAAATGTAACACAGGAAGACAATAGAATACCACGCAGCCGATGCAAATGGGGACATAGATCTAAATTTACAGACAGACACGAAAAAGAGGACCCCGATCCCTAACTGAGTGGCAGAAGTACAGTATAGAACATCGCACACAGTCCTGTTTATGAAAAAGCACGCACGGTTGTACTTTCCATGCATGTGCGTGCGGGTGGGGAGCTGTGCTGCGGGACATTGTCCACCTAAATATCACCATGACATGCACAGTCTTAAAGGTGCCAGAGACGAGCACAATGCATTGGAGTTTAGAAATATTTTTGCTGTTGCAGGGATGCTATTGCCAAACACAGTTGGATGTGCCTGGCACAGTAAACATTTGTTTGATCAACCAAGGACCATTTCCGAAACGGTGGTATTTCCGTCAGTAGCCTCCGAGTGGCTGACTCCCCATTGCCCGGCGTGCACACAGCTTCCCCTTACAGCACCTTCAGACACATCCTGGGTCTCCATGTGTTTCACGCCTACTTTGAGCACTCTTCTGTGGGCCCCCCGAAACACTGGGGTCACCCCAGCTCTGTCCTTGACCACCTCCCTTCTCACACTCCCCAGTTTTCGTAGATGGCCTTGTCCACAGCCACGTCTCCTCTGCAACCTCTGCTGAGTGCCCCACTTGGACGGCCACGTCTGGTCACCTCACTGGGACTTCAGTCTCAACACATCTGAAAGGGAGCTCAACATTCCACAGTGTTTGTTCCCCTCCAGGCTCCCTGCTGGGGGCAGGGGTGGCAGTACTGTCACCTTAGTGCCCTAAGCTAGGACCCCGAGGTGTCCCGGACCCCTGTTGCTCCCCTGCCAGCTCTCACATCTCCAAGCCCTGCAGAATCGGCCTCCTCCACCTGCCTTGGGTCCCGCATGTCTCTCCATCTATCCTGTAGGGGCCTGCCATCATCCATCTGTTGTTGATTTTGAATCACCTTCAGCCCCTTCACCTGCCTCATTCACGAGCCCTGGAGCTCTTGGCCTGGCCTCAAACTGCACCCTGCTTCCACTCCTGTCTGGCTTCCATCCCTCCCGCGTCAGATCCAAACCCCTCCGCTGGGTAAACGGCCCCTTGGAGGTGCCGACCTTCTCACCCGGCTGCTTCCTCATCACCTCTTAAGACTGGCTCGCACATTCACTCCCTTCAGAGAACTTCCCAGTTCTCCTGGCTCCACTGTTGCCCTGTCCGGGTAGGGCCAGTTCACCGAGATCCTGCCCTCAGCTGCACTTGCTCCTCCTCGTGGGGAGGGGCTGTGTTTTACCTGCCTTGTTTCCTGAGCCCAGCAACCCTCCACATTTGCAGAGTGGAGCCAGTAAAGGTTGGGACTCAGGCCCGGTTTCCAAACCAGTTCCATGTAAGAAATGTGGCAGAGCTGCTCCTGGGGCGGGTTACGCACACGTGGGCCTCTGGGCTCAGAATCCGGCACAGGAAGGAGGTGCAGGCTGTCTGCTTTCTGGACAAACCGGGCCCACCAGAGGCTGCACCGTGTTCATCTGGCCAAGTGCACACTGCTACGATGCGCTCTGTGAAAAACCTCTTAAGGGGCACAGTGACTGAATTTATCCCAAGGTCCAAAGTTTATTTTCGTTAGAAGAATCAACTTTGCTCAGGCACGGTGGCTCATGCCTGTAATCCCAGCACTTTGGGAGGCCGAGGCAGGCGGATCACTTGAGGTCAAGAGTCAGAGGCCAGCCTGGCCAACATGGTGAAACCTCATCTCTACTAAAAATACAAAAATTAGCCGGGCATAGTGGTGTGCGCCTGTAATCCCAGCTACTCAGGAGACTGACGCACGAGAATGGCTTGAACCCAGGAGGCAGATGGGCGACAGAACAAGACTGTCTCAAAAAAAAAAAAGAAAAAGAAAAACCAACTTCCATGCGTTCACTTCTCTGAAGGAAATGTGGGACTTTTTTTTAAGTAAATGATCGATGAAGCAATGAATCAGGTCTACTGCTGCTATCTGGGAAGGATATGGAGCCACTTGGTAAGTTTCCCACTTTTAAAAAGGCCTCCTATGCCCTTCCCCGGGTCACAGTTAAGGAAATTAATTCTAAATGGAATAGTTGATATAAAAGTCAAAATAAAATGGCCAATGGTAAATTATTTGACTTTTTTTTGACAAGAGACCCAAGGCCTTCTCCCCTGGACAGCCTCCCCTAAGCATCTCCTTCCTTACAGGAATGTACCCTGAGGCCAAATGCAAAGTGTACCAAGGAGATCATTTTGTTGGAGACAATTACATTCATTTCTTTGGAGTGCAGGATGCAGAGTACATAACTATAGGGTTTAGATAGGATTTGCTCTATTTTAACAAAACAGGGTGCTGCCTCAGTCCACCTCTCCCCCCTCTGGCTGGGTTTGGGGTATCTAAGGCAGGAGGCCATTTCCAGGCTATGCGGGCTGGAGCCAGCAGGGACCCCCAGAACCCAGGTCCCACTCCCTCCTCCTCTAAACTTGGCCACAGCCTCCACTCTTCCCCCCAGAAACTGTCTCCCTTGGGGTCCCATAACCACCCACCCCACCACCCAGGGCAGGCCCCTGCCCTAGAGACCCAGTAGATAAGCCAGGGCCAGTGCAGCTTGCAGGATGGGGCAGTCGAGCAGAGTGGGAACCCCCAGCTTGGCAGCTGTGCAGTCCTCCCAGCATCTCCCAGGCTTGAGTCGTTTGCAAACCACCGTCCATTCTTCCCCGTCTGCCTGGTCCCTGCTGTCACCTGGTGGTCCGTCTACTGCCCTGTTGTTCCCTGTGTGGTCTGGGCTCCCCTCAGAATGAGCTCATGCACCTCGGGGAGCTGTGCCCTGGGAAAGGTCCGCTGCACAGCTCCCTCAGCCCCCGGCTCTTCCTCTGTCAATTTCCTCTAATAAAGTGAGGTGGGAACCAGCCTCCCTGTTTCTATGGCAGTGGAAGTTCAGAGGCTGGCGGAGGCTACATGAGAGGGCACAGCTGCATCACCAGCCGTCTCCTTCATTGTCCCACCACAACGTCCCGAGTTCCACCAGACGTCCCTGGAGAGAGCGCAGATGTTGGAAACAATCCCAGGGCCGCAACTAGGATGCCGGAGAGTTAGGCTTTCCCATGTTCATTCTCACTGCACTATTATTATACTTCCATTGCTATCGATTTATTGTTAACTAATACTTACATTCTTCGTTGTTATTATGAAAATAACAGCATAATAGTTTAACTAATGTTTGTCAAGACATACTCTAAAATTAAAAAGATCTACCTCCTCATTGACAGTCCATGCCCCTCTCTCCACGCCCAGTTCTACCCCCGCTGCCTCTGCAAGGTGGGAGTGGGTCCAAGCCTGGGCTTTGGGAGGAGGAGGAGGAGGCTGAGCCAGGTCTTCTAGATTCCAGAATCTCTCTGATTTGTGTTCTGCACAATATCGGTGGATGCGAGTCGTGCCCCTGTGACTTTTCGGACTTTAAAACCACCCCACCCTCACATTCTCCACAGAACAAACAGAATATCGTGCTGTCCTTGTGTTTGTGACAAGACAGGCCGGCGGAAGAATTCATTTCACACGTTTGGAACACTGAGAATGGGAACGGCCTCATGGAGGGGGAGGGGGTTGGGGTGGAGGAGAGCTTGGAGCTGGCCCTGACTGCCTGAGGATATGGCACATGGAGCCCTGGTCCCCTCTCTGCCAATTGTACCAGCTCTATGATGCTGAGGGGCTGACCTGGGCATGCTGAGTCCCAGATTCCTTGTTAAATGGGGACAACTGGCTAGGTGCAGTGGCTCACGCCTGTAATTCCAGTACTTTGGGAGGCTGAGAGGGGCAGATCGGTTGAGGTCAGGAGTTGAAGACCAGTCTGGCCAACATGGTGAAACCCCGTCTCTGCTAAAAATACAAAAATTAGCCGGGTGTGATGGTGCACGACTGTTATCCCAGCTACTCAGGAGGCTGAGGCAGGAGAATCACTTGAGCCCGGGAGGCAGAGGTTGCAGTGAGCCAAGATTGCACCACTGCACTCCAGCCTGGGTGGCAGAACGAAACTCTATCTCAAAAAAAAAAAAAAGGAGGGAGGGGGGACAACAATGTCTTCATTGTGTTTTATTTAATGAGAGTAAATGAAATCTCGCATGGCACGAGGCTTGGCACAGAGCCTGCTGCCACAGAGTAGATCCTCAGCAAATGTCAGCTATTGCTGTTATCACATCTGGTTGAGAGAATTGCTGTTATCACATCTGGTTGAGAGAATTGTTATCACAACTGGAAATAGAGGGCTGGAAGTGGCATTAGGGCTGCCATCAAAATCACTGAGAACAATGGCCCATGAACGTTGGATTAGACTTTGCACAGCTCCTGTTGGGACAAAAGTAACATCAGTGGAACTTTAAAGTGATGAATCGGGTTCAATACAAAGAACCGGCCATGCCACGAGGTCAGTGACTCGAGCTGCATTACATTCGGGGTGCACTTTCAAGAATTTTGGGTGGCTTGTAAGGAGGGGTTAAGGCATTTAAGACTCATTTTAAAAGAATTCAGAAATCCGAGAACAAGAGTAAAAACTGCTGCGTTTCCTACAATGTCTTTACAGCATGAAACTGCTGTCTGCCCTGCCGTACATCCTCTCCCAGTTGCTGTGGTCACTCTCGGGTACCTGCTGGATGGCTCCTCTGTCCACACCCTTTGTACACACAGCAAGCTGCACCTGCTCTCCTGCACACAGCAAGGCCTATTTCAACCAAAATTCTTTCTTGAAGACAGCGCCTTTACTATGCCCACTGTTGTAGCAGTAGTTCATCTGGACAAAAGATCAAAAGTTGGAGGTGGTGCCTCTATGGAGGGGTTTCCCACCCTGTGGGCTGCCTGGGCACACCCCTTAGGTGCCCCCAGTCAGGCTCCTGCAGGAACACCCTGGGTTGTCTCACAGAGAGCCCATGTGGCTGGTGGGAAGGGTTCAGGCCGAAGTGAAACATGACCGGTGACCGGCGTGGAGGCTGCAGTGGGGATCCCTGTGTTGGCTGCAGGGCTGAATGAAAGAACAAGAGAGGTTTCGGCTGAATTCTTGGAAAATACAGACAGCCTCCTAACCCTCCTTAGTTAGCAGTGATTAACACTCTTATTAAAGAAGCCTTTGTGTTCTAGGCCCTGGCATTAACAGTTAATTGGCCCAATAACAACTTAATTAGGAACGCACATTACAGAGAATTATAACCAGGGCCTTTAACGGAGTGGTTTGTCCCCGGCTCCTCTCCATGTATTTCCTGAGAGCCTTTTAATGCAAGGGATGTACAGACTGGCAGACCAAGAGATGCCCGTCCCTTGCTGTTGCAAAGAGCACAAAGGGAACAAGAATGGGGCCTCCATGAAAGTGGGATAAAGATGCAGAGACAATTTGGAATAGGCGATTGATAATTCTAATAACAGTTAAATATAGATTACTTGCATATCTGAACTCTTTTATCGTTTGTTTTATTTTATTTTATTTTTGAGACGGAGTTTCACTTTTGTTGTCCAGGCTGGAGTGCAATGGTGCAATCTCGGCTCACTGCAACTTCCGCCTCCTGGGTTCAAGCGATTCTCCTGCCTCAGCCTCCTGAGTAACGGGGATTACAGGCACACGCCACCATGCCCGGGTAATTTTGTATTTTTAGTAGAGATGGGATTTCACCATCTTGGTCAGGCTGGTCTCCAACTCCCTACCTCAGGTGATCCTCCCTCCTCGACCTCCCAAAGTGCTGGGATTACAGGCGTGAGCCACTGTGCCTGGCCTGGTTTTATTTTTAATTCTATAATGAGAGCTTGGATTGCTTCATAGACTTCTGTGGGTAGGAGTTTCTGTTGTCACATGTGTTCTTCTTCTTTCTCTTTCTCTTTTCTTTTATTTATTTCTTTTTTTTTTTTTTTTTGAGAGGGAGTTTCTCTCTGTTGCCCAGGCTGGAGTGCAACGGTGTGATCTGCAACTTCCGCCTCCCGGGTTCAAGCAACTCTCCTGCCTCAGCCTCCTGAGTAGCTGGGATTACAGGCACACGCCACCACACCTGACTAATTTTTGTATTTTCAGTAGAGATGGGATTTTGCTATGTTGGCCAGGCTGGTCACAAACTCCTGACTTCAAGCAGTCTGCCCACCTTGGCCTCCCAAAGTGCTGGGATTACAGGTGTGAGCCACCATTCCCAGCCACATGTGTTCTTAAAAATAGCAAATTAACCTGAAGGCAGGGGTAGAAAATGAAAGCAACTAGGTGGATCTGGCCTTTTGTGGGGCTTCAGAATCTTCTTACCAAGTGTTAGGGAGAACGGGTACACCCTCTCTTGAGTTGGGTCCTGTTGTGTGACGCAGAAGAGGGCATGTGTGCATCTCACTGTGGCAACATGAGGTCGGGACTGAAGAAATTTCCACTCACAACTCTGCCTTGCTTTTGAAGGCTTCGTTCCAGCACTCTGGTGGCCTTATTCTCTGTGTCTTGGGATTAATAACTACCAAAATTTCTGTAAAACAGTCTGCAAAGCCAATTGTGGTAAAGTGCTGATGATAATTAGGCAAGAAAGGCTGGGAGCTCATTAAATCACAGTGGCTTGATAGATAGGGCCTGGGTGCCTGTTAAACCCCTGGGCACTGTTACCCAAACTCTAATGCTCATCTGAAGATGTGAGTTCAAAACCTGTTAACTGCGCAAAGGGATCTGTCTGCAGGGTCAGATGGCCTGTGGGGCTGCTGTTGGCCCAGTTGGGGATAGCAGGGTCCTCAGGGATTCTGCTGTGATTTTTACAATAGAGACCCCATCCCCATCCCGCACCAGCAAAGGAGCCTGCCTGGGCTCTCAAAGGGGAGCTAGGTCCATTATAGATCAGAGTGAAGAATGTTGTAGGCTAACTAGAGAGCAAACCCTCAGAAGAGGAGAGGGGAGCAGTGCTACAGGCAGCCAGGGAGACCTGTCTCTGCCAGTATGGGCCGAGTTATGCTGTGGTAACAAACATCCCCCAACTCCAGGTGGCTTAGCACAACAACGTGATTTATCATGTCATTTATTTTTCACTATGGGCTGCTGACCCTCCAGAGCAATTGTCCTCCATGCACCTCCAAAACTGTCACCACAAAGGAAGAGTGGGTGATGGGAATCACCCACCAGCTCTTAAATGCTCCCTCCTGGAAGTGGCACCACCCCCTGCCATTCACACCCCATCAGCCAAGGAAAGCAACCAGCCAGGCCTAACTCAAGGAGGCAGGAAAAGGTCATAGTCCTTCTGTGTTCAGGAAGGCAAGGAGAAGCAGAGCTAGGATTGATCAGCCTCAGCAGTGCTTACCACAAGGCCATGTTTTATGTAGAAATGCAGGGTCAGTGTTCCTGGGGTCGGGGCCTTCACCAATGGCACCTGTCATTGGAGGGATTATACCCATGCAGATAATGCCCCCTCCCTACGAGCACACAGCCAGCCTCCCTCCTATATCAAGAAGAAGGAGGATATTAAAGCCACACACACACACACACACACACCCCTCAAATACTACTGTTGGACTCTATAGTTTTGAAATGCTTGGGCTTCAAGTTAAACAAAACTGAATTTGAGTCCTGACTGTCACCCACTAGGGTGTGACTTTGGACAAGTAACTTAATCTTCTGAGCCTCTGTTTTCTCATCTTTGAAATGGGGATCATAATGATAAACATCTCATCAGATTATAGTTAGAATTGAATAAGATAATTTCAATGAAATGCTCATAAAAAGTGCTCTGAATGGTGAGCTATTCACAGCTATCATCATTGTCATTATTCATGGTATAAATTACATTCTATTCACTAACATTCACAGCAATTCAAGCCCAAAAAACAAAATGGAGTAAGATCTGAAGAATTACTACAGCAGCCACAAAATACGAGTTCCAGCTTGGTTTCTAAAGCCCTTGTTACTTATTCAGCAGAATCCCAACTTCTCTTTTTATTTCTTTTCATGCAGTGTACTGGACTGCATTATTGTTCAGCAAATATCGACTCTACTCCCCCACGCCCACTGTGCCATTCCACCATGGGTGAAGTTTACTCCTTCGCCCCACTGATGTTGACTTGGCCAATGATATGACTCACTTTGGCCAATAGAATTTGGATGAGACTGACCAACCTGACCTGGTGGTGAGGAACACAGTGCAGGTGCCCAACAGCTCTCACTTACTCCTGATCTCCACCCTGAGCAGAACAGACCCCAGAGACGGCTGCTCCTTCATCCTCAGTCTCAGAATGAGAGACCGTTAGAAATGCTTGTTCCCCAGTGCCACAAATAAATGGCACTTGAACATACATTTAATTCTCTCAGCAAGGCAATTTTTCCTTTCTGCATAAAGGGTGCTCATTGCAGATGGAACAATGACGAGAGCACACCTGAACAAAGGAGAGAAGCATGTTTTACCCTTATGCAGTTTGTCCCTGCTACTGTGACCTCTCTCCATTGGCTGGAGCCAGACTGCACAATCTAAACTAAAACCTGACTGGCTAATAATTTTAAAACTTTTATAAATAGGTAAAAGCAATGGAAACCAGGAAAAGAGGAAGTTGCTTATGAAAGGACTTATAAAATAATAACATTCCCAAATAAGGAAGGGGCATAGGCTGTGAGCTGGGACATGCCTGTGAGCATGACCAGCACAAATATTTTGGGTAAAGTACAAGGACATAGAATGTACTATGTGCCTGTGAGCATGTCTAACAGCTACGTAGGATAGGGCTTAACAAAGAGTTATTAGCATAAAGTAAGGAGGCTTGAAGGAAGTTAGTCTTTAAAGAAACTATTATTTTCAACACTTATGATTTATTCTTTAATAAGAAGGGCAACTTTGGCCAGGCACGGTGGCTCATGCCTGTAATTCCAGCACTTTGGGAGGCCGAGGCGGGTGGATCACGAGGTCAGGAGATCAAGACCATCCTGGCTGACACGGTGAAACCCCTCTACTAAAAATACAAAAAAAAAACCCCAAAAATTAGCCGGGCGTGGTGGTGGGCACCTGTAGTCCCAGCTGCTTAGGAGGCTGAAGCAGGAGAATGGCGTGAACCCAGGAGGCAGAGCTTGCAGTGAGCAGAAATCGCGCTACTGCACTCCAGCCTGAGTGACAGAGACTCCATCTCAAAAAAAAAAAAAAAAAAAAAAAGGCAACTTTGAAGAGGAACTTTTATTTTCTATAGAGACCCATGGAGGGGTCTTCTGAGCAGCGCTTCCGACCACATCCTAAATCCCAGCCCAGCGAAGCCCACTGAGTCTCGTAAGAAACACATGCTTGTAATCAGAAGACGTTAAGCTTTTGGGGTTGTTTGGTACCACAGCAAAAGCTGACTAATACCCTTAGACCAGGAAAAGGACTTTCCCTGATCACAGATTTTCTGCCAACTACATTCAGCTTCAGCATTAAAGAAGAGGCAGGCACATGCCATTTTGTTTAGCTTCACTTTATTGCATTTTTTGCAGATTGAAGGTTTGTGGCAACCGTGTATCAAGCAAGTGAATCAGTGGCATTTTTCCAACAATATGAGGTTGATTCATGTTTCTATGTCACATTTGGGTACATCTTGCCATATTTCAAACCTTTCTGTTCTGAATAGCTCTGTGATGGTGATCTGTGATCGGCAATCTTTGCTGTTACTGTTGTAGTTGTTTTAGGACCCCGTCAACCAATTGATAAATGCTCAGTGTGTACTGACCAATCCACTCACCAGCCATTCCCCTCTCTCCCTCTCCTCGGGCCTCCCCATTCCCTGAGACACAACAATATTGAAATTAGCTCAGTTAATGACCCCACAATGGCCTCTAGGTGTCAAGTGAAAGGAAGAGTCACATGCCTCCTGCTTTAAATCAAAAACTAGAAACAATTAAGCTTAGTGAGGAAGGCAGGTTGAGAGGGGCTGAAAGCTAGGCCTCTTATGCTAAACAGTGAGCCAAGCTGTGAATACAAAGGAAAAGATCTTGAAGGAAATTAGAGTGCTACTCCAGTAAAAACACCAAAGGAGAAGAAGTCAAAAGAGCCTTCTTGCTGGTATGAAGAAAGTCTGAAGGGTCTGCATAGAAGATCAAACCAACCACAGCAGCCCCTTAAGCCAAAGCCTGACCCAGAGCAAAGCCCTAACTCTATGAAAATTGAGAGAGGTGAGGAAACTGCAGGAAAAAAAGTTGGAAACTAGAAGAGGTTGGTTGATGAGATTTAAGGAAAGACGCCATCTCCATAACATAAAAGTGCAAGGAGAAGCAGCAGGTGCTGATGGAGAAGCTGCAGCAAGTTCTCCAGATGATCTTGCTGAGACCATCGATGAAGGTGGCTACACTAAGCAGATTTTCAATGTAGACAAAACAGCTTTCTCTTGGAAAAGCATGCCATCTAGGACTTTCACAGCTAGAAGAGAAGCCAATGCCTGCTTCAAAGCTTCGAAGAACAGGCTGATTCTCTTGTGAGGGGCTACTGCAGCTGGTGACTTTAAGTTGAAGCCAGTGCTTGTTTGCCATTCTGAAAATCCCAGGGCCCTTAAAAATGGTGCTGAATCTACTCTGCCTGTGCTCTACAAATGGAACAGCAAAGCCGGGATGACAGCATATCTGTTTACTGTTTACAGCATGGTTTACTGAGCTTTTTGGTTTTTCTTTGAGGGGACGGGAGGAACAGAGCTCCACTCTGTCACCCAGACTAGAGTGCAGTGGTGCAATCATAGCTCACTGTAGCCTCAACCTCCCAAGCTCAGGTGATCCCCCCACCTCGGCCTCCCCAGTAGCTGGGAATACAGGCATGTACCAACACTCCCAGCTAATTTTTGTAATTTTTGTAGAGGAGAGTTTTGCCATGTTGCCCAGCTGGTCTTGAACTTCTGAGCCCAAATGATCTGCCCACCTCAGCCTCCCAAAGTGCTGGGATCACAGGCATGAGCCACCATGCCCAACCTACTGAATATTTTAAGTTCACTATTGAGAGCTGCTGTTCAGAAAAAAAAGATGCTTTTCAAAATATTACTGCTCATTGACAATGCACCTGGTCATCCAAGAGCTCCGATGGAGATGTACAAGGAGATTAATGTTGTTTACATGCTTGCTAACACGATATCCACTTGCAGCCTATGGATCAAAGAGTCATTTGTATTTTCAAGTCTTTTTTTTTTTTTTTTTTTTTTTTTTTTGAGACAGAGTCTTGCTCTGTCTCCAAGCTGGAGTGCAGTGGCACAATCTCTGCTCACTGCAACCTCCACTTCCTGGGTTCAAGCTATTCCCCTGCCTCAGCCTCCCGAGTAGCTGGGACTACAGGTAGGCGCCAACACACCTGGCTAATTTTTTGTATTTTAGTAGAGATGGGGTTTCACCATGTTAGCCAGGATGGTCTTGATCTCCTGAACTCGTGATCTGCCTGCCTCAACCTCCCAAAGTGCTGGGATTACAGGCATGAGCCACTGTGCCTGGCCTCAAGTCTTGTTTTTTTAAGAAATACACCTTGCAAGGCTATTGCTGCCAGAGATAGTGATTTCTATGATGGATCTGAGCAAAGTCAATTGAAAACCCTCTGGAAAGAATTCATCATTCTAAATGCCAGTAAAAAATTTGTGATTCATGGGAGGAAGTCAAAATATCAACAAAATATCAACAATAGGAGTTGGGAAGAAGTTGATTCCAACCCTCATGGATGACTTAGAGGGGTTCAAGCCTTCCAGGGAGGAAGCAACTGCAGATGTGGTGGAAATAGCAAGGGAACTATAAATAGAAGTGGAGCCTGAAGATGGGACTGAATTGCTGCAATCCCATGAGAAAACTTAAACAGATGAGGAGCTGCTTCTTTTGGATGGACGAAGAAAGCGGTTTCTTGAGATGGAATCTACTCCTGGTGAAGATGCTGTGAACACTGTTGAAATGACAACAAAGGATTGAGAATATTCCATAAACATAGTTGCTTAAGCAGTGACAGGGTTGGAGAGGATTGACTCCAATTTTGAAAGTTCTACTGTGGGTAAAATGCTTTCAAACAGCATCATAAGCTACAGAAAAATTATTCATGAAAAGAAGAATAAATTGATGCAGTAAAATTCATTGTTGGCTGGTCACGGTGGCTCACGCCTGTAATCCCAGCACTTTGGGACGCCAAGGCGGGCGGATCACGAGGTCAAGAGACTGAGACCATCCTGGCCAACATGGTGAGACCCCATCTCTACTATAAATACAAAAATTAGCCAGGCGTGGTGGCGCACTAGTACCAGCTACTGGGGAGGCTAAGGCAGGAGAATTGCCTGAACCCGGGAGGTGGAGATTGCAGTGAGCCAAGATCATGACACTGCCCTCCAGCCTGGCGACAGAGCGAGACTCCATCCAAAAAAAAAAAAAAATCATTGTTGTCTTGTTTCAAGAAATTGCCACTGCCACTCCAGCCTTCAGCAACCACCACCCTAATCAGTCAGCAGCCATCAACATCGAGGCAAGGCCCTCTACCAGCCAAAAATTCCAACTGAGTGAAGGCTCAGATGATCGTTAGCTTTTTTTTTTTTTAAGCAATAAAGTATTTTTAGTTAAGGTATGTACACTTTTTAAGACATACTGCTATTGCATACTTAATAGACTATATTATGGTGTAAAGAAAACTTTTTTTTTTTTTTTTTTGAGACAGTCTCACTCTGTCACCAAGGCTGGAGTGCAGGGACGTGATCTCGGCTCGCTGCAACCTCCATCTCCTGGGTTCGCGTGATTCTCCTGCCTCAGCCTCCCAAGTAGCTGGACACCCATCACCACGCCTGGCTAATTTTTGTATTTTTAGTATAGACGGGGTTTTACCAAGTTGGCCAGGCCAGTCTCAAACTCTTGACCTCAAGTGATCCTCCCACCTCTGCCTCTCAAAGTGCTGGGATCGCAGGCATGAGCCACCATGCCCAGCTGTAAATATAACTTTTATATGCAACGGGGCACCAAAAAATTTGTGTGATTTACATTATTGCAATACTTGCTTTATTGTGGTGGGCCGGAAGCAAACCCGCAACATCTCCGTGGTACGCCTGTGTGTTGCTAACGCAGAGACATCTCCAATAGGTTGTAGATTGAAAAGTGGTTAGTTGGAAAATATTTTTGCTAATGTATATTTATTCATAATGACGTGCATGCATACATACATGTGTACACACACACAAAAAAAACTCACCTGTGAATATATACTTTAAGAAGTTGGCCGGGCGCTGTGGCTCACGCCTGTAATTCCAGCACTTTGGGAGGCCGAGATGGGCGGATCACGAGGTCAGGAGATCGAGACCATCCTGACTAACACGGTGAAACCCTGTCTCTACTAAAAATACAAAACTTAGCTGGGCGCGGTGGCGGGCGCCTGTAGTCCCAGCTACACGGGGGGCTGAGGCAGGAGAATGGCGTGAACCCGGGAGGCGGAGCTTGCAGTGAGCTGAGATCCAGCCACTGCACCCCAGCCTGGGCCACTGAGCGAGACTCTGTCTCAAAAAAAAAAAAAAAAAAAAAAAGAAGTTAACACTATTTGCCTCTTAGTACTGGGCATTATGGGTGATTATCCACAAATACTGTTTTGAATTCTTTTAAAACTATGACATTATTCCACAGATGATAAAAGAACCCCAAATATCAAAAGTCAGATGCCCAATGAAAAAAAGTCATTCTCCCGTTCTAACCCCCATTCTCACTCTTTGGGGACAATATTTTCTTGGTATAGTTCTAGAAATGTTCTCTCTGTAGCCATATTTTCTTTTCTTTTCTTTTCTTTCTTTTTTTTTTTTTTTTTTTTCCTGAGACAGAGTCTTACTGTGTTGCCCAGGCTAGAGAGCAGTGGCACGATCTTGTCTCACTACAACTTCTGCCTCCCAGGTTCAAGTGATTCTCCTGCCTCAGCCTCCTGAGTAGCTGGGATTATAGGTGCCCACCACCACGCCTGGCTAATTTTTGTATTTTTAGTACAGATGGGGTTTTAACATGTCGGCCAGGCTGGTCTCGAACTCCTGACCTCAAGCGATCCGCCCATCTTGGCCTCCCAAAGTGCTGGGATTACAGGCATGAGCCACCGTGTCTGGCCTGTCTTTTCAAGTAATTCCAGTTCACCAACTAACTATGGAACTAAGGTTTATCAAATCTCTGAGTTAAAAAAAAAAAAAATAATGATCTAAAATAATATTCTACCCAGCACAGATTCTTCCTGTGTTATACAGGGCTAATCTGTTTCTCATTAAAATTATGGATTAAAATTTAATCCTCACACTTTTAGAAACAGGAAAATACATTCTTTGTACTCTTATTTGTTTACCTAGTTGAAAGGTGTATATTTAGCTTTGAAAGAGAAATCTTACTTAATGCAAGAATTTGGGATTATATACAATGTCATGAGATCACTCTTTAAGTCTTTATGAAAGGATTTCAAAGAAAGGAAAAAATTTCATCAAGATTCTGGGTCAGTTCTCCAGACCTACCCTGTAGATTCAGAATTCTTCCATGTCAGCAGAATTGGCAGTGAAGATCTGAAGCCATGTGAATGGACAGCAAATAAATTAGCATAGTAGCTTTTCTGGAAGTTTACGGTGGGTTCATTTCTATGATGCAAATATGTTATTTGTGGGTACAGTCAAGGGGAAAAAGTTACACAGAATTTGACTCTGCAGCAATCCACATAGGAAGCAGTCCTGTGAAAACCGATGACAAAGAGAAAGTTTCCCCCAAAAGACGTACTTTTTTTCTAGTGAAGGTTCTCTCCTGGTTTAAAAGAATTAAGGTAATCAAAACTGATTACTATTTCTGTGGAATGTGACCCATCCTGGGGCCAAGGGAAGCCCTGGGTTCCCAGGAATGAGATTTTAGCATCCGGGATGTGAAAGGTGAGAAGTGTGGAGTGAGGTGTGGGGGTCTGGCTCGGGTAGCCACGTCCTGGCTGGGGTCTGCGAGGGCCCCTGTGGAGTGAGTGGAGTCTCTGAACCCTCCTATCGTGCCTCCTTTTCCTGGTGTTTTCTAAATGATTCAAAATCTCTCTCTGGCCTCCATTTAACCAGGGAATTCCACCCACCCTCATCTGCCTTTGCTCCTCCCCGCTGTGTCTGGATCTGAGAAGCCAGTGAGCGAGAACCTAGAGAACTGACCCAGGAGTCAGAAGCTGTGGGCCACTTTGGAAAACAGCGTGGCCATTTCCTGAAAAGGTAAACACACCCTTGCCCTCCGATCCAGCCCCTCCACTGCTAGGTTCTTACCCTGGAGGAATGAAAGCTCGTGTCCACAAAAGGTGTCAGGCATGAATGTCTGTAAGAGCTTTGCTTGTCGCAGCCCCAAACTGGAAACAACCTGAAAATCCGTCAATAGGCGGATGGTGAAGCCAGGCACAGAATGTCCACACCACAGGAGGCAACTCAGGGCCCCACAGGAATCACTGCGGACACACGCACTATCCGGGGCAGCCTCAAAATAACACGGCTTAGTGAAGCCCAGACCGCTCCAAGGTACCTGCTGTGCGATTCCAGATAGATATACAAAAGCCTAGAAAATGTAAGCCAAGGCCGGGCGCGGTGGCTCACACCTGTAATCCCAGCACTTTGGGAGGCCGAGGCGGGTGGGTCACCTGAGGTCAGGAGTTTGATACCAGCCTGACCAACATGGAGAAATCCTGGCTCTACTAAATATACAAAATTAGCCAGGCGTGGTGGTGCATGCCTGTCATCCCAGCTACTCCGGAGGCTGAGGCAGGAGAATCGCTTGAACCAGGGAGGTAGAGGTTGCAGTGAGCCGAGATCGCACCACTGCACTCTAGCTTGGGTAACAAGAGTGAAACTCTGTCTCAAAAAAAAAGAAAAGAAAAAGAAAGAAAGAAAAGAAAAGAAAATGTAAGCCGAATCCTCAGTGACAGGAAACAGATGGGCTGTTGCCTGGGGAAGGTGGGAACACAAAGGAGCGTGAAGGCATTGGGGGTGAGGGGTCCTTCATCACTTGATGGTGGTGGTGGCTTCATTGGGGGACATGATGGGTCCTCAATCAGGGATGATTTTGCCCCTCACAGACTAATTAGACCCCTGGCATCTAGTGGATAGAGGCCAGGGATGAGGCTAAATATCCTACAGTCGACAAGACATCCCCCATCCCCCAAAAATAATTAACCCCAAATGCCAGTGGGGCTGAGGCTGAAAAACCTGGGTGTATAAATGTTTCACAACTTACATAGTTGTACACTATTTATTTATTTATTTATTTATTTATTTTTTATTTATTTATTTATTTATTTTGAGACAGAGTCTTGGTCTGTCACCAAGGCTGGAGTATAGTGGTGCAATCTTGGCTCACTGAAACCTGCGGCCTCTGGGTTCAAGTGATCCTTCTGCCTCAGCCTCGCAAGTAGCTGGGACCACAGGCATGCGCCACCATGTCCCAGCTAATTTTGTATTTTCAGTAGAGACAGGGTTTCGCTATGTTGGCCAGGCTGGTCTCGAACTCCTGACCTCAGGGGATCCACCCACCTCGGCCTCCCAAAGTGCTGGGTTTACAGCCGTGAGCCACTGCGACTGGCCCAGAATTGCACGCTTAAAACATGGGCAGATTACTGTACATCAATTATACATCAATAAAATTGTAAAATCAGTGAAATCTCAGCCTTGCCATTTGCTGGATGCGTGACATTGGGTAACTCACGTCCCCTCTCTTGGCCTGTTTCCACTCTGAAAATATGAAGGAGTGGGTAATAACGTTTCTTTCCCAGAGCTTCTGAACATTCAGTGAGATCCTGAGATGTGAGCCAAATACTAGGTAAATAAGAATATGCATTGATGTCTAGATGCACTTCTGGTTCCCTCTGCGGCCGTTGGAACTGACTTCAGCTGTCAGGTGAGCCACTTGGTAACACCATCCATGGAAAATACATTTAGACCGAATGCAGAATGCAAGTCCTTAGAGACAGCAGAAGACTGAGTAGAATGGCCCCTGGATTTTAGGTAACAGTGCCAGGCCCGTGGGGCAGGAAAGGAAACATTGGACAGAGGCTGGAACTCACTTTGCCTGTGGGGAACAGGGACCTTGGAGTGACCTTGAGGCCTGGCTTTCAGCCTGACCCCAACAGGAAATATGACTCTCATATGATTTATTTAAAAATACAAAATATTCATACATCATCATTATTATTATTTTGCCAAGGTTATCATTCACTGGGTTTCAGCCACAAAAACACTCAGGAAAATTGAAGAGACTTGAAGTTCTTAAATCAGAGCCCACCTCTTCCAGGCCACCCTCAAGTTTGGGCTTGGTGCCTGGTGAGGCCGTTTGGAGGATTATGAATGGTGCACATTTTTGCAATTTAGCTGGAGACCCAGTAATCATGGCATTATCCTCGCTGGGGCCCGTCCCCGTCCCCCTCTTCATTCAATTGCACCTTGAGGAAGATAAATAGGAGAGCAGCTTAGGAAACAGGAATGAGAGTCCTCAATCACCTCTTTGTTCGCTCTGACCACTGGGTGAGACAGAGAGAGTAACTGGCAGCAGGAACACACCACCTTTGTCTCACGCGTGGCTCCAGGGCCTTTTGGAATCCAGTGGCTGAGGAAGGTGGATTCTTCCCCACTGGAGCAGCCTGGAGCATCTCCAGGTACCCTTGGGTCCCAGGGTTAGCTAAGAGACAGCCGGGGCATTGCTGGGGCACAGCTGGGGCATAGCTGGGGCACAGTCAGAGCATTGCCGGGGCACAGCGGGAAACGTACATGCAGCTTCTGGTCTCGTTCCTTTAATGGCTTTTTCCCAAATGATGGCAGCAGCGCCAGAGAGCAGGTGGAGAAGACAGCAGGGGTGGGGGTGGATTCCAGGGAAGTCTAGGATGCCCCGGACTGTGGTGCCCAGGAATGAAGGGCTGTGTGGGGCCTCACTTCTGACCATGCCTTGTACCCACCCCGCGAGGACACTTCTCTGCTGCAGAGTGAACCCCACGGGCCTCGGGTTGGCAGGGAAGGCTGTCAGCTTGGCCCCATCTCTGGGGCTCCTCCTCGAGCTTGGGACACCCCATGGTTTGTGCTCTATGCTCCCGGGGAACCACATGCGCCCTGGGGCATCCTGTCTTTGCCGATGGCGTTCCCTCTGCTGAGGGTGCTGTTCCCAGTCTCCGGGCAAGTCCAACCCTGCAGAGTCCTCAGGGCTCTTCCAGAACAGTGTTCCACCAAGTGATACCTCGTCATTCCTGAGGCTGGATGACAAACTCATCCCCCGGGCTCCACATAGCTCCCGTTTCCCCCACCACGGCGTTGACTTTGGGTGCTGGCCTTGTCTGGCAGGGGTCTCCCTGCAATTAGATTATGAGAGGAGCCCTGCCTTCATCATTTTTGAATCCCCGGCACCAGGCTCAGTGCCTAATATAACTGATGTGTGTTGAATAAACGTGCTCCATAGAGGGTGAACAATGTGGCTTTCCTAAGTGATTTTTCTTTTTCCCTTTTTTTTTTTTTTTGTTTTTTTGAGATGGAGTTTTGCTTTTGTCACCCAGACTAGTACAGTGGCATGATCTTGGCTCACCGCAACCTCCACCTTCTGGGTTCAAGCAATTCTCCTACCTCAGCCTCCCGAGTAGCTGGGATTACACACCCAGCTAATTTTTACATTTTTAGTAGAGATGGGGTTTCATCACGTTGGCCAGGCTGGTCTCGAACTTCTAACCTCAGGTGATCCGCCCACCTTGGCCTCCCAAAGTGCTGGGATTACAGGCATGAGCCACCGCGCCTGGCCCCTAAGTGATTTTTTTTTTTTTTTTTTTTTTGAGGCGGAGTCTCGCTCTGTCGCCCAGGCTGGAGTGCAGTGGCAAGATCTCGGCTCACTGCAAGCTCCGCCTCCCAGGTTCACGCCATTCTCCTGCCTCAGCCTCCTGAGTAGCTGGGACTACAGGTACCCGCCACTGAGCCCAGCTAATGTTTTGTATTTTTAGTAGAGACAAGGTTTCACCGTGTTAGCCAGGATGGTCTCGATCTCCTGACTTCATGATCTGCCCGCCTTGGCCTCCCAATACGTGATTTTTCTATATCCACGAGGTCAGGAGATCGAGACCATCCTGGCTAACATGGTGAAACCCCGTCTCTACTAAAAATACAAAAAACTAGCCGGGCGTGGTGGCGGGCGCCTGTAGTCCCAGCTACTCGGAGGCTGAGGCAGGAGAATGGCCTGAACCTGGGAGGCGGAGCTTGCAGTGAGCCGAGATCGCGCCACTGCACTCCAGCCTGGGTGACACAGCGCGAGACTCCGTCTCAAAAAAAAAAAAAAAAAAAAGAAACAGGGGGAGCAGAATGGAAGGCTCGGCTGCTTTCAGAGCGGGGAGAGGTCAGCTTCTCAGCGCCTCCTTGCCCTTCAGCCTCTGAGGCTCGTATTGGGAGGAGGGCCCTGCTGACGCTGTTGAGTGCCAGCTGCCTGGGTTCAGAACAGGCCAGGCTGGTTGGGTTGGTTGTGTGTGGGAGAATCAGGAAGAGGGAGCTTGTTCATAATCCAGCTCGTTTACCCAACAAACAATAAAACAGAAGGCGGGATTGTTCGGAGATGCCGGATGGCAGCCATGAGAAAGACCCCACTGGTCTGAGAGGTCTGTGCAGGAATGCACGGAGCCTGGGAAACACAGAGAGGAATGGGGCCTGCGGGTGAGGACGCAGGACAGGTTAAGGACTGGGTGGCACTGGGTGCTAGCTCTGGCAGAGAGCAAGCCGACCGGGGGCATTTCTTTACAGCCCCGTGGCTGATAGTCTCACCGTGCGTGATGGTAAATTTTATGTGTCGCCTTGATGGGACCATGGGGGTGCCCAGACATTTGGCCAAGCCTCTGTGTTTGCGAGGATGTTTCTGGATGGGACTAGCATTCGAATCTGTAGGCCGAGGCAAGCAGAGTGTCCTCCCCGCAGAAGGTGGGCCTCACCCCATCCATCAGGGGCCTGAATAGAATAAAAAGACGAGGAGATAATTATTTGCTTCTGCCTGTCTTCGAGGTGGAACCATAGGTCTTCTCCTGCCTTTGGACTTAGACTCAGCAGAAAGAGCACCTCCCCTGGCCAATGCTTTTGGCAGGATTCCAGAATGTGCACTCCTGGAGCCCTGGACCACGCTGGCTTGGTTCCAGCCCATCTGTGACCATCTCTCCTAGGATGCTGGGATGTTCTGTGGGGCCAAGCTAGGGCCACTTGCCTACTTCTGCTGCAAGGGAGGGGTCAGCCTCCCTTATGGGAACCATAAGTGCAGGGATTGGGGCAGCCTGATTCTCTAGGAGGAACTGCTGCACTCTTTCTAGAAAAAGGAGAAAGGATTTCAGGCAGCCCAAGCGAACAGAGGCCTGCCGTGCACTTGTGTGTTCTGAGCCCAGGCTAGGAAGTGCAGGGCTAAAATTTATGAGAACCAAGACAAGACAGTGAACGCGTGATCCTTAAAAGGTGACAGCAGGGGCTGCTCGGGGCAGGGAGGGCTCAGCCTGGAGTGGGCCCACCCCGTCCTTGAGTCGTTCCCCGTCCTCCCGTCATCTGACAGGTGCCTGACTCTTTGTTCTTCATCATCGGGGACGAGGGTGCAGGGGACGACGTGTTCATTTTCCTCTCCTATGTTCCGCTTACGGCCCCCGCACTCATTCCCCATCTCACGCTGATCGCTTTCCCATTCAGCAGGTTCAATGCACGCACACAATGCACGCGCCTCCCTGCAGAACACGGCGTGGGGCTTCCGGTGAGCGCTTCACATTGTAAATGCCGCTGTGCCCCGGATCCTACTCAGTTTCACTCAACGCTGTTCTTGTTTGTTGTCATCAAGTTAAAAAAAATTTGGTAAAATACATATAACCTAAAACTGACCATTGTAACCTGCTGGGGTTTTTTTTGTTTTTTGTTTTTTTGGGGTTTTTTTTTTTTTTTTTTTTTTTTTGAGATGGAGTCTTGCTCTGTCTCCCAGGCTGGAGTGCAGTGGCAGAATCTCGGCTCACTGCAGCCTCCGCCTCCCGGGTTCAAACGATCCTCCTGCCTCAGCCTCCTGAGTAGCTGGGATTACAGGCACACGCTACCACGCCAGGCTAATTTTTGTATTTTTAGTAGAGACGAAGTTTCACCATGTTGGCCAGGCTGGTCTCGAACTCCTGACCTCAGGTGATTTGCCTGCCTCAGCCTCCCAGAGTGCTGGGATTACAGGCATGAGCTACTGCACCCAGCCCATTTTAACCATTTCTGACTGTATCGTTCAGTGGCATTCATTACATTCATTCACACTGTTGTGCAGCTGTCACCACTATCCATCTCCAGAACTTTTCATTTTCCCAAATTGAAACTCTGTTCGCATTAAACCCCCGTTCTGTGTTTCCTCCTCCCCCAGCCCCTGGCAACCACCATTCTACTTTCTGTCTCTATGGGTTTGACCATTCTAGGGACCTCATTTAAGTTGAGCCCTACAGCCTTCACCTTTCTGTGAGTGATTTATTTCACTCAGCATGACATCCTTAAACTTCATCCATGTTGTCGCCTGTGTCAGAATCTCCTTATTTCCAAGGCTGAGTGATATTCCGTTGTGTGGATGGACCACACTCTGTTTATCCATTCACCTGTCAATGGACGTTTGGTCCATTTCTACTTTTCGGCTAGTGTGAAAAAAGCTGCTCAGAACACGGGTGTACAAATACCTCTTTGAAACCCTGCATTTGGTTCTTTTGGAGACAGACCCAGAAGTGGCATTGCTGGATCACGTGCTAATTCCATGTTTAGTTTTTGGAGAAACAGCCATCCCATTTTTTTTTTTTTTTTTTTTTTTTTTTTTTTTGGAGACGGAGTCTCGCTCTGTCGCCCAGGCTGGAGTGCAGTGGCCGGATCTCAGCTCACTGCAAGCTCCGCCTCCCGGGTTTACGCCATTCTCCTGCCTCAGCCTCCCGAGTAGCTGGGACTACAGGCGCCCGCCACCTCGCCCGGCTAGTTTTTTGTATTTTTTAGTAGAGATGGGGTTTCACCGTGTTAGCCAGGATGGTCTCGATCTCCTGACCTCGTGATCCGCCCGTCTCGGGCTCCCAAAGTGCTGGGATTACAGGCTTGAGCCACCGCGCCCGGCCGCCATCCCATGTTCCACAGGGGCTGCACCGTTTTACATCCCCACCCACAGTGTGCAAGGGTTCCAGTTTCTCCACGGCCTCGCTGACACTTGCTATTCTCCACCTCGTTGACAGGCGCCATCCTGAGGAGTGTGAGGTGGTGCTGTGTGTTATTTTTACTTGTCTCCATGCAGCTGAGGGCGTGTCGGTGCACGCCTAATGCAGGCGGGGTGACGCCGGCACAGTTCCATCTGCTGCTCCACCACGTGTTGCTAACTCAGTCGCTGACCACTGGACTCTGGGCTGCTCCATCCCTCACTTCCACAAACAGTGTTGATGGATACCCATGCAAGCCCTTCTGGGGAAGATGCAGTGAGAGCCTCTCTCAGACAAGCATTCCTCAGCCTGACTGCAAGGTCGCAGCCCACTACACAGCCCAGCCTGAGTGCTTCCCAGGCTGCCATGTGCCAGGTCTCCCTCCCACGGCAGTCCTGGAAGGCTCTGCTTTGCACCAATTTGCCAGCACTTGGCGTTAGTCAACCCTCTAGCTTTCACCAATCTGATGGGCGTAAAGGGAATTCCTGCGTTTTACTTTGCATTTCTCTGATTCCTGCGGGTTTGAGCAGCTCTTCATTGACGTGTGTGTCATTTGCACTTTCCCTTCTGGGAGTTGTCTGTTGGGGTTGGCTTTCTGTCAACTTAAACAGGAGCAAACTTGGTTACTTTTAATTAAAATCAGGCTCATGGCAGCAGGGGAGTTTTACATGCACAGGAAGGTCAGGTCCAGCCCTGCCCGTCTTCGTGCATACTCTCTCTTTGGTCACTGTTGTGCGGCACGGTGAGCTTGGCACCCTGCCTTGAGAATGCAGCCACAGAAAGGAGTTCACGGGCTGGGCATTCTGCTAAGGGACACAGCTGTCTCCGGCCCCTGCATCCAATTACTGGACTCTCTGCTTCATTGCTCTGGTAGAGCTGCAAGCCTGAGACTCCACATGTTCTTTCAACACTCCCTCGGTGGCCAGCCCAGTGTGCTTTTAATCGTTGACAAGCAAGAGGGTGCCAGAGAGAAGGATGTTGGCTGCTGTTCAGGCATTTGGGGACTGGCAGGAAGGGCTGTTGTCCATGACAGATGATGCCACAAGTGGATTCAAGACTGAGTTTTTTGTTTTGCTATCCATCGCCTCAAGCATTTGTCTTTTTTGTGTGTGTTACACACAATCCAATTATACTCTTTTAGCTATTTTTATATGTACAATAAATTTTTGTTGACTCTAGTCACCCTGTTGTGCTATCAAATGCTAGATCTTATTCATTCTAATTACATTTTTGTACCCATTAGCCATCCCCTTTCTCTCCTTCCCACCCTCCAACTACCCTTTGCAGCATCTGGTAACCATCATTCTACTCTCTATCTCCATGAGTTCAATTGTTTTAATTTTTAGCTCCCATAAATAAGTGAGAACATGTGAAGTTTGTCTTTCTGTGCCTGACCTATTTTGCTTAACATAATGACCTCCAGTTCCATCCATGCTGTTGCAGATGGCAGGATCTCATTATTTTTGTGACTGACTGGTACTCCACTGTGTATACGCACTGCATTTTCTTTATCCATTCCTCTGTCCATCCTCTTAGGTTGCTCCCAAATCTTGGCTTTTGTGAACAATGTTGCAATAAACATGGCAGTACAGATATCTTTTTAATATACTAATATCCATTCTTTGGGGCTTATACCTAGCAATGGGACTGCTGGATCATATAGCAGCTCTATTTTTTGTTTTTTTGAGAACCCACCAAACTGTTCTTCATGGTGACTGTACTGATTTACATTTCCACCAATAGTGTACGAGGGTTGCCTATTCTTCACATCCTCACCAGCGTTCATTATTGCCTGTCTTTTGGATAAAAAAAACATTTTAATTGGGGTGAGATGGTATCTTATTGTGGTTTTGATTTGCATTTCTCTGATGATCAGTGATGTTGAACATCTTTTCATATGTCTGTTTGCCATTTGTATGTCTTTTTTTTTTTTGAGAAATGTCTATTCCAATGTTTTGTCCATTTTTTAATCAGACTATTGAATTTTTTCCTGTTGAGTTGTTTGAGCACCTCATGTATTCTGGTTATTAATCCCTTGTCAGATGGGTAGTTTACAAATACTTTCTCCCACTCTGTGGGGTGGCTCTTTACTTTGTTGATTGTTTCCTTTGCTGTGCAGAAGGTTTTTAACTTGATGTGGTCCCATTTGTCCATTTTTGCTTTGGTTGCCTGTGCTTGTAGGGTATTACTCAGGAAATCTTTGCCCAGTCCAATGTCCTGGAGAGCTTCCCCAGTGTTTTCTTTCAGTAATTTCTTAGTGTGAGGTCTTAGATTTAAGTCTTTAATCCAGTTTGATTTGATTTTTTTATATGGTGAGAGAGAGGGGTCTAGTTTTCTTCTTCTGCATATGGATATCCAGTTCTCCCAGCACCATTTATTGAAGTGACTGTCCTTTTCCCAGTATATGTGTTCTTGGCACCTTTGTCAAAAATGATTTCACTGCAGATGTAGGGATATATTTCTGGGTTCTTTATTCTTTTCCATTGATCTATGTATCTGTGTTTATGCCAGTACCATACTGTTTTTGTTACTATAGCTCGGTAGTATAATTTGAACTCAGCTAATGTGATTCCTCCAGTTTTGTTCCTTTTGCTCAGGATAGCTTTGGCTGTTTTGGGTCTTTTGTGGTTCCAAATAAATTTTGGAATTATTTTTTCTATTTCTGTGAAGAATGTCCTTGGTATTTTGATAGGAATTGCATTGAATTTGTAGATTGCTTTGGGTAGTACAGACATTTTAACAGTATCGATTCTTCCAATCCATGAACACAGAATATCTTTCCATTTTTTCTGTTCTCTTCAATTTTAATTGCTTGCATCAATATGTTATAGTTTTCATTGTAAAGATATTTTACTTCCTTGGTTAAGTTTATTCCTAGGTATTTTATTATATTTGCAGCTATTGTAAATGGGATTACTTTCTGGATTTTTTTCAGAAAGATTATTTGTTGTTGGCATAGAGAAATGCTACTGATTTTTGTGTATTGATTTTGTATTCTGTAACTATTGAAATTTTTTATTGGTTCAAAGAGATTTCTGGTGGAGTCTTCAGGTTTCTCCAAATATTGGATCATATTATCTGTAAACATGGTTAATTTGACTTCTTCCTTTCCAATTTGGATGCTGTTTATTTTTATCTTTTGTCTCATTGCTCTAGCTAGGATTTACAGTACCGTGTTGAATAACAGTGGTGAAAGAAGGCATCCCTGTCTTGTTCCAGATCTTAGAGGTAAGGTTTTTAGTTTTTCTTATTCAGTGTGACACTGGCTGTGGGTCCATCATATATAACATTTGTTGTGTTGAGGTATGTTCCTCCCATACCCAGTTCTTTGAGAGTTTTTATCATGAAGTGATGTTGAATTTTATCAAATGCTTTTTCAGTCCAATTGAAAAGCTTATATGGTTTTAATTCTGTTGATATGATGTATCACATTGATCGATTTGCATATATTGGACCATCCTTGCGTCCCTGGGATAAATCCTACTTGGTCATGATGAATTATCTTTTTAAATGTTGTTGAATTTGGTTTTCAAGTAATTTTTGAGGACTTTTGCCTCAGTGTTCATCAGGGACATTGGCCTGTAGTTTTCTTTTTCTTTTTGATGTGTCTTTGTCTGGTTTTGGTATCAGGGTAACACTGTCTTTGTAGAATGAATACAGAAGTATTTCCTCCTCTATTTTTCTGAATGGTTTGAGTAACATTGGTATTAGTTCTTCTTTAAATATTGTGGTAAAATTTAGCAGTGAAGACATTTGGGTCTTGGGCTTTTCTTTGCTGGGAGGCTTTTTATTATGGCCTCGATTTTATTACTTGTTATTGGTCTGTTAAGGTTTTGGATTTCTTCATGGTTTAATCTTTGTAGATTGTATGTGTCTAGAAATTTATCCATTTCTTTTAGGCTTTCAAATTTATTGGCATATAGCTGCTCATAGGTGCTGCTAATGATCCTTTGCATTTCTGTGGTATCTGTTGTAATGTCTCCTTTTTCATCTCCATTCTTATTTATTGGATCTTCTCTCTTAGTCAGTCTGGCTAAAGGTTTGTTGAATTTTTTAATTCTTTTGTCAAAATTCTTTTAACTTTCTTGTCAAGTTTTGTCAAATTTTTCTACTTTTTTGATATAGGCATTTATTGCTATAAACTTTCTTCTTAGTACTGCTTTCATTGTATCCAATAGGTTTTGGTATGTTGTGGTTTCACTGTAATTTGTTTTGAGAAATTTTTTAACTTTTTCTTAATTCCTTCATTGACCCACTGGTCATTCAAGAACATACTGTTTAATTTCCATGTGTTTGTATAGTTTCCAAAATTCCTCTCATTATTGATTTCTAGTTTAATACAGTGTGGTCAGAGAAGATACTTGGTTTAATTTCATGTTTTTGAATTTTCAAAGATTTGGTTTGTGGCCTAACATATGCTCTATCCTTGAGAACAATCCACGTGCTGAAGAGAAGAATGTGTATTCTGCAACTGTTGGGTGAAAAGTTCTGTAAATATCTATTCATTCCATTTGGTCTATAGTGTAGATTAAGACTGATGTTTCTTTGTTGATTTTCTGCCTGGATGATCTGTCCAATGCTGAAGGTGGGGTGTTGAAGTCTCCAGCTATTATTGTATTGGGGTCTATCTCTCTTTTAGCTCTAATAATATTTTCTTTATATATCTGGGTGCTCCAGTGTTGGGCACATATATAATTGTTATATCTTCTGGCTGAATTGACCTGTTTATCATTATACAACAACTTTCTTTGTCTCTTATAGTTTTTATCTTGAAATCTATTAGGTCTGATCTAAGCGTAGCTACACCTGCTCTTTTTTGGTTTTCATTGGCATAGAACATCTTTTTTATCCCTTTATTTTCAGTCACTGTGTGTCTTTATAGGTGAAGTGTGTTTCTTGTAGGCAACAGGTTGTTAGGTCTTGTTTTTCTATCCATTCAGCCATGCTTATGCCTTTTGATAGAAGAGTTTAGTGTATTTACATTCAATGTTATCATTGAAAAATAAGGACTTACTCCTGCCAATTTGTTGTTTTCTGATTGTTTTGTGATCTTTTCTTCCTTCTTTCTTTCCTTCCATCTTCTTTTCAGTGAAGGTGATTTTTTTTTCTGGTAGTATGTTTTAATGTTTAGCTTTTTATTTTTGTATATCTCTGTTGTATGTTTTTTGATTTGAGGTTACTATGAGGCTTACAAATAATATCTTCTTATAACTCATTATTCTAAACTCATGAGAACTTAACACAGATTACATAAATAAACTACAAACAAGCAAAGAGAAAACTAACAAAAACTCTGCACTTTAACTTCATCTCCCTGTTTTTGAATTTTGTGTTGTCTCTATGTTTTACTATATCTTGAAAAGTTGTTGTAGTTATTATTTTGATATGTTAATCTTGTAGTCTTTCTACCCACAATGTGAATAGTTTATATACAATAATTACAGTGTTATAATATTCTGTGCTTTTCTGTGTACTTACTATTACCAATGAGTTTTGTACATTCAGATGATTTCTTACTGCTTATTAATGTCCTTTTCTTTCAGATTGAAGAACTGCCTTTAGTATTTCTTGTAGGACAGGTCTGATGTTGATGAAATCTCAGTTTTTGTTTGTCTGGGAAAGTCTTTATCTTGCCTTCATGTTTGAAGGATATTTTTGCTGGATATACTATTCTAGGATGAAAGGGTTTTTTCCTACATATTAAATATGTCATGCCACTCCCTCCTGGCTTGTAAGGTTTCCATTGAGAAGTCTACTGCCAGATGTATTGGAGCTCCATTGCGTGTTATTTGTTTCTTTTTTCTTGCTGCTTTTAGGGTCCTTTCTCTAATGTTGACCTTTGGAGTTTGATTATTAAATGTTTTGAGGTGTTCTTATTGGGGTTAAATCTGCGTGGTATCCTACAGCCATCTTACACTTGAATGTTGATATCTGTCTCTAAGTTTGTAAAGTTCCCTGTTATTATCCCTTTGAATAAACTTTTTACCCTGATCTCTCTCTCTTTCTACCTCCTCTTTAAGGCCAATATTGCTTAGATTTGCTCTTTTGAGACTATTTTCTAGATCTTGTAGGCATGCTTTATTCTTTTTTATGTTTTTATTGTGTCTCCTCTGACTATGTATTTTAAAATAGCCTTTCTTCAAGCTCACTAATTATTTCTTCTGTTTGATCCGTTCTGCTATTGAGCCTCTGATGAATTCAATATGTGAATTGCATTTCTTGGCTTCTGCATGATTCTTTTAAATTATTTCAATCTCTTTGTTAAATTTATCTAATAAGATTCTGAATTCCTTTTCTGTGTTATCTTGAATTTCAACAAGCTTCCTGTAAATAGCTATTTTGAATTTTCTGTGCGAAAGGTTGCATACCTTTACATACATACCTTTACATCCTGGTATATGGTTACATACCATACACCAAGATTGTTCACTGGTGACCTTAGTTCGTTCAGTGAGGTCATGATCCTGATACTTGTGAATGTTTATTTGTGTCTGAGCATTGAAGAGTTAGATATTTATCGTACCTTATAGTCTGGGTGTATTAGTCAGTTCTTGCATTGCTATAAAAATGTACCTGAGATTGGATAACTTATAAAGAAAAGAGGTTTAATTGGCTCATGTTTCTGCAGGCTTTATAGGAAGCATAGTGGTTTCTCCTTCTTGGGGAGCCTCTAGAAGCTTCCTATCACAGAAGAAGGGAAAGCGGGAACAAGGTACTTCACATGATTGGAGCAGGAGAAAGAGAGAGGGGACGAGGTGCCATACATTATAAAATGAACAGATCTCATCAGAACTCACTCGCTATCACAAAAATAGCACCAATGGGTAAACCTGCCACCATGATCTAATCACCTTTCACCAGACCTCCACCTCTGACACTGGGGATTACAATTCAGCATCAGATTTGGGGTGGGGACACAAATCCAAACCATATCACTGGGCTTGTTTGTATTCATCCTTCTTAGGAAGGCCTTCCAAGTATTTGAAGGGACTTGAGTGATCCAAGTCTTTGGTCACTGCAGCCATATCTGCATTGGCGGCACCCCAAGCCTAACACTGTGGCTCTTACAGACTTGTAGAGGTAATGCCTTGGTAGTCTTCAGTAAGATTGGGGAGAATTTCCTGGATTACTGGGTACAGACTTGTTCCCTTCCCTTACTGTCCGCCAAACAAACAGAGTCTCTCTCTCTGTGCTGAGCTGCCTGGAGCTGGGGGAGGAGTGATACAAGCACCCCTGTGGCCACCAACACTGGGACTATGCTGGTTTAGACCCTAAGCCAGCACAGCACTGGGTCTTACCCAAGGCCCACGGTGACCACTGCCTGGCTACTGCTTATGTTTACTCAAGGCCCAAGGGCTCTACAGTCAGCAGGTGGTGAATCCAGGCAGGCTTGTGTCCTTCCCTTCAGGGTGACAGGTTCCCACTGGCTGCGGGGGGTTCCAAAGATGGCATCTGGGAACCAGAATCTGGAGTCAACAACCTTAGGAAGATACCTGGTGCTCTGTTCTACCGTGGCTCAGCTGGCACTCAAGCTGAAAAACAACGTCCTTCTCACTGCCCACTCTTCCCTCTTCTTTCCTCAAGCAGAGGAGTCTCTCTCCATGGCCACCACTGCCCCAGCCCTGTGGTGAGTACTGCCTGGCTAGTGCTAGTGTTCACTCAGTGCTCATGAGCTCTTCAATCAGCCGTGGTCAATGCTTCCAGGCCTGTGTCTCTCCCTTCAAGGCAGTGGGCTCCCCCTCTGGCCCAGGACAGGTACAGAAATGCTGGCCAAGAGCCAAGGCCTGCAAGTGGGGCCACCAACGGCCCACTTGGTGCTATACTCCACTGTGGCTGACCTGGTACCCAAGCTGCAAGACAAAGTCCTGCTTTCTCCTCTCTCTACTTTCCTGAAGGAGAAGGAGTCTCTCTCCCCGTAGCCACCACATCTGGGAATGTCCTGGGTCATGTCTGAAGCCAGCACGTCTCTGAGCCTCACCCAAGGCCTGCAACAAGTACCGCTTGGATACTGCTGCTGATTATTCAGGATTCAGGGGCTCTTTAGTCAGGTGGTGATGAATCCTGCTAGGACTGGGTCCTTCTCTTCAAGGGAGCAGGTTTCCTCCTGGTCCAGGGTGTGTCTAGAAATGTCATCCAGGAGCTAGGGCCAGGAATAGCAGCCTCAGGACTATGCCAAGCAGACGGAAAGAGTCTCTTCTGGAGCTGTGAGCTGCACTGCCTGGGATTGGAGGGTGGGTGTGGCAAGCACTCCCACAGCTGCCCCGATTGGTGTCTCACTAGGTCATGTGCAGCCGAAGTCCACTGGCTTGAGCACAGCACCAGGACTTGCCCAGGAATTACAGTCATTGTGGCCTAGACTTCCTTCGAGTGTATTTAGAACCCCAGAGCACTTTAGTTCATGGTGTCAGGGCTTGCTGGAACTCAGATTTTGACCACTGAGATGGGTGGTTCCCCCCAGCTAAGATTGGTCTAAATGCTCCCTCCATGGGCACCAGCTGAGTTCTGCCATGTGTTGCTTTCTGCTGTGACAGCACAGCATGGAGTTCCAATGCAAAGTCCCACAGTCACTGCATTATACCTCCCCAGAGTGGCCATAGAATCTGCTTTTTTGGGGGTAGAGATGGGGTCTCACTATGTTGCCCAGGTTGTTCTTGAACTCCTGGGCTCAAGTGATCCTCCCTCCTCAGTCTCTCAAAGTGCTGGAATTACATGCATGAGCCACTGAGCTTGGCTTCAGGAGATCTGTAGGTCAGGAAATAATTCTGTTTAATACTGTAATGGTAGAGACATGTCATTGTAATGTTTGTCCAAACCCACAGAACATACAACCCTGAGAGTTATCCCTAACATAAACTATGGACTTTAAGTGACGATGTGTCCATGTAGGTTCATCAGTTGTAACCAATGCACCACTCTGGTAGGAATGTTGGCAATGGGGGAGGCTGTACATGTGTGGAGGCAGGGGGTATATGGGAAGTCTCTTTCCTTTCTGCTCAATTTGGCTGTGTACATAAAACTGCTCTTAAAACAAGGATGAGCTGTAGATGATTTTTTTTAATGCAGGATTCACAGGCAATATGAATTTCAAGTAAGCAATGGATAAATGTTTTAGTATAAGTATATCCCATGCTATATTTGGGATATACTTATCTTAAAAATTTTTTTTTCTGGCAAGCTTACTATAGAGAGAGATGTAAGAAGAGTCAGAAAACTCAGAGAAGTGGGTGTTGTTTCTTAGTGAACCAGGGGCCAGAGGGGTTGGACCAGTGGTTTCTGGCTCTGAGGAAGGATGTGGCCACTTGACTGCCTCTACTTCCTCTCCCAGATGCAAGGTGCAGGTCTCTGTTGTATACAAGGAGGAGGCCGGAGCCTTGGGCTTTGCTTAAAACAGTCTCAGAAATAGGCAGGTCTGCTGTGTTTCCCCATCCAAGGACCCAGTCACACCTTGCTTAGAAATGGACGGCATTCCCTGGTCCTGTGACAGCATCCCCTGGTCTGGTGTGGGCACCACAGGCATGGCTGTAGGGGCAGCCCACAGGCCAGGCTTTATGGACCAGCTGTCCCAAATTACAGCATTTCAGATGCCCTTTTGGCACCTGCTAATGTTCTCAGGGGCACTGAGGTTTTGGCCGTGGGCATTATGTCAACAATTTAAAGTAGGCATTTTTAGAATCCCATGATATAATTGCTTTCAGATTCAGCCTTTAAAAAAGTTTCTTTGAGCCTACAGTGGCTCCAATTCAGAACAGAGCATCTTCTAAGTCACTCAGTGAGACTCACATTTTAGTAGGAGTCTTATGCCATTTCATTAATTAAGCAAGTATTTACTGAGTGCCTGCTGTGTGCCAGACACAGTCTGAAGATGCAGCAGGAAACTAACCACACCCCTGCCCTCAGGGAGCTGACCTTCCAGTGGGGAGAGATCAGCCATAGAAGTAAATAATCAACATGCCAGGCACCACCAGGGATGTAAAGAAAGCGGGGTGCGGTAGGCAGGGTACGGCCTCCCAGTGATGCGTCCAATCCCAGGAGCCTGCGAATATCTTACTTGATGTGGAAAAAGGGACCGTGTAGATGTGACCAGGGCCTTGAGGCAGGGAGATGATCCTGGATTATTCAGATGGGCACGGTGTCATCGCAGGGTCCTTAGGATAGGGAGACGGGGATCCCTGCTGGTAGGAGATGCGGCAACACAAGCGGAAGTCTATTCAGCATCGGACAGAGACTGGAAGACACTACGCTGCCTAGCTTGGCCTAAGAGGAAGGGGCCATGAGCTGAGCCAAGGACCACAGGCGGTCGCTAGAAGCCAGACAAGGCAAGGACACAAGTTCTCCCCAGAGCCTCCAGCAGAACCCAACCCTGATGACCCCTTGATTTTAGCCCAGTGAGACTCCAGACTTTCAGAATTGCTACAGAATAAATGTCTTGTGTGAAGCTACTAAGTTTGTGATCCTTTGTTACAGCATCCCCGGGGACTCCTACATGAGGTCAGGAAGTAAATTCTAATGTTAGTGCAGGGACAGGGGACAGGAAAGTCCTGCCTGACAAGGTGACGTTTAAGCCGATGTGGGTAAAGTGTGGCTTGTTCCGCCACAGCAGCCAGGCTGGTCCAGAGCTCAGAGCCCAGACCAACACTGTGGGACGTGACACGGAGGAAGTATGAAGCTTCAGCGGGAACTCCAGCCAGAGGGAGCACCAGGAATGAGTCACGTCAGCCTGGAGGTGCCCAGCCTCAAATGCCAGCATGGCCGCTCACCAGCCCATCACTCGACCTCCCTAAACGTGCTTATTCTGTTTGTTATCAGTTCAGTGAGGTGGCCATAGAATCTGCTTCAAAGGGCCATGTGGTGGTTTGCGTGGTGACTTCCCGCAGAAGGTACAGCCACCCAGGACCTGTGCGTGCAGCCTTGTTTGGAAAAAGGATCTTTGCAGATGTGATTAAGGAAATGCTGAGGTTATTCTGCATGGGAGCGGCTGTACCTCCAGCGTCCTCATGAGAGAAGAGAAGGGAAGGGCAGAGGATACGGAGGGGATGTGATGGGAACGCAGAGCAAACACTGGGGTGACACGTCTACCCTCCCAGGAGCATTGCGGATCACCAGCAGCTACGAGAGCCTGGAAGAGACCAGGAAGGACCCTCCCCTAGAGCCTCCAGAGGAACCAACCCTGTCACAACTTGACTTTCAACTTCTGGCCTCCAGCCAGGTGTGGTGACTCACACCTGCAATCCCAGCAGTTCGGGAGGCCGAGGCAGGCGGATCACTTGTGGTCAGGAGTTCGAGACCAGCCTGGCCAACGTGATGAAACCTCATCTCTACTAAAAATACAAAAATTAACCGGATATGGTGGCACACGCCTGTAATCCCAGCTACTCAGGAGGCTGAAGCAGAATTGATTGAACCTGGGAGGCAGAGGTTGCAGTGAGCCAAGATCGTGTCACTGCACTCCAGCCTGGGTGACAGAGTGAGACTCCATTTCAGACAAACAAACAAACAAAAAACTGGCCTCCAGAACTGTGACACTAATAAATTTCTGTTGTTTCAAGCCCCCCAGTTTGTGGTCCCATTTGTTCTGGCAACTCTAAGAAACTAAAACAAGCTTCGGAGAGGAAAAAGAAAACAAGCATGAAAAGTTCCTACGCACAGGAGGCCCTCACTACGAATTAGCCCTGATTGCTACAAGCCAAGAGTCATTTCTAGAGAACAGACCAAAGAATAAAAATGTGCGTTCTGTTTATCACAACTGGAAAACCAAAGAACGAAAGGGAGAAGTGGCCACACAGCACAGATAAAAATACTTAACAATGTTCTATATTTCACAATTTTGCCTGGTCTGCTACCCAGACTTGATGATTGATGAGTTTTCTCTTTTTTTTTTTTTTCCCCTAACCAAAAAGAACATGTTGCATAAGCTCAGATTTCCAGGGACCTGAGAAAGGCAGAAAAACAGCTTCTCACGTTCTCCCCATCAGCCAGGCAGTGGCCTCAGCTTTCCAAACTGCATCAGTGAAACCCTGGCGAGGGACTGATGTGGAATAGCCCAGGGAGGGAGGCAAGGGCCTTTTCTAATGACCCTGAGAAAGCCAGGCACAGCTGCCGCCAGGAAAATGAAAGACACAGGTACTGACAGTGGAAATGGAATGAAGGTTTTGGAGAAAATGCAGGCAGAAGCAAAGATTTAGGATGTATCTGTATCCGAGGTCTTTCCTGGAGAGATGCCTTCTTGGAAGCCGAGTACATCTTCTTACAGAACAAATAGAAAGCTTGCCAGTCCTCTGCTCTCAGCTTCTGAGAATGACTGCATTTGTCACAGCAAGCGCTTGTCCCATCTCCGCAGGCAGCTTCGGATGGTGTCCTCAGGACTCCGCTGTTTAGCAGGGTGCATAGGAAAGGGGATGATGGGAGTCTGAAATCGTAGGGCCAGAGTGGAGTTGGAGGGTGACTGGAGGCCCCCTGTCCCTAGAGACCTGGGCCGGGCCAGTCTCCTCACCTGTTAGCCAGGCTGGGTTGCTTTGGCAGCTCAGGACACAGCATGACCCTTGCAGGGGCCCAACTAGGAAACTTCCAGGGCAACCTGGCTACAGAAGGGCAGTGCTGGTCTGACCTATGTGTTAAGGAGGGACGGCAGGATGAACCGCCTACCTCGAACAGCCCCTCTTTCCCTGGTGTGTCGTGAAAGCCCCTCCTCTGGGGACCCCGTTAGAGTGAACTGCTTCTTCCACAGTTCTTCCAGAACACACGGCTTATGGCCCCATCACAGCACTTGGCATGCTGCTAAGGGGCCGTCAGGAGACAGAAACAACAAGGGTACTTCAGCAGCCAGAATTTAATAGAGAATACAGAAGGGGTGCTAACTGGGTGCCAGTGACTTCTCCACAGCTGATCCACGCACAGTGAGAACTCAGGGTAGACCTGGGATTGGGAGGGACGGACCCTGCCCCCAACTCAGGGTGGGTGCTGATGGGGATCACCACTGTGATTGGTCAGTGCAGGGCATGTGACTCAGACCTAAGCCAATCAGCACACAGACCTGTCCTCTCCGGTGCAGCAATCCATTGGTAGATAATCAGGGTGGACCTAAGAATTTGGTACAATGTTTGGGGATGGGGGACCTTTGTGCTCCTGCAAGGTTGGCTGCAAAAATTTGGTGCATCATTTTCCCCAGTTCAAATGAAAATGAAGAGCCTTTGTTCAAAACTCAGGAATAACGTGTTATTAAAGCTATTGTAAGATAAACTTGTCACTGATTTCCTCCATTTCTCTCTTGATGTCCTATTTTTAGATTTGCAATGAATATCATTCTAAATAAAGAAAAATTTAAAATTTAAATTATTCATATAAATTGGTTTTTAGCTCATGTATAAGATCACTGAACTTGTGTGTGGAATTGTAGAAATTGTACCATTTGTCATTTGTGGCTGACACCTACACATGTATTGTGTTCTTGTAAGACAAAACAGCAGCTTTTGTTTTACTCTTCCAGATGCACACATTCTACACTCTCCACTTACCACTTACTGGTGGGTAAGGAAGAAGTGAAAGGTGAGGGAACTTTTTCTCTCCTTCTGTGTCATAATTCTCAGCATAAATGGTTGGCTATAACACGGAAGTCACATGAGTAAGAAAGAATATAACGAGGTCTGGCATGGTGCCTCATGCCTCTAATCCCTGCACTTTGGGAGTCTGAAGCGGGAGGATTGCTTGAGTCCAGGAGTTTGAGACCAGCCTGGGCAACATAGTGAGACCTTGTGTCTACAAATAATAAAAAATTAGCTGGGTATAGTGGTGTGTGCCTGTGGTCCTAGCTATGTGGGAGGCTGAGGTGGGAGGATCACTTGAACCTGGGAGGTCGAGGCTGCAGTGAGATGTGATGGTGCCACTGCATTCCAGCCTGGGTAACAGAGTGAGACCCTGTCTCAAAAAAACAAAAGAATATGATGGGTTGTTCCCCTCCACCACCAATTCATCTGTTGAAGCCCTATTACCCAGTGCCTGAGGATGTGACCACATTTGAGTCTTTAAAGAGGCAAATAAGTTAAATTGAGGGGTCTTCAGAGTGGGTCCTATTCCCAGATGACTGTGTCCTTATAAGAAGAGAAGAGGAGGACTCAGACATACACAGAAGGTTGACCCTGTGAAGACGTAGGGAGAAGGTGGCATCTACAAGCCAAGGAGAGAGGCCTCAGGAGGAACTAGCCCGGAGACACTTTGATCTCAACTTCCACTCTCTACAACCGTGAGAGAAAAAGTATCTGTTGTTCGAGCCCCCCAGCCAGCGGTATTTTGTTACAGCAGCACACACTGACTAACACGGACTCCTCAGTTGTTCTTGTTCTTATTTATTTATTTTTCATCTTTTTTTCTTAATAAAAATAAAAAATAGAGATGGGGTCTTGCTATGTTACCCAGACTGGTCTGGAATTCCTGGGCTCAAGCGATCCTCCCCCAGCCTCCCAGAGTGCTCGGATTATAGGAGTGAACTGCCATGCCTGGCCTGTTCCTTTTCTTCGAGGGCCATCTTTCTGCATCTGAAGCAGACTCTGACTTACATGGAAATGGCATCCTCTGGGGCTGTACCGCATTGAGGCATTTGCGGACCTCACACCGTGGACTTCCACTCTCTTGGAGTCCTGCTTAGTGACACAATGGGAGAACTGTGTGAGGCTGGTGAACCCACACCCAGCTCAGGCCTCCTGCCACAGACACGCTCCACTGTCCCATTAGACTTCAGTTACAAGACACATGTTCAAGGATAGACTACTAAAAGTGATAAGACAGTGGCAGCAGAACATTAAACCAAAGCTGGCACTGTTCTAAGCACGGGCCCCATGTGATGGTAAGCATTGTCCTGGGTCTAAGAAACCTCGTGCCCAGAAGGGGAGCCATGGCAAACGTAGTAAAACCCTGTCTCTACTAAAAATACAAAAATTAACTGGGCGTGGTGGCCCGTGCCTGTAGTCCCAGCTACTCAGGAGGCTGAGGCAGGAGAATCGCTTGAACCCGCGAGGCGGAGGTTGCAGTGAGCCAAGATCGTGCCATTGCACTCCAGCCTGGGCGACAGAGTGAGACTCTGTCTCAAAAAATATATACATATATAAACATATCTTCATCATCAAACATATCTTCTGCTGTGATTGTCCAAATGAGCAGAAAAAGGCACTTCATAAAACAGCCCTTTTTTTTCACACTGTAAACAACCTGTTTCAGCTCCCCAGGAAGGCCTTCTTCTGCACGCTGATACCAACGGATGTCGAACATCGATCACCCTTCTTGGTGCACCTGCAGACCCCTAATTTCTTCCAGCTGCTACACTCATACCCCTAGAAAGCAGCCAGAAAGGCTCTGTGATTTGGGACCTGGAATCCCGGGTCAAAAATTCTTGTTAATGTGTTGGAATTCATGGTAACCTGGACAGTTTCCTTTTGAGGATCTGAAACCAAAAGGCCAAGACCGCAGTATGAGTTTTCTGGGGCTTTCTGACACAGACGGAGTGACTTAAAACAATGGAAATGGACCCTTTCACCATTCTGGAGGCCAGCAGTCCACAGTCGAGAGTTGGTTCCTTCTTGGGAGCTCAGAGAGAGAATCCGTCTCATGCCTCCCTCCCTCGTCCCTCCCTCATTCTGGTGGTGGCTGGCGATCCTTGGCATTTCTTGGCTTGTACATGCTTCACTCCAGCCTCTGCCTCTCAAAGTGCTGGGATTACAGGTGTGAGCCACTGTGCCTGGACTATATATCTTTTTCGATGAGATATATTTTCAGATCCTGTGCCCATTTTAAAATAGAGTTGTCCTTTTTTCTTATAGTTGTATTTTTTAAATTCTTTGTATATTTAGGATACAGGTCCATTATCAGATATAATGTGTTTTGCAAATTGTTTTTTCCTAGCTTGGCCTTGTCTTTTCATTCTTTCACAGAGCAAAGATTTTTGTTCTTAATAAAATTCAACTTATCTATTGTTTTCTTGGATGATGCTTTTGGTGCTGTGTCTAAAAACTCATCTCCAAACCCAGGGCATGTAGATTTTGTTTATGTATTCTTCTAGAAGTTTTATAGTACATTTTACAGTATTAAATGTAATCCATTTGGGTCTATAATCCATTTGAGTTAATTTTTCTGTAATAATTTTTGTCTAGATTCTTTCCGCAGAATTGTCTTTGGCCATTGTCAAAAATCAGTTGATGGTATTTCTGCAAGTCTATTTCAGGGCTCTCTCTTTCATTCCATTGACCTATGAATTTATTCTGTCACCAATACCACAGTGGCTTAATTAATGTAGCTTTTAATCAATCTTAAAATGGAATAGTATAAGTTCTTCAACTTTGTTCTTCAGTATCATGTTTGCTATTCAAATATATAGGTCCGTTCGAGTTATCTATTTCTCCTTGTGTGAGTTTTGATGATATGTGTCTTTCAAGAAATTGGTTCCTTTCATCTAAGCCATCAAATTTTGGGGCATAATTATTTGTAGTATTCTGTTATTGTCCTTTTAATGTCCAAGGGATCAATAATGATGAAACTTTTTCATTTCTGACACTAGTAATTTGTGTCTTCTCTTTTTTCTTGGTTAACCTTGCTAGAGGTTTATTAAATTGATTGATATTTTTTAAGAACTGGATTTTTTTTTTTTTTTGGTCTCATTGGTTTGCTCTATTATTTTCCTATTTTCAATTTCATTGATTTCTAATTTTTATTCTTTCATTTGCTTTGGACTTATTTTGCCCTTTTTCCTTTACTTTCCTAAGGTGGAAATCAAGATTATTGATTTTAGAGCTTTTTTCTTTTAAATATATTCATTTAAGGCTGTATATTTACCATTAAGCACTACTTTAGTGCATCCCACACATTTTGATAAGTTGTATTTTCATTTTTGCTAGTTCAAAATATTTAAAACTTCCATTGAAACTTCTTTTTTGACACACAAGTTACTTAGAAGTGTTGCTTATTTTTCAAATATTACAGAATTTTCTAGTTATCTTTCTGCTTTGGTTGCTAGATTAATTGCACTGAAATCTGAGATCATACTTTGTATGGCTTCTATTATTTTAAATATTTTAAGGCATGTTTTATGACTCAGAATGTGGTTTGTTTTGGTGAGTGTTCCTTGTGAGCTTGAGAAGAATGTGGGTTCTGTTGATGGAGTACTCTGTAAATGTCAATTAGATCAAGTTGGTTGCTAGTGCTATTCAGGTCATGGATATCTCTACTGATTTTCTGCTTGCTTGATCTATCAATTACTGATAGAGGAATATTAAAAACTCCAACTCTAATAGTACATTTGGCTATTTCCCACTTCAGTGTTGCCAGTTTTTGCCTTATTATTTTTATTTTTGAGATGGAGTTTCACTCTTGTTGCCCAGGCTGGAGTGCAATGGCACAATCTTGGGTCACTGCAACCTCTACCTCCTGGGTTCAAGGGATCCTCCTGTCTCAGCCTCCTGAGTAAGTGGGATTACAGGTGCCTGCCACCATGCCCAGCTAATTTTTCATTTTGTAGTAGAGACAGGTTTTTGCCATGTTGGGCAGGCTGGTCTCGATCACCTGACCTCAGGTGATCCACCCACCTTGGCCTCCCAAAGTGCTGGGATTACAGGTGTGAGCCACCACACCCAGTCTGTTTTTGCTTTACTTTTAAGCTCTTTTGTTACATATAAATATTTAAGATTGTTATCTTTTTTTTTTGAAAGTTGATCCCTTTATCATTATCTAATGCCTCTCTTTGTTCCTGACTAATGTTCATGCTCCGAAGTCTAAGAGAGCTACTCCAGCTTTCTTCTGATTGCTATCAGCGTGGTCTATTTTTCTCTATCTCTTAACTTCTATCCTAGCTGGGTCTTTATATTTAAAGTGGGTTTCTGTAGACAGTATATAGTTGAATCTTGTTTTTAGTCTACATTGGCAATCTTTATTTTTTTAATTGGTGTAGTTAGACCATTCACATGTACAATGGTGATTGATATATTTGTTTTCTATTTGTTGCATTAGTTTTTCATTTCTCCCTCCCTTTTCTGCCTTTTCTGGTTTTGAAATTATATGTCTTGTATGCATTTTCTTGTCATTGTCCTAGAGTTTACAATATACATTTTAACTAATCTAAATTCACCTGCAAATACACTATACTACTTTATGTGTGTGGTAAAAGTAACTTACAAGAGTATTCTCTATTCCTCTTTCCTGTTCCTTGTGACATTGCTGTTATTAATATCACTCATCCAATATGTGTAACCCAATACATTGTTACTATTATTGCTTATGAAAAAAGTTATCTTTTAGGTTCATTAAAAATAAGAAAAATAAAGATTTTATTTTATTTTCACTTATTTCTTCTTTGATGCTCTTCCTTTCTTTGTGTAGATACAAGTTTCTGACCTATACCATTTTCTTTCTGCATGAAGAGCTTCTTGGAAACATTTCTAACAGGGTTGGTCTTCAGATGACGAATTCCTTCAGGATTTTCATTTGTTTCCTCTGAGAAAGTATTTCTTTATCACTTTTGATGGATAATTTTTCTAGATATAGAATTCTTGTTGGTTTTAACTTTTTCATATATTTTTTATTTGTAGAGACAGAGTCTCACTCGCTTACCCAGGCTGGAGTGCAGTGGCACAATCATAGCTCACTATAACCTTGAACTCCTGGGCTTAAGTGATTGTCCTGCCTCAGCCACCCAAGTAGCTGGGACTACAGGTGTGTGCCAACATGCTTGGCTAATTTTTTATTTTTATTTTTTGTAGAGACATGGTCTCACTATGTTTCCTATGCTGTTCTAAAATTCCTGGCCTCAAGCCACCCTCCCATCTTGGCCTCCCAAGGAGCTACCATGCTCTGCCTTGTTTTTTTATTTTGTTTTGTTTTGTTTTAAATTTCAACATGAAGTATTTTATGCCACTCTCTTCTTGCTGGCATGGTTTCCAATGAGAAACCCACTGTAATGTTCACCATTGTTCCCCTATGTATCAGATGTTGTATTCCTTTGCCTTCTTTCAAGAATTTTTCTTTGTCTCTGGTTTCGGCAGTTTTAATACAATATACCTGGGGGTGTGTGTTTGATATTTATCATGTTCAGTGTTCTCCAAGCTTTCTGCATGTGTACTTATTGTCTCTCATTAATTCTGGAAAGACCTTTCCCATTATTACTTTAAATATTTCTCTCCTCTATCTTTTCTTCTTCTTCTTCCAGTATTCCAATTACATGTATGTTGCATCTTTGTTTTTGTTTCTGTTTGAGACAGGGTCTCACCCTGTGATCCAGGCTGAAGTACAGGGACATGATCATAGCTCACTGCTGCCTTGAACTCTTGGGCTCAAGTAATCTTCCCTCCTCAGCCTCTCCAGTGGCTGGAATGAGAGGCACACACCACTGTGCCTAGCTAATTTTTTTCACTTTTTGTGGAAATGACATCTCACTATGTTGCCTAGGCTGGTTTTGAACTCCTGCCTTCAAGTAATCCTCCTGCCTTGGCCTCCCAAAATGCTTGGATTACAGGCATGAGCCACCACACCTGGCCTCTGTTGAATCCTTGGGATGACCCCATAGTTCCTGTGTGTTATATTCTCTGCTCAATTCTTTCTCTTCGGATTTCATTCTAAGAGGTTTTCATTCCACTGTCCAGATGCTCAGACCCTTTCCAGGTTGTGTTGAGGCACTGATGAGCCCTTCAGGGGCATTCTTCTTACTGAGTTTTTCATCTAGCATTTTTTTTTTACTGGCTCTTAGAGTTCCTATCTCTCTGCTTACATTACCCATCTGTTTTTGCATGTTGTCTACTTTTTCTATTAGATCCTTTAACATAATAATCATAGTAATTTTAAGTTCCCTGTCTGATCATTCTAACACCTGTGTCACATTTCAGTTTTGCTCCGATGATTGCTTTGTCTCTGCAGACCACATTTGTTCCTTGCCTCTGAGCCAACGCTCTCTGCCGCTCTCGTTTAGAGAATTGGTTTACCAGCCCACACCTGCTTGAGACCTTAGGCTTGTATTCTAGGAGGGAGGGACAAGACTCCTGACCAGACAGACCACTGACATGCTTTATTCTGTTTTGCTTTCTAGTAAATCTGAAAATAAGCCAACAAATTTGAAAAACGCCAGTTCCCTTCTGCTTCCAGGAGAATGAGTTTTATGTCATTGCTGCTGTCTCCAGTAAACTCGAAGGGAATGGTTGCTGGCTTGGCAAATGTGCAGATGGTACTAGCTGGGTGTCTCAGTGTAACTTGTATTACACTGAGAAGCAAACGTATCATCCTGAATCAATCACCTAATTCCACAGCAGCCGCCCACATCAGACCTGTCCAATCTGTGTGGCTTGGCTCACATGAAAAACCAATTAAAAGCCTGGTAACCTTGGGGTCACTGCCTTGCTTCTAGCCCTGTCACCATGATCAGTTTGCATATTAAGACTTGTAATTTCTGCCAGAGTGGTGGTAATTTGCTACAGCCATCGACACACAGGTAAGAAGGAGGAGAAATGACGTTCTGCAAGGTGCTGGGGTCAAAGACTCACCAGAACTTGTCAACACAAAGGGCAGAAGGATGGCACAGGTCATCCCCCGGTGGTCCCACCCACTGACTTATTCAAGGTCACACAGTAAGTGGTGAGTTGGGCTTTGATCCAGAGCCCTGCACTTTTATCCACTAGGAAAGGAGGATTAGGGCTGAGGCTTCCTTCTCTAATAGCCCTGAGGCGGGAAGGAGGTCCACAGTCCAGGTCCCTCTGACCATCACCTCCCACCTGCCTCATGCTTTGTCCTAGCTGCAGTGTTTGAAGTTCACATGCCACTGCTCTCCACCTGACCTGGGGAAAGTCACTTATCCTCTCTGCCTCAGTTTCCCTATCTTCAAAGGAGAAATTACAGGACATGCTGTGAACCAGGATGTGCCTTTCATAAACTATTCTTTGGACGTGTACTGATACTGAGCTCATGGGGCATCCTGAGAGCCAGAGGTAGCATCAGGCAAGGGCAGATCACATGTGCAGGGAGCCCAGGACATGGTGACTCTCGTGTGGTCATCCCAGTGACCACCAGGGGGTGACCGGGGCCATCCTTCCACCTTTTGTGTTGACAACTTCTGGTGAGTCTTTGGCCCCAGTACCCTGCAGAACGTCATTTCTCCCCCTTCCTTCCTGCGTGCCGTTGGCTGTAAAAAATTACAACAGCTCTGGCAGAAATTACAAGTCTAATATGCAAACTCGTCATGGCGACAGGGCTAGAAGCAAGGCAGTGACCCCAAGGTTGCCAGGCTTCTAATTGGTTTTCATGTGAGCCAAGCCACACAGATTGGACACGTCCGATGTGGGTGACTGCTGTGGAATTGGCTGATCAATCTGGGAGTATACGTTTGCTTCTGAGCTTAATTAGCTCCTTGGCTTAGCTCACCCAACTCCCTCCTGCTGGACAGGAGTATTCCTTGGTTGGGAAGACTGGCTGCTGGGGCTGCTCTCAGAGTTCTGTCTCTGCCCCAACCCTCTGGATCCAAACATAGCTGGGCCCCACCCAGATGCCCCCATGCCCTGAGGCCTGGGTACCCATTCAGGGAGAAGATGCCCATTCCCAGTTCCCTAAGGCAAGGCCTCTGTGGCAGGACCACCCAAAGCCACCTCCCAGGAAAGACCCCTCAAAGCTCCAGAGTGGAGCATAAGCTTGGATTCTTCTGTTGAGTATTTTAAATCAGGACTGCTCGCTTCCACGCCTGGGTTAGCCTTTGTCAGACACTGTCAGGGCAGGCTGAGAAGCAGAGATGTTCTTTGTTTTGGCCTCTATCCCTCCATCCACTTACAACAAACCTGAATCTTAACCCCCAAGCATGAAGAAGATTGCACTCCTTAATTCACTTTAAATCAACCCAAACTCAAGCCTCATCTCCTATCCGAGGTGCTGAGGGACGATGCAATCTCAGTCACTGTCAAGACAGTTTTTTCCCAGCCACCGCCTCTCCCTGGTCCCACCAGGTCTGGGGTGCTCTGGTCCCCGCTGTGTTTTTAAGATGCTCCCAGCAGGTCCTGGGGCTCTTCCCTGCTTTGGGAGGTCCCAAATGGAGGATTGAACCATTCTGGGTCCCCTGACCCCTAACTTCTTCCTAGGCTGCAGAGCTGTGCCTGTCTCCCGTCTTGCGACCCTCAAGGGCTTCCCCCAACATACCTGCATGAACAGTTGTTGTTTTCTGCTAGTCCAATGTCTCCCTGGCCTTCTGCTGGTGACAGTACCGTGGTATTCGGCGGAGGTGGTCACCCCAGCCCACTCTTGGACTCTGTGCCTTAAGTGTCTGTGTAGGTGGTCAAAGAGGAGGCTGCTGTTCCCAGAGACTGAGGCACACAGCCAGCGCCCAGGCCCAGGGAGGTAAATGCTGGGGACGCCGGAGCCAAGGACAGAGGTGGGAGAGCTGGAGAGAAGCTGGTTCTGGGAGAACCTGGCGAGGAAACCTGTGCCAGAAGGCTCCATCCAAAGGGCCAGGGTCAGAGTCAGGGCCACCGGCTGCCATAGGAAGCCCGAGGGCAGATGGAGCCCTGAGGAAGGAGGGGTCGGAGAAGCCTGGGGGACCGAGGGATGCTCAGTCACAGGGGTAAATCCATATTCCCGAGCCCACATTGACCGTGCAGGGAGAGACTTTCTAAGCCCCATCAGAATCTACAAGGACGCCCTGCGTGTCTGCTTGTTGACAGGGCACTGCTCAGGAGGACAGTGTCCAGGAGGGCAGGGGCCACACCTGTCCAGGGCTGCGTCTCCAGCCCCCAGGGCAGTGCCCAGTGCTTAATGGGGGCTCCGTAAATACTTGAACATGTAGATCCCATACTGAGTTTGGTTTTCAGAAGCAATGGCTTTCTATAATAACTCAGAGACGATGTCACAGGGCAGCCCCTTGACTATGCGGGAGGCTGCCTTAGCCCCTTCCCATTCGAGGTCCTGGCACCCAGGAGGTACCGTCATGTCTCTAGGGAGCTGTCTCAGTCTCACCCACACTGGTCCGCACCCTGGATCTGCACAGGGCATCCCGTCCCTGTGTCCCTTCCCTGGGCTGTTCATTATTCCCATCACTCGCCATGCACACCGGCGCCTATTCTATTGCCTCCATGGAACTGGAAGTTGACAGGTGACACTGCGAAGATACCAAGAAACATGTTGCTACAACCTGCCATGATTGCTGTGCAGGACAGGCACAGGTGCAGGGACAGGGACTCTGGTGAGATGGCCTCTAAGTGGGGGCCTGAGTGATGAGGAGCTGGTATAGAGAGTGGCGGTGGCATTCCAGGCAGGAGGTCTGTGCAAAGGCCCTGAGGCTGGTCAGCATGAGGCACCACCGGAGGGGAGTTCCAGATGAGGAGGCAGGAAGCCTCTGGCCCTGCAGGGCCCTGTGGGCATAGTAGGGAATTGGACCATATTCTAAGAGTGGTGAGATTTTTCTGGAAGATTTTAAGATGGGAACTAACAATATAATTTGTATTTTAAAAGATTATGGCACTAGACACAGTGGCTCACGCCTGTAATCCCAGCACTGAGGCCAAGGCTGGCAGATTACTTGAGGTCAGGAGTTCCAGGCCAGCCTGGCCAACATGGTGAAACCCCATCTCTACCAAAAATATAAAATTTAGCTGGGCATGGTGGCGTGTGCCTGTAATCCCAGCTACTCGGGAGGCGTTGGCAGGACAATAACTTGAATCTGGGAAGTGGAGGTTGCAGTGAGCCAAGAGCACACCACTGTACTCCAGCCTGAGTGACAGAGGGAGCAAGATTCCGTCTCAAAAAAAAAAAAAAAAAAAAAAAAAGATTACAGCATCCATTCTGTAGAGAGTGCACTGTGGGGAGTAAGAGTGAAGCAGGAGCCCCCCCAGGAGGCTCTGTCCAAAGTCCAGGAGGCAGACGGTGGTGGCCGAGGAAAGGGAGAGAATTGGACCCATCTGTGGCTTTGGGGCTTCATGGGAGCAAGGAGGAAGGAAGAGAGGAGGGTTGAGGAAGGTGGCCAGCAGGAGCGATGGGAGGGTGGTGAGGCCACGGCCTGAGCCCACTGGGAGAGGAAAAAGCACGCAGCAGTGGGGAGGGAACATCAGGTTCCATTTTGGGAAGAATAGGTAGAGACGCCTGCAAGACCCACACGTGGAGATATCGAGCAGAATGGTGGAGACACACACCTGGACACGCAGCACAGGGGTTTGGGTTGGAGATGGATGGCCAGTGACATGGAGAAGACAACCAAGGGAGGAGGCCTGAGCCTGGGATGCCAGCACGGCACGTGCAGGGGCTGAAAAGAGTCTGCCAGAGAGACGTGTCCCTGTCCCAACTCGCACCACCTGGGAATGTGACCTTCTTTGGAAAAAGGGTCTTTGCAAGATGTGATTAAGTTAAAGCTTTGAACCACGTGCATCTTGGATTTCTAGATGGGCCCTAAACCCAGTGACAAGTGACCTTAGAAGAGAACAGAGAGGGGGTCGAGACACAGAGAGAAGTGGAGGAGGCCCTGTGAAGGCAAGGCAGGGACTGGAGTGGAGGGGTCACCAGCAACGAGACCCCTGGGCCCTGGAAGCTGGAAGGGTCCCTCTAGAGCCTTCGGTGGGGGCACAGCCGAGCTGACGCCCTGGTCTCAGACTTCTAGTCTGCAGAATTGTGAAAGAATAAATCCGTGCTGTTTTCAGCCATCCTGATTGTGGTCATTTGTTGTATACAGCAGCCACAGACATGAACATGGCCCTCCAGGGAGGTGGGGAAATGAAGGCCGGGTGGAGACGACACAGCCAAGGTAGGACTGCAGAACCACATGGGCCCGCTCTGCTCACGAGGGTGGGCCCCGATCCCATCTGACCCTGGTGCTTATCAGAAGACGGGGTGAGGACACAGGCATACACAGAGGGACGACCGTGTGAGGACTCAGGGGAAGGTGGTGTCTGCAAGCCAGGAAGAGAGGCCTCAGGAGGAGCCGGGCCTGCCGCACGTTGATCTCGGCCTTCCAGCCACCAGGACTGTGAGACAGTAAGTGTCTGTTGCTTAAGCCATATGTCTGTGGGGCTTTGTTAAGGCAGCCCCAGCAAAGGAATGCAGGCGGTATTGCACAAATTCCATTTCCCCAGGGACGGAGGGAAGCCAGCCTGGGCCTGGATCCTACTGGACTAGGTAGAGTGCCCTGAGGTCATGTGCCGTAAGCAATGTTCAGTCTTTCAGGGCTAGGCACATCCTCATCTGTCCCCGGAACAAGCCTGGTCCTGGTGACCTCTTCCTTCAGAGCCTCCACAGACCCTGCGGGTGGCCACAGGTTTGCACCAGGTCCAACTCGGTAGGAAGCATCACTGCTGCTTCAGGACAAAGTTTGGCAAATTGAGTTCATGGTGCTTGAAGGGCCAGGAAGGAGGTGTTTCCCTGATGAGTGCGAGGATCTTCAGTTTCAGCGCCATTCAATTACAAATCAGCGACGGTTGGTCAGGCCCCAGGGGACCCTTCCAGCGTGTCCACAGCACAGCCCACTCCTGGATTCACTGCCACTCCAGAGGCGGGTTCTCCTTGGTCAACCCAGAGCCACGGAGGAGCCAGCCACAGCCAAATTCCACGCCTTTCGGCATCTCCAACACCAACCCCACGGAGAAAGAGCTGTCACTTACTGCTGATTCGCTGGTCTGGGGTATTAAAGGCCATGACTGTCCTCTTCCTGGGATGTCCAGCGGACAGGTGGCTGCACTTTTGCCCGGCCCTCCTCTGGCCAGTCGGTGGACTATGTATGTGTGGCATCCAAGGAGCAACCCCGGGGAGGCCAGGAGGTGAATCAGGCAGCCATCCTACTTGTAGGCCGGTGACTTCAATAACGTCCTGAGGCTTGGGGAAGTATGGGCTGCAGGCGTGACGCCCTCTCGGGGCCCGTGCAGCTCCGGTGTTCATGGGGTCAATGCAGATGTGCATGTTTGGGTGCTCGGGCCACACGACGCTGGCAGGCTACTTTCCTCACTCAAACTACCGCACCGGGCGGAGGCATGGGGTCCGCCTCAAGGACAGGGGCCAAGTGCAGATGGGCACAGGGTCTCCTGTCATCCAAGCCCCTCGTTTCTGCTGTGGTCTGTGTGATGCAGAGAAACACAGAAAACATCTGAGGACCCATCTGCACAATTGTCTGGGTCTGTTTTTCCAGCCTCTGGCTTCCAAACGTAGCAGGCCTCAGTCCAGGCCCTGAGCCCCGTTTCCCTGGATGGTTCAGTTTCTCCCGTCCCCAGACAAGAGCAGTTGCAGACAGGAAGCCGGCAGTGGCCTCTAAGGCCTCCTCCCTGTCCTTCGGGAGGCTTGGCATGAACACTCCCTTCCACCTGGTGCAGGTGACACCTCATAGCACTGCACCGATGTCCCCCCATCCCCACTCCCAGGCTGCACGTCTGCACCCCAGCGAACAGACGAGCTTTGCATCCCTGTTCATGCCGAGCTGCCTGACTTCTGGTCCAGCCCAGGCTCCCAGCACCTTACCCTGGGCCCAGCCCCTGTCATTAGCCTGACTTTGCTTTTGAGTCTGCCTGGTGGACTTAGTCTCTGCACCAAGATGCTGAGGACTGCCCGGGACTTGGCTGTACATCTTGACCACAGTGTATGAGGAACTGCCCAGGACTCGGGCCCTGAACCCCATCTCATGAGCAGGCATCCACTGCAGACCCCGCCTGCCTATACTCCTGGCTGTGGGACCTGGGCTGCGTTTCTGAGCCTTTCTGTTTCCTCATCTGTAAGATGTTGGTAGCGATGGCCCCTGCTCACATGGTGGCTTTGAGGACCCGAGGAACCCATACAAAGTGCTTTCGTTAGGGTCACTCATGAGTGGCCACTGCGTTGCCCAAGCACGGTCAGTCCTCAGTGCCCATCGTGTTGGCCTCAGGAATGTGTGGACAGCGCTCCCTCCTCCCTCGGCGGTGTTGGCTTCCAGGGCTCTGTTGCCCAGGCTAGCGTGCAGTGGCGTGGTCACAGCAGCCTCAAACCCCTGGGCTCAGGCGATTCTTCCATCTCAGCCTCCTGAGTAGCTGGAACCTTAGGCGTGCACCACCATACCCAGCTAGTTCTTATTTTTTTTTGTAAACAATGGTGTCTTTCTTTGTTACCCAGGTTGGAGTGCAGTGGTGCAATCATGGCTTACAGCAGCCTTGAATTCCTGGATTCGACTGATCCTCCAAACTCAGCCTCCTGAGTAACTGGAACCCTCAGGTGTGTACCACGATGCCCAGCTCAATTTTTTTTTTTAATTTTATTTTTATTTATTTATTTTCTTTGAGATGGAATCTTGCTCTGTCGCCCAGGCTGGAATGCACTGGCACTATCTTGGCTCACTGCAACCTCTGCCTCCCTGGTTCAAGCGATTCTCCTGCCCCTGCCTCCTGAGTAGCTGGGATTACAGGCATGTGCCACCATGCCCGGCTATTAGTAGTAGTAGTAGTAGTAGTAGTAGTATTTTTAGTAGAAACAAGGTTTTACTGTGTTAGCCAGGATGATCTCGATCTCCTGACCTCAGGATCCACCTGCCTTGGCCTCTCAAAGTGCTGGGATTACAGGCGTGAGCCACTGCGCCTCGTTCCTCTCTTCCTCTTAAGGCTGGAACAGCCCAGCTGGATGTGTCCTTTCTCTGCCTGCAGTCCCTTCCTTGCTGCTCTGCTCCAGGCGTGTCTCTCATTCCACCCAGGTGCCCACAGCTCCCAGCCCAGACCTTCCTGCACTCCAGCTGTGTAGGCCCGAAAGCTCATCGCTGCATGTATGTCTGCCAGTGTCTTCAGCCCAGTTCCTAACTGTCCCTGCCAAAGGTGCCACACTGGAACCTGCTACATCCTGGGTGGTAGCACCTCCAACCTTTGGGTTGGTTGTTCAGTTTAAAACCAGCCTCCCTCACTGTCTCACACCCAGATCAAACGCTTCGACAAGCCGGGCATGTGGGCACAGGCCTATGGTCCTCGTTACTGGGGAGGCTGAGGTGGGAGGACCCTTTGAGCCTGGGAGGTCAAGGCTGCAGTGAGCTATGATTGCACCACTGCACTCCAGCCTGGGTGACAGAGCAAGACCTTGTCAAAAAAAATAAAAAAATTAATTAATTAATTAAATAAAAGTCGATTCTGTTAATTCTGCTTTGAAGCTAAATCCCAGCATGAACACTTCACAGCCTGTGCACTGCCACCTCCCGGGCTGAGTGACTGTGGCATTGTGCTTGGATTGGTGCAGTGGCATCTTCTCCGGTCCGCCTGCTTCCACTCTTGAGTGCTTAGAGGCTCTGTGCGGCACAGATCCTGGTGTGATCCTCTAGAGCAGTGGCCCCCCAACCTTTGTGACACCAGGGACTGGTTTCATGGAAGACAATTTTTCCACAGACTTGGAGGGCGGGGGTGCAGGGGGTAAGGTTTTGGGATGATTCGAGCACATTACGTTTATTGTGCACTTTATTTTTGTTATTATTATTGTGCTATAATGAAATTATAAAACTCACCATCATGTAGAATCAGTGGGTGCCGTGAGCTTGTTTTCCTGCAACTAGATGACCTCCTCTGGGGGGTGATGGGAGATGGTGACAGATCGTCAGGCATTAGATTCTCATAAGGAGCACCCAGATCCCCCGTAGGCACAGTTCACAATAGGGTTTGTGCTCCTATGAGAATCTAATGCTGCAGCTGATCTGACCAGAGGCGGAGCTCAGGCCGGAATGCTCATTTGCCTGCTGCTCACCTCCTGCTGTGCAGCCAGGTTCCTAACAGGCCACAGACCATTACCCCTGCTTTAGAGGGTGGGTCACAGCATGTGACTCTGTTCAAAACCCTGGAGGGCTCTCCGTTTCTCCTTGAATAAAAGCCAAAGCCCTTGCAAAGGCCCACTAGGCCTGCACCAACTGCAGAAACCCTGCTCCTTGTATTCCCTGCCTGATCTTGTCTCCTTCTCTCCCCACCACTTGCTCAGCTCCAGCCCCACAGTCTTCCTTGCCCTTCCCCAAACTCCCCACCTGTGCACCCATCCGCCCTGCAGTCCTTGCACAGGCCATTCCTGTGTCTGAAATGTTCTTCCCCACGCCATCTCCTGGCCTTGGCTCATACATCACCTTCTCAAGGTGGCCGTCCCAGACCACTCTATGTGAGCATGCCGTCTGCACCCAACACTCATCCTAGGTCCCCGATTGCCACTTTCCTTCCTTCTCCACGTTACCACCCTTTGACAGTGACCTATTCATTAGGTAACTGACCTGTTCTCCAGGGGCTGTTCTCTATCAGACGTATTGTTAGGGCAGGAATTGGTCCCCTTGAACTCAGCCAGGCTCCAAACGCCTAGAAAAATGCCTGACATGGACTGGGGCTAACTGGATGTTTGTTGGGTAAAGCACATGTGGGAGAGGTGACTTCCTGTGTGACCAGGCCTGTGCATTTCTGCCGGCCTCTGTACACACTGAAGAAACAGAATTCTAAAATGACGGCCAGAGGTGGGCCAGCCACTCCATTCTGCAGCGTCACAGTGAGGTCCGGGGGCCTGTCCTCCTCCCCCGACCTCTTTCGTGAGGCCAACCTGCTGCCGCCTTGGCTCAGCTCCCACTTGGTGCCCCTTCTCCACCTCCACGCAGAAGGTTGGAGAGGACAGAGCCAGGTGCCCACGCGAACGTGGAGTCAGAGGCCTCCACAGTCAGCAGAGGGACAAAGAGCTGACAAGGACGTCTCATGACCAGGCACATACCTCTAGGTTCCAGGCATGCTTTACTTCATCACGAAGCATTTTTCAATCTGAGAAACACTCATGAGAAATCTAATTCTCAACACAGCCACCAATGGCCAAGGAAATAATGCATTGGTAAACAAAATGGAATATCTGATTGTGAGGCAGAGCATCACAGCATTAAAAATAAGTGAGTAGGCAAGGGTGGGCTTTCTTGTGTGTTTCTTGGGAAGTCTGATGATGTCCAGTTCTGGATATTTAAACTGTGCTGGGAGAGGTCCCACAAAGAGGCAAGTTTTGCAGAGTAGCTCCCGTTACCTCGATCTAGCCACACAAGGCCCCTCAGATGGAGAGAATAGAAGGATTACCCCTCCCTGCTCCTAAGAAGCACCTGTGGCATCTCCCTGGAGAGGGAGCTGGGGCAGGTGAGGTGGGTGGACCAGGTGCTCTGCTCTCTGAAGGCTTCTTCCTTCCCTGTGCCGCTCACTCCTGGATCCAGCCCCTCCTTCCCACGTGGGTCAGAGTCTCTGGGGAGTACACGCAGTGGCCTGGAGGCTCCGATGGACCGGGCTGTGACGGGGTCCTCACTCCTTAAACAAAGATTGATGGAGATGACCAAGGAACCCATGACGTTCCATCCAATTTTTCTACAAATGCACATGTGTGTTTTCCTGGGAGGAAGGTCAGTTCCCTTCATCAGATTCTTAACATTTTCATAACCCTTGAAATGTTCACACCACTGATCTAACTGGAGAGAAAAGCTGCTCCCACCATTTATTTCATGAACACCAGCTATGTGCTGGGCAGGAGCTATGACATTTCTCTAATGTCATCTCTTGTATGTGGGAATGAATCTCTCAGCATTAAAGGGGAAAACACTGAGGCCTGGGGGTGCCTACAGACTCACCCAGGGCCGGCAGACTGGGAAAACAAAAAAGCCTTCTAGATCTGAGGCTAGGGCAGGTCTCTTAGGACCAAGGGGCATTCCTGCTGGTGTTCCCTGGATAGGGGCATTCAGGAAAGAGCTGGGGTTTGGCCAGAATGGGAAGAGCAAACAGCAAGGGTGCCAGGACCAGCCACCCAGCACTGCAGAGAAGGTTGGCCACCAATGCTTAGGGCACCTGAGGTGGGGGTAGGGCAGAGAACTCAAATCTCTGTGAAGGAACAGGCAGGGTGGCAGCAGCAATGGAGCATGAGTTCAGAATCAGGGGCCAGCTTCTAGGGTGACCCTGCATGCCTCGGCCACTGCCCCTCTCTGATGGGGTTCCCCTCCTGTAGAAGGATAATGTGAGTTTACTCACCCAAAGACTCCTCCTCTTTCCTATAATAGCCTTGCTGGGAGCCCTTTCATGACAAGGGACTACAGGTGGGTCTCCAGGGCTGCCCTCATAGACCTGGGGGTATGAGGTTGGGGCTGGGCTGTCAGCAGATGGCCAGTCCAGCTTCCCTCCTGCTTCTGAATTTCGGCTCAGCCTGGAGACACCAGAGCAGAGAAAACAGCCTCTTCTCTTCCCAGCCCATATCCTGGGAGGACCAGGCAGACACTTGATTCAGTGCAAATCCTGGGGCCACCTCCAGCCTCAGGCTAAGCATCTCCACCCTACTCCTCTCCCCACACATTGCAAACCTGCCCAAGCCACAGGACAAAGGGCCTCCCACCTTTTCAGGGCTCATTGCCTTGAGGGTGTTTGGGCAGGAGTCAGGCCTGATGGGCACCCTGGGCACTGGCCATAGAGGCCACAGCTGTAGCCACAGCCACAGAGGCAGGTGGGACCATCCAGCACTTCCCCAGATGCTTGGCCTGCATGAGGGACATTAAAAGCATTGCAGCTTGATCATGAAGATAGATCCATAAAACTGTAGCTGAAATGAGATGGAAAGTGATGGGCCAGCCTTTCCCTTTTCTCTAATCTCTTTATTCAAGCTCAATTTGGTGTTCAAACGCACCCCGATGCAAACCCCGCCTTTTGCCAGAGATTTAGAAGGGCAAGGTAGAAGATTATGCAATTTCACATTCCAAAGCGTGTGCATAAATCTGCATATCATATGCATCTATTACAATGGATCATATGTTGCATAACCAACTCAAAACAATCGGTTTTTGTTTCCTGCATTTTAAAATTTGTTTTGCACAAATGGCATGGATCCTATTACTCATAGTTCTACAGTGGATTTGTGCTGATGACTGGATGAAGAGTTGATGCCAAAGCTCCTTTGGGAAGGAAATACTTTGGAATTCAAGGTGGGCAGGGATCCAAAGACTAGCACAGTAGGCTTCACTGTGTCTGCACCCCATCCCTTTCTTGCCCAGAGCTAAGAGTCCAGGGAGTAGTCTTAGCACCAGGAACGACTCTGGCAAGACTCTCGGTTGATTATCCCCTCTGTGTCTCAGCACCCTAATCTGTAAAATAGGCACAATTTTTAAACATTTTTCTCCCTTCTGCCTTTAATGAAAATCACCAGAGTCATCAGTCAAGCTTCAGCTGCAGGAAACAAACACAGTCTAGATTGAGAGTTTAAGACAAGAAGAGTGGACTGGCCAGAGTGGATATCCAGGAAAGTCTTAGACAAGAAAATGGGGAGAAGAAGGCTGCCCTTGGAAATACTGACTTCCAGAATGTTCCATAGGGCTATGATGCAGGGGTCAGCTGCTGCCACCTGCACAGCTGCCTCTTGGCACCAATAAAGAAAGTGGCCACAGGCTAAAAGCTCAACATCCCTGTGGTGGTGCCCATCACAGAAGCTGAGAGCAGCTGTGACTCACACAGTGTATAATTGGAGGAAACTCATTTGCATATGATGCCTAATTTGCATACAGGGCCCAAGTTGCAAGGGCACCTGGGAAATGTAGTTTTTAGATTTCTGGCATCTGCAATACGGAAAGCCCCCCCAGAAGGGGTTGGATGGCCGAGGGCCCACTCACCAGGCCAATTACACCTGACCAGATGGGCACTGCTGGCCGATGAAGGAGCTGACTCAGTTCCTCTTCCCAGCTCATTGCACTTCAGTGACTGGTGTTTCCTTGCATAATGATTGCTCTCAGATACAGGAGCAACCCAGTTCAGAGTGATGGAGAGCTGGGTTCTGCACTCAGACTTGGGCTCTCTCCTGGGCTCCACCCCTTCCTAGCTCTGCTGCCTGAGGCATGTTACAGAATTTTCCCAAACTTTAGTTCCTTCTGCTATGATGGGGGTGGGATTAAGACAGAGGGCTATTGGGAAATACAGAGGGCTATTGGGAAAACCCAAAAATATGATGTGTACAGCATCTCACTCAGTTCCTAGCAGGCAGTAAGTGCTCAGTAGACACAGGCCATGGTGGTTATGGAGGAAAACAAGGATGGGGGTTTGGGGAGTGGTCACCGTGGTACTGGACAGACTGGTCCTGGAATCACACCCCGGGGGTTAGGTCTTTCAGAGTTACCTGGCAGTGCTGTGTCCTGAGAAAGCATCTTCCTTGTGGTCTCCTCATTTGTGAAGCAGTACTTGGACCCTGAGCACTAAAAGCCCTCCCAGCAGGGCAGACGTGCACTAGGGGAGGGGCAGAGCTCAGGCTGGGCCCAGGAGATGGAGGGAGGAGGACTGGCTCCTGCATTTCCCCAGCACCCCACAGGTCTCTGCCCAGCTGGGCTGAGTTGGGAGGACAGCCATTTCCAGGCCCCCGCTGGGCTGTGCACATGGAGAGCCCGTTGCCTGGCTCCTTCCCACTGGCCCCCTCTCTGCACCTGCCGTGCCCATTAGCAAGTCCTCCCCAGCTGCAGTCCTCCAGCCTCCCCAGGCTTTGCTGGTTAGAGGAAAACCACAGAGAGGTCTAACAGGGTCATGCTGCAGTGCACCCCCTAGGGGCCTGTCCTTGGCTGGAGGATGGGAGCTCGTTGCAGTTCTCCAGAAGCTTCTCAGAGGGTTTCCACATGAAAGTGGCTCTGAGAAGCTGCCTGCATCAAAGCCCTGCAGGGTGCATGAATCCACATCTCCAGTCCCTGCCATCTGTGTCTGTGGGAATGATCCTCATCCAGGGACTCGCTACTTCCCAAGACCCTTACTCTGTGGACAACCTGGAAGCTTCAGGAAGCAGGGACAGGGCCGGTCACCTCCTCTGTCACCCCAGGGACCATAACAGTGTGAATACATGACTGTACTAGAAGGTTCTGTATGTGGAGAAGCATTTGTGGTTCAGAGCACAGACGAGACCTGAGCCCGATGGGACTTCAGGCTCTGGCTGTATGATGTGGGCAAGTTACAGAAGCTCCCTGAGTTTCTAGGGTTGGTGGGAGCATTGCGGGACTGCCAGTGCAGGGAGGTCTCCAGCCTTCAAAAGAGAGTGTGTGCACAACGTCCTCTCAGATCCAGGCACAGGGTAAGTGCTCAGGACACAGGAGTTGTTGTCATGCTGAACTGACCTCCAGCCTATAGCTCAACTTTTGGGGTGTGCAGGCCAGGTCTCCACTCTTCATGGGGAACGATTTCCACAGGAGAAAGCAGCTTGCTCTCTCCCAGACATCGACCCCTCCAGGCTGCAGGGCTTCCTGCCTTTGGTTGCTCCTGGGACCATTTCTTCTGGATTCATTCTGAAGGGGATCCATCCCCTTCCAGAGTCTACTGCTAGGAAGCAAACGCTGTACTCCACAGTGTTTGGGGTTGTGATCCCAGAGCCCAGCTGGGTTCTCACCTCCTTGTCCTGGACATAATACTCCTGTTAATGCAGCCCAGGTCTGGGGCAGCCTGGTGCGGTGATGGATGGCCCAGAGTTTGCAGTCCACCACGCTTGCACAAGGAGGAGGACAACTCGCCCTCCACAGAGGTGTGGATCTAGGGTGACTGCTGGGCACTGGCTTCTGCCAGCTGGCCTCTGGGCTGTGTGGCTACTTTTCTCACCCTTCGGTCCTTCTGAACCCAGGGCCTTTGCTTGGCCCAAGACCTCCACCTTGGTCAGCCAGCTCTCCCGCTTGGTTTGGGCAGAGCTTAGTCTGAGCAGGGACTCCTGGCCTGGGTCGGAGAGGACAGGAGACAGATGAGGCCAGGGAGATGCATTTGGCATTGTGGCTGCCCTGGGACTGGGCACGGTGAGCAGAGTGGCTGTTCATCAGGGAAGCTGCAAGCCCAAAGCCTCTGGGAGGGAGGGCTGATGTTAACAGAGTAGACACTGCAAAGCCTCGATGTTGCAGACCTGAGACAGAACCCAGAAGTTGGAAGACAGCCCTGGAAACTTCTGGGCTCTGGAGGTGGCTCTGTGCTCACCTGCAGAAAAACTTCCTCATTAGCCATTAGAATGATGGAGCTGCCTCCTGTGCTTCGGCCAAGTGCAGTTGACTGGAAGGTGTTGCTCTGTGGAGCCCTGCAGAGAAATCGCCCTGACCTTTACTGTGTTCCAAGAGTGCAGCTGAGAAGATGTGATCCTGGGAGCCAGAGGCTACAATGTGTTTTTTATTCATCTCAATTTATGTTTCTGGCAAGAATAACAAAGGAAATGCTAGAGGTACAAATGAGCAGAAAAAAATTACAAGGAAGACCACATCCAGGTGCACGGTGGTGAAATCGCACCAGGACGTGCCAAGCCCATCTTTAGTTCAGCATTCCTCCTCACCTGTAGGGGACTACATCCGTCATCCACATTGCACAGTTCTGAGAACGAGTGCTAGTACCTCAGTAATTCCACCAGGGCAACAGGTGTACAACAGGGATTGTCCTGGCAAGCCGGACCATATGGCTGCCTCCCTTATCTGTGCAATCAGCTGATTTGCAGGGATAATGAGATATTTGATGAGAAAGGTTTTGTGGCTTAGAGCAGCACCAGAATCAGTGCCAAGCCATTTTTGTAGCTCACTTATTTGTCCCACAGGCAGTGTCCTCTGGAGATGTGCTCTGTTTTTTAAGCTCTGAAAGTTGGTGCTGGACAGGCTTACAGAGAGGGGTATCCCATGGCTTGTGAGCCCACCCATGGGCCAGGCTTGCCCAGAGGCAGCATGGAAAATGGAAAAAACAAGGGCTTTGGGACTGGACCCGCCCAGGTTCCCTTTAGTTTCCCTCCCCATGGCTTTGTAGTTGAGCAACAGATAATTGGTTGTTGGTGCTGTGTTTCTCCAGGACCTGCCTCCTCAGGTCTTGGTAAGGATAACCTGCCCTTCTAGGACACACTCTAAAAGCACGGGTCCCTTCTGCTTTCCAGCCTGCCTGGAAGCTGGGCACGGGAATGTGGACTGACTCAGCCAATCAGATGAGCCTGCCCTGGGTCATCTGTCCAATCAGGTGCCCTTTCCCTGAACGTCTTGCCCAATCAGATGCACCTGATCTAAACAGGGACAGTCAGATGCAGCCACTGTAAATTGTGTCCAATCAGATGTCTGCCCTGAACTGTGCATGGGAACCATGGGAAAAGGAGACAGAGACTGGGAGAGGCCAGTGTGGTCCAGTAGCCCGTGTCCGAGGCCGGCAGGGCGTGTGTCCACAGATACCTCCTGTCATCAGTTCCGCAGCATTTTCCCCTTCTTCTGGCCATGTTTGTGCTGCCCTTTATTTTTCTAATACATTTCTGTTCTGCTTACGCTAGACAGAACCTGTTTTTCTCTTGCTTACAACTAAAGAGCCCCGGCTAGTGTGCTGCATGAGCTGGGGCAGTTCTTGCCATTCTCTGAGCCTTACACAGTTATCTTTAAAATGGAACAAAGATCCCTACCTTGCAGGGTTTGTTAAAGATGAAGGAGCATGCTTTCTGCAGAGCACTGCATCCAGCCACGTAGCTCTGGAGCAGCTGTGGGTGCAGCCTGAACGGAGGGTAAAAGGAGCTGTGATGGTTTTGATGTTTGTCTCCTCCAAAACTCATGCTGAACTGCAATCTCCAGTGTTGGAGGTGTGGGCCTGGTGGGAGATGATTGGATCATGGGGGTGGCTCCTTCGTGAGTGGCTTAGCACTCTCCCCTTGGTGATGATGTGAGAAACAAACTCACCCATCCAAACCCGAAGAACAGACTCAGACACCTGGAGAATGGCGAACATGAGACTTTTAATGATGGTCTTGTAAGATCAGGTGTCTGATGGGCAGGCACACCCAGCACGGTTTCAATAAGCAGTTTATCCCCCAGTGCACAGGTCCCTCCCCCGGTTCCCCACAGGCTGAGTACTGTGGGTTCACAATCTTCCCAGACGTTGCCCATTGACTGTTAGGCAGGGACTTTAGGTGTTTTATTTTTGGGGGTTGTTTTGCTGCATTTTGTTGCAGCCCATAATGCATTGCAATCCTAGTCAGTTCAGGGGCTCTTCAAGTATTTGACTTATGACCTAAGTAGCTGGGCAGGCTGATAAGAACAGAAAAAGTGAGCTATTTTGCAGGCTAGTAAACTTTCATCTTTTTTTTTCCTTTTTCCTTTTTCTTTTTCTTTCTTTTTTTTTTTTTTTTTTGAGACTGAGTCTCGCTGTGTCTCCCAGGCTGGAGTGCAGTGCCACAATCTTGGCTCACTGCAACCTCCACGTCCCAGGTTCAAGTGATTCTTCTGCCTCAGCCTCCCGAGTATCTGGGACTACAGGCGCACATCACCACGCCTGGCTAATTTTTGTATTTTTAGTAGAGATGGGCTTACACCATATTGGCCAGGCTGGTCTCAAACTCCTAACCTCAAGTAATCCACCCTCCTCGGCCTCCCAAAGTGCTGGGATTACAGGCATGAGCCACCGCGCCCGGCCTGTAAACATTCATCTTAGACTAAACTTCTTCACTTCGGGTGAGGGCAACCAAGGGGGTTAGGGGGCTTGACAAGCAGGCCTTGGCTATCCAAGCAGGGGCCTAGTATATCCTGTTTCTTCTGTAGTTTGCTGACCTAAGCCAATTTAAGGCACTTTGTCTTGGAAATGGGCCACTGTATACATTACTTCCTTCAATGAGTAAGTTCTTGCTCAGGTAGTTCGTGCAAGATCTAATTGTTTAAATGTGTGTGGCCCCTTCCCCTGTCACTCTCTTGCTCCATCTCTCACCCTGTGACATGCTGGCTCCCTGTCACCTTTCACCACGATCAGAAGCTTCCCGAGTCTTCACCAGAAGCAGATGCTGGCACCATGCTTCCTGTTCATGAGACAAAATGAAACCTCTTTTCTTTATACATTACCCAGCCTTAGGTATTTCTTTATAGCAATGCAAGAATGGCCTGACAGAGAAGCCTACCATGGCAGACAGCAGCGTGTGAGCTACCCATTAAAGTACTTGCCAAGCTAATCCCCTCTTTTCTGTCAAGGGGTTAAAATGTTCAGAAACAAAAACTCAACCTTCAGAAATGACGACAAGTCAAACCCATTTAAGGTGCTGCAGGCAGAGCTTCCCTCGCTGCACAGGGCTGCCAGAGAACATGTGAGATAAGCAATGGGTTCTTATTTATTTTAGTGTAAGTATGTCTCATGCAATATTTGGGCACACTTATATGTAAAAAATATATATATATTGTGTGTCTGGGATTCCTATGTAACTATGCACACTGTTACTTTTGTTTGCTAAATCTTGGCCCCTTCACACCCTGGTCACCTCCCCCAGGATTTTTTTCTCTTGATTCCCATGTCCTGCGTTTGCTTTGCTTTGGGGGAGCTCTGCAGACCGCCAAATGCCCTTTTTGCAGCGTGGCTCTGAAAACCTCCTGCATTTGCTCCAGAGCTTATTAAGACAAGCCATTTCCACCACGACGAAGAGCACGCACGCACAGCCATGCCCCAGAATCAACAGTGTCTCAACGACAAAATTGAAAGCATTCTCATGTATTCCACCACTGGGAGTCCAATATGAGGCATCAACACCCTTCTGGGTCATTATGGTTCATTTTCACTTTCAAAAGCACATGCTTCTGGGTCGTCTGGCCCCCACGCCCGCCTCTGGCCCTCTCGCTCCTCACACCCACGCACAGTCAAGGTCCATTATGCACCCGACGCTGTCCAGGCAGGGAGCTGCCAGGGACAGTCATTTTCCAAAGAGGAAACACATTTGCTTCGCAAGTCTAGGCCTGCTGGTCTCCCCACCCAGACAGACATGGAAGCTTCTCCTTACTTCTAATGCATCACCCTGGGAGGCCAAAGGAGACCATTTCGGGAACTGTGCTTCCCAGCACAAGCCGTACCTCCCAAACACAGCAGGCAGAGGACAGAGCCTGGTGGTTGCCGTATGGCTGCCTGTAACCAGGAGGATACCCAGGGCTGAGGTCTAGGTGAGTCAGCGGCTACCTGTGTGTGCTCTCTCTGGAGCCCACAGAGCTGGCAACTCAACTAGGAATTCAAAGCTGTGATTTTACACGTCCGTGGAACAGATATCAGGAGCTTAAAGAAATCATCTTGATCCCTTGCACTCCCCGGGGATGCATCTCCTGTGCTTCGCTGGTGCTGGTCTTTAAAGAGGAGGGCAATTTGGGTTAATTACCGTAGTTACTGTTATTGCCTAGTGGGCTCCGTGCTGCTGATTTCTCAGGATTAGTCATAAAATACGTGGATGGCCATTCCAAAGATGAGTTCTTACTGTAGCTGATTTTAAAGGCGCTTCAGGGGAAGCCGGGGAACCAAGCTGCCAGAGGGCTGCTGATGTCCTTTCTGGACAGAGCACAACCGTCCTTTCGTGTCTGCGTTCCTCCCTCTGTCACCGATTCATTCCAGCGACACTAACTGTACATTCACCGTGCGCCGAGGCTTCTGGGCAGGGTGCGGGGCCTCTGCAGTGATGGAGGGTGAGATAGGGAGGCCCACGTCCTGCAGGTCACAGTGCGGTGAGGAGTGCTCCTGAGACAGAGTTCAACCTGCATGCCGTGGAAATGGTCAACTCCACGGTGAGCAAGCCTCAGGGGGCTGCACAGCAGGCAGCGGAAGTGGGGGGTGCGGGGGGGCAGCTCCAACTCCACCTGGCCACAGACTCACACTCTGTCTTTCCCAGCTTCTGCCCCAATCCTGGTCCTCCTCCCTGTGTCCCCCACCCCTGCATGATGACACCTAGCAGTGGCGCAGGCTGAGAATGCAGTTCTTTAGCCAGGCTGAATACCTGCCTCAGCCTCACTGGGCCACTGTCATAGGAAGAAGGAAAGGGTGGTATCGGAAAGGCCACCATCACAGTCTGCTGTGCCCTGGGATTTACACTCTCAGGGGGTGGTCTGTCTATGCTTAGGTCAAAATTCCAGCATCTGCCTTGCTTCCTCTTCTCTTGCCACCTTTATTGACCCTAAGCAAGTTCTCTTAAATCTACTTCGAAAGCGTAGACTAGTCTGTGCACATTTCTCTAGCTTTACTCCATTGCCCTCGCCCTGGTCACTGGTAACTCTCTCCTGGGCTTCTGTAGTAACCTCCTAAGGGGTCTCCTTGCGTGTCCCTTCCCTGTTGATACTGTCTTCTTGGAATGGCCAGAGTGATGTTGTGTTTTTTGTGGGTTTTTTTGAGGTAGGGTCTCACTCTGTGGCCCAGGCTGGAGTGCAGTGGCACAATCTCGGTTCACTGCAACTTCTGCCTCCTGGGTTCAAGGGTTTCTCCCACCTCAGCCTCACGAGCAGCTGGGACTACAGGCACAAGCCAATACACCTGGCTAATTTTTGTATTTTTAGTAGAGATGGGTTCACCATGTTAGACAGGCTGGTCTTGAACTCCTGACCTCAGGTGATCCACCCACCTTGGCCTCCCAAAGTGCTGGAATTACAGGCGTGGGCTACCGCGCCCGGCCCAGAGTGATCCTTTGACTACATAAACCAGATCATGTCCCATCTTTACTGAAAACTCTCTAGCAGCATAAGATCCAGACCCCTCGCCTGGACTTGCAAACCCTGCAGGCTTCAGTTCGCAGCCTCCCCAGGCATTCGTGCTGCCTCTTTCCACGGGTTCCAGCGATGGTCCTTTCTTCTCTTCCATAGACACCCCACGCCCATCCCTACCTCAGGGCCTGGGCGCCAATTGTTCCTTCCACCTGGGGTGCTCTTCCCTGGTCCCTTCCTGTCATGTGGGTCTCCACTAAAGACCACGACCTCCAAAAGGAGACCTCACTCTTCACCTGCCATTGGCCTGCCATTCGTTTATTTTCCTTACCCATCTGCCTGCTCTCCGCCTTGCCCTGCTAGAGCCTGTTTGTCTCATGCATGCTCCATCCCAACTCCTACAGCACTGTCTAGCAAGGAGCAGGTGGACAGTGGGCAGGGCAAGCCGAGGTGGGAGCACAGATGCGCTGGGATGGGGTGGCTCCTAGGTGGACCCCCACAGGTGGGAGGAGCTGGCGAGGTGACAAGTCAGGGAGGACATCTTGGGAGGCGGCAACAGCTCTGGCCAAATCTCAGGTGAGGGAAATAGTTTGGGACATTCAAAAAATGGAAAGACGACCAATATGGACATGGCATAGGTTACACGGCTGGCCACTGAAAATGTGGCTGAGAGGTCCATGCCAGGCAGGGCCCTGCAGGCCAGGCTGTGAAACATTGTCCAAAGAGCAATAGGCCAGCACTGAAGGCTTTGAGGAAGGGAGTGACATGGTCCAGTCTGCATTTCAAAAATGTTGCAAGGAGGAAAACGGAAGGGAGTAGAGCTGGGGGTGCCCAGGAAACCAGTGAGGGGGTCACAGTCGTCCGAGCAAGAAACCAGGGGCTTGGGCAGGAGGTCTGCATTGAAGGGAGCGCCAACAAGTCCCGGGAGAGTCAAGGGTGACTCCTCAGGTCTCAGGGTGCTCGTGAGGCTTCCCAGTGGAGAACGTGAGAAGTGGGTTGGGTAAGGTGATTACGTCACATCTCAGAGCTGGAGGAATGCAGAGTCCTCCAACCACAGCCACGTCAGAGCTCAAGTTCAAGCTGCGACTGATCCCCATGGGCTGAGACATGTCTCCCCAATATTCCTATGTTGATATCCTAACCCCCAGCACCTCAGCATGTGACTGTATTTGGAGATAGGAACTTTGTTTTGATTATTTGGTTTTTGAGACAGAATCTCTCAGTGTCGCCTGGGCTAGAGTGCAGTGGTGCAATCATGGCTCACTGCAGCCTTGACCTCCTGGGCTCAAGGGATCCTCACACCTCAGCCTCCCAAGTAACTGGGACCACAGGCACACACCACCATGCCTGGCTAATTTTTTGGTTTCACCATGTTGCCCAGGCTGGTCTCAAACTCCTGGCCTCAAGCGATTCCCCCACCAAAGTGCTGGGATTACAGGCGTGAGCCGCCATGTCTGGTCCAGGATCTTTCTTTTGAGCTGCTGCCTTCTTGGTTGTTTTTACCACCTCTGCATAAGGCTTGATAGAGTTTTACAACCATTTCCCCTCCTGGAATGTGAACTGCCCAGGCCCAGGCAGCATGCATCACAATTCTTTGCCCAGAGCCCGTACTTGATACACACTTTCATGAAAAAAGATTGACATCCTTCCAGTGTGCCATGTGTGTGATCTTCAGAACCAACCGCACCCTTAGTGTTCTTAGATATCAAGAAAAGGAAAAAGAACTCCCTCACATGTGTAGATTTTGGCAAACATCTTTCACTTGGGCCGTTGTTCACTCTGTGTCCATTTAGACTTGGCCAAAACCACGTCTGCCCGGAAAAGTCCTCAGTGAAGGAAAGCAATCACAAAAACATCTTGAGTTATAGAACTGGTAAACTGTCTTTTTTTATTATTATTATTATTTTATTTACTGCTTCTCATAAGCAAGAGAGTCTGCCAGGGTTTGGGGCGTTATTGATCGAGCATTGGTAGAGACATAGCTAGCTTCCATCATTCCTACCAGAATTTTCCTAAACTGCCTCTTTTTTTCCTGCTGGCGATTGTATGGGCTGCCCCGTCAGGTGAGGGCACAGGACTCCCTCTCCCTCAGACTAATAAAGGCCTGCCTTGCAAGGCATGTAAACAGGGCCGTCCTTTACAGCTTTGCCAGTCCATTCTGCCCCAATTTAGCCAAGTTTTTTTTTTTCTCAAAGATTTTGACTTGAAAAAAAAGAAAGATTCCATTATGTAAATGTCTTAGTGCCTCACCCGCTCTCTAGATGAGGCTTTGGGCTATGCAACTGGGGCCTTTCCATTTCTGACGTCCCCGTTTCCCAAAATAGGCCACGTGTGAGCCAACTCACTGGCTCAGATCACCCGCCGGGGCCCTTGGATATGTGACTGCACCTGCCACAACTCTCAACTTGACTAACACTTTGTTCAAAGCCTTGCAAGGGGCCCAGGGTGCCTTCAGCGTTCACCAGGTTTCATAGGGCCAGACTCAAGTTTAAAGGCCTCCTCCCAGAATCTTCAAAGGAGACTGGTTGGCTTCTCTCCTTGAGTCAATGAATAAAATAGAAGTGCAGAATTTCCTTATAAATTTATAGGTATGCTCAGAAAAATATAAAGTGCCTTCTTCCCTGGTGTTGAATGTATCATGAGAAAGAAAGAAAGAAAGAAAGAAAGAAAGAAAGAAAGAAAGAAAGAAAGAAAGAAAGAAAGAAAGAAAGAAAGAAAGAAAGAAAGAAAGAAAGAAAGAAAGAAAGAAAGAAAGAAGGAAAGAAAGAAAGAAAGAAAGAAAGAAAGAAAGAAAGAAAAGAGAGAGAGAGAGAGAAAGAAAGAAAGAAAGAAAGAAAGAAAGAAAGAAAGAAAGAAAGAAAGAAAGAGAAGAAAGGAAGGAAGGAAGGAAGGAGAAAGAAAGAAAGAAAGAGAGAAAGAAAGAAGAAAGAAAGAAGAAAAGAAAGAAAGCAAGGAAAGAAGGAATAGAGAAAGAAAAGAAAGAAGACAGAAGAAAGAAAAAAGAAAAAGAAAAAGGAAGAAAGAAAGAAAGAGAGAAAGAGGAGGGAAGGAGGGAAGGAGAGCCAGTCCGAGTCTCAAAACTGAAGATCTTGGAGTCGGATGTTTGAGGGCAGGAAGCATCCAGCACAGCAGAAAGATGTAGGCTGGAAGGCTAGACCAGTCTCGCCTTTTCACGGTTTTCTGCCTGCTTTATATTCACTGGAAGTTGATCAGATTGTGCCCATCAGATTAAGGGTGGGTCTACCTTGCCCAGCCCACTGACTCAAATGTTGATCTCCTTTGGCCACACCCTCACAGACATACCCAGGATCAATACGTTGCATCCTTCAATCCAATCAAGTTGACACTCAGTATTAACCATCACACCACTCAGCATGAAGATGACAAGGATGAAGACCTTTATGAGGATCCACTTCCACCTAATGACTGTCTTCCCTCTTCCTCACGATTTTCTTAGTAACATGTTCTTTTCTCTAGCTTATTTATGGGAAGAATACAGTATAGAACACATACAACATACAAAGTATGTGTTAATCAACTGTTAATGTATGTAAGGCTTCTGGTCAACAGTGAGCTATTAGTAGTGACGTTTTGGGGGAGTCAGAAGTTATATGAAGATTTTCAACTGTGCAGGGGAGTGGGGTGTGGTTTCCCCTAACCCCTGTGTCATCAAAAGTCAACTGTATGTTTAGACTAACCCAAATCTTATTCAACACTTGGGTGCTTGTGCACAGCAAACAAAAGTGAATATTTTAACTTTGTCCCTAAGGCTACTTCTAGTGATGCCTGGAGGTTTTGTCTGCCATCCATCCCCATTCTCTGGTCTTGGGCTGACTCTCACTCAGCCACCTGCTTCCCGACACCTTCCAGAAGCCTCTCCCCATTGACTGGTGACATGTGCAGACTCAGAGGTGACATGTGCATGCTCTTGGCCAGGGCCTCTGACAGTGACCCATTTCCTCTCCAAATCTGGGACGAGCTGTGTTCATCAATTAATCATGGTGATCTCGCTTAGTGACTCCCCTTCCTCTATCTTCAAATAGAGGGAGGCAACCCACAAAGCCAGGTGCCATCCAGGCTCACAATGCACAGGCCTCGCCCAGCAGGGTGGGGTGGGCATGGGGTCCATCCTCCAGGCTGAGGCCAGGTAGCTGGAACTGGGCCTTGAGAGCTGAGTCTGGCCCCTTCTGCTTCCCTCTCAAAGGCAGCATTCTGGACCTGGGCAGGAAGGACAGGGCTTCTGTCTACCGCACCCTCTGGTCTTTGGGAATCGAAACAGGACGCCCCCAGGAGAGCCTGAATAACTGTGGAGGGCTGCCCCTTCTGGAGCTGGAGGAGGCAGGGAGTCAGGCACAGCAATCGTCCTGAGGCTCAAGGCTGGAGCTGGTCCCCATCGAGAGGCCAACGTTGGGGAGGCATGGCCAGGGTCATGGAGCTGAGGCTGTACTTGGTGGGATGCTAACTTGAGGACCACCAGGATCAGCACACTAGGACGGCCACCTGCCCTCAGGCCACCATGCTGTATTCTTCCCCATCACACCTGCCTCTCCACCTCAGAATGGCCTTCGCTGGTCTGGCTCCTAGTGAGCATGCACAGCAGCAGCCCAGAGGCCAGGGCTGTCTCAAGGCCAGTGTGGCCAGCCGGCCCGGGCAGTGGTGATGCCAGGCCCTCAGGGAGAAGGAAATGAATGGCAGGCAGGGAGCTTTCTGCATGAGGCACCAAGCAAGGGCTGATGTAGGGCAGTTGGTGGTGAAGGGGAAGGCTTTCCTCGGGTGCTGGAAAAGTCAGAGGACAGGAGGATGCCCTGTCATGGATGGGAACCAAGCTCCCTGTGAGGGAGGGACATGAACATGTGGTCTCAGTGATCCTCCTTCCCTGCTCACCCCCACAGGGCTCGGTGAATGGCTCCCTTCCTTCACGCCCTCTCTGGGGGCCTCTCCACCGGCTCTGTCCCCAGCCACGGACCCAGCCTCATCTGCTCTCTGCTTCCGAGTCCCACCCAGGTGGAACCGCTCCCACTCCAGGTGTGGCTACCCAACCCTGGCCCGTGCAGAGGTCTGGACTCCCGCATCTGGGAGGGGGAGATCAAACCTGAGAGATGGACTCATCCCTCCTGAACAAGGAGTCCTGGGCTGGAAGAGGAGGACAGAGCCAGGACCATCACCCACAGCCCCAAGATGCTGGAGAGAAATGCTCCAGGGTCACACCCAGGACAGTGGGCCACACCCTGCAGCCTGTGCTGGTTCTCCAGGGAGAGGCAGTGGATCCCAAAGGTGGGATGGGACTTCAGGGCCCACCAGGCTTGGCTGGAAGGTGATGGTGGGAATCCTGCAGTGGACTGCAGGTTGCTGCAGGGACCTGGGGCTTTTGGGACCAGTAGAAAGATAGGGGCAGTGATGAAAAAAGACCCAGGTTCTGGAGACCAGCAGACCCCGAGGTTAAATTCCAGCTCTGATATGTACACTCTGCATCAAGGAACACCCGCCAGAGGCCTGACTTCCCATCTGCATTATGGGAGAGTTTTGGTGAACTACCCATGGGGACACTGTGCAGATGAAATAAAATAATGCACAGCAGGCACTCGGCTCAGCACCTCACCAGTTTGGCACCATCTATAAGCGGGAGAGGTACTACTGATGCCACTGATATTGTCATCGCCTTCATTATCACCATCATCATCATCGTCATGGTTCTTATAACTGGTCTGGGGAGGCGGGACAATCACCAATACAGAACCAGGGTAATCACAAATATCCCTTAACTCGTCAAACGCTGTACAATTACAGAGCACTTGGCTCCCTCTGCTCCCGACAGTATACTGACGCAGCACACAGTGATGTCCAGCACTGGGATGGGAAGGAGGGCCAAGGCTCAGAGAGGTTGACATCAGCCCCAGGCCATACAGCTGGTCAGCAGCAGAGCCGGGATGAACGCAGCCGGCAGCTGCCATCCTTGTGTGCTCTGTCTCCAATCCCGCCCTGGTCAGCCTGGACTCTGGGCAGGGCAGCAGGTGCAGGGGACCTCCTGGCAGTGGAACTTGTGTGCTTAGCTGCTGGTATTGTGAGCTCCCAGCATGGGCATGAAGGAGTGGATCATTCGTGAGCACAGTTTCCCTGCTGTTAATGCCCACCAAGGGGGCCTCGTCACCATGAAAAGAAGCTCTGCGCTGGAGAAACGGCAAGAATGTCCTGAGTCTGCAGTAAAGGCTGTGGTGAGCAGGGTGTCTGGGTCTAGGACGGTCCCCTCCACAGCATTCATCTGCCCATCTGTCTGTCTATCTATATCTATCTGTCTATCTATTAATCTATTTATCCACCTACCCATCTGTCCATCTACTATCTATTCATCCATCTATCCATCCATCCATCTATCCATCATCTATCTATCTAATCTATCTATCTGTCTTTCTATCTATCATCTATCTACCTATCATTGATCTATTACCTATTTACCCACCCATCCATCTGTCCATCCAATATCTCAATATCTGTCTATCTATATATTCATCCATCCATCCATCCATCATCTCTCTATTCACCCATCCATCTATCTATCTGTTATCTATCTTCTCTCATCCATCTATTATCTGTCATCTACCTTCTCTCTATCCTTCTATCCATCCATCGATCCATCGCTCATCCATCCATCTATCCTCTGTCTATCCATTCATCTACCGATCATCTACCTATCATCTGTTTAACTATCCATCCACCTGTCCATCCATTATCTTTCTATTTATTCATCCATTCATCTATCCATCATCTACCTTTCAATGATCTATTCATCCATCCGTCTATCCAGTTATCTATCCATCTCTCTATCCATCATCTATCTATCTACCTATCTGTCTCTCTACTAATTATCAACTCTCTAACACTACCAAATTTCTCATGTATGAATCATATGTCCCCTTTCTACCCGACCTCAACTCTGCCTTGTTCCAGTGAGGCCCAGGGAGGGTATACATGGCCACTGACCTCTGTAGCCAGGGTTGGCCTCACTCTTCCTCCTTGGGTGAAGTTGCTGACCACCGTTTGAGCACACCTGCCTGTGCACATGAGCATGTAGTAGGGTTGCAAGTCCTAAGTGCTGAAACTAGATCCTCATCACTTGTGTCCCCCAAGCCCATGTGACTTTGAGGAGGCCCCTCCCATTTTCTGACCCTGAACAGTAGTGCCAACTCTCAGGACCACTAATCTGTAGGCAACAGATTAGTGGATAGGATGGAGCTCTCCTTAGTTACCAGCAAGGTGGTGGTGTGAGAACAAGAAGGGCTCAGTTGCTTTAAATAAAGGTTGTGCAACACTCATGCTTGGCCACCGACACTGTTGTGCATGCATTTCAAATTGCCCCTTCCTGGTGTTCCTGGTGGAGGAATTTCCTAGCAGTCAGCTTCTCCATGCAGGAGAAAGGCTGGTGGGGTGCCAGTGCAGCTCAGGTGAAACTGGGCTGGGACATTTGGATACACCATCAAGAGCGCTCAGGCCCTGAGTGGGCTTTGGGAGAGTGGGTGCTTCCTGACCTTAAGGTGTTTCCTGACCTTGAGGTTTGGAGGTTCTCTTGAGGTAAGAGCCTGGGGCCTGCTCCATGCATTGCAAACTCCAGGATAAGAGGAGATCAATCCAGGGTTTTTTTGTTTGTTTGTTTGTTTGTTTGTTTGTTTGTTTTTTGAGACGGAGTCTTGCTCTGCCCCAGGCTGGAGCGCAATGGCCGGATCTCAGCTCACTGCAAGCTCCGCCTCCCGGGTTTACACCATTCTCCTGCCTCAGCCTCCTGAGTAGCTGGGACTACAGGCGCCCACCACCTCGCCCGGCTGGTTTTTTGTATTTTTTAGTAGAGACGGGGTTTCACCGTGTTAGCCAGGATGGTCTTGATCTCCTGATCTTGTGATCTGCCCGTCTCGGCCTCCCAAAGTGCTGGGATTACAGGCTTGAGCCACTGCACCCGGCCAATCCAGGGTCTTTAAAGAGAAATTTTAAGTGGGTTAAGAACAAAGAAAAAATAGTGCTTTCAGAAGTATCAGCCAGACGTTATGATTTTTATATAAGTTCCCCATATAAGTTTTATTGCAAGGCCTCATAGTAATGTGTTTGTAATCAAAAGAGAACAGCGATAAGAAGATTTAAAAAAGAGAAGTCTCTAGCTTCTGAGCAGCTTGTTTTAATGTCGTGGTTGGGAGCCTAGGCTCTGCCACTGTGTGATCTTGGGCAAGTTTCTTAATCTCCCTGGGCCTCAACTTTTTCATCTTTAAAATGGGTATAAATATATTAAAATAAGTTGGATGTTAAAAAATAATATCGACAAAGACTACAAGAGTCACTACATGTCAATTTCTTAGACCAGTGCCTGGCACAAAATAGGCCATCAATGAATGCTATTGCTTAATGTAGGATAAGCTTTGACTTTGTCAATAGAAAAACTAAAATACCAATGGTTTGAACTGCATGAGATTTTATTTCTCTCGCATGAAAAATAATTCAGCAAACAGACAGGCAGAACTAGACTGGTGGTTCCATGGTCATCTGGGATACAGAATATTTCTGTCTTCTCTAGCATTGGCTTCTACTCTCACTGGCCCTTCAAGCTGCTGGAGCTTCAGCCATCAGGTCTGTACTCCAGGCCAGGGGAAAGAGGAAGAGGGAATGAATGAATAGACCACATTTTTCAGATGAGTCCGCAGCATTTTAAAAACAGCTTTATTGGTATATAATTCAAACACTGTATAATTCACAGATATGAGTGACCATCTCCACAATTAATTTTTTTTTTTTTTTTTTTTTTTTTTTTTTTGAGACAGAGTCTCGCTCTGTCGCCCAGGCTCGAGTGCAGTGGCCGGATCTCAGCTCACTGCAAGCTCCACCTCCCGGGTTCACACCATTTTCCTGCCTCAGGCCTGTAATCCCAGTACTTTGGGAGGCCAAGGCGGGCGGATCACGAGGTCAGGAGATCGAGACCATCCTGGCTAACGTGGTGAAACCCCGTCTCTACTAAAAATACAAAAAAATTAGCCGGGCGTGTAGGCACCTGTAGTCCCAGCTACTCAGGAGGCTGACACAACACAATTAATTTTAGAACCACTTCATCACCTCAGAAGGAATCCCCCTACCCTTTAGCTATCACCCTTTCACTCCCCAGACCTAACCAACCACTAAACTACTTCCTGTCTCTGTGGATCACCCTTCTCTGTATATTTCATGGAATCATACCCTATGTGGCCCAGGTGTCTCTACATTTACTTGGAAGAGGGTCATAGAGTAAAAAGTGAGGCCACTTGCCCAGGCAGGTGGAGACCCTGATGTCTGGACCTGTAAAGAATAGTGACCTTAATGAAGGGGATATAAACACACCCTAAGCTGCTCTTCCCAGAAAAGTGTGCTCAGGGAGCCTTAGAAGTGTGGTTCTCATGGGTTATCTAAGTCGAACCCAGAGAATGAAAAGGAACCTGCTTCTGTGGGCAGGTTTGGACGCTGACCCTCCATGAACCCACTGAGCAGGCTTTACAGGAGATTGTCCCTCTGCCTCTATTTCCACACTTGTGCCTGCATCACCTGCCAAGGAGAGGAACTGCCTGAGCCAGTCACTGTGGGGGGCCGTTCTAAGGTCACCAAGGCCTCAGAGACTGCAGAGCCCAACCTGAGATGCCACTCAGCTGAGGCTTGACCTGAAACCAGTTCAGTGGGTTGGGGGAGGAGGCAGGCTGGGGAGGTGGAGGTGTGTGAGCCCTCTTTCAATAAATAGAATATTTGTCTTTTAAAACAAAGATCAGTCCCAGGCCTGAGGTCTCCCAGAGGCCCCATGGCAGCTGTTGGAGCCATTCAGAAAATTCTCCAGGGTGCTGGCTTTCTCAGGCTGATGTTGAGGGAATCCCCTGAGAGGGAGAAACAGCCAGACAGCCCTGCCTTGCTGGCTGCTCTGAAGCTTCCCCACAGATGGAGAGGGACAGATGGTGCTCACTGCCAACCCTCTCGCTGGGTACCCTGACCTCATTTATTTGTTTAGGAGCACAGAGCACCCTCTGCTCTCAGCCAGACAGCCACTGGCCAGGAGGAGAGGCTTGGACCAGACTCAGGAGGCCCCTTGTGCTCCCACATTCTTAGTAGCTGAGTGGTCTTGGGGCCTCTGATACCCAGATCCTTGTGGCAGATCCCAGCAGAGTGAGCCCTTGGGAGGTGTCACTTCCTGCTCTGGCCCAGCCCTGGCAGGGGCAGCGAGAGTGGGCAGGGAGGATCAATGGGCTTCAGGCCTGGTTGAGCAGAGCAGAGGTGCACAAGGTTGGGAGGAAGGGCAAGCTGTCATCATGTTGCTGGGCCTGTGACCTGCCCCCATGTCCCATAACAATGGTAGCTACTGCAGCTGAGGCCACCATGGCATGTACTCTGCCTGTGTCCCTCATTCCCAACAGCCCAGCAGGGTATCCTTTTGTCCCCAGTGTCCCTCACTAATGAGTTAGGACACAGGTGGAGAAGCTCAGCGTGGAGGTGGCAGGGCTGAGTGCTGCTTTGGAGCCAACGTCACTCTCTGACGCCTGACCTGATGCCCACCCACCTGCCTTTCTTGAGCCTCAGCCTCCTCCCCAATCTGGGTTCCTCACTGGCTCAAGTCCTCCAGTCCCGGGAGACCCAAAGCTCTTCACCTTCCAGCCAGGCTCAGTGGGCCAGGAAGGGGCTCTTGCAGGCCCTGGGTCTGTCCATCTCAGCCCAGAGGGGCTGCTCTGGCTGTCAGCCCAGGGAATAGGAAGGAGCCTTGGCCTCTGATGTCCTGAGTGAGGCCCAGCTGTAAGCTGAGGGCAGTTGCCTGGCATCTCGCAGGCCTCGGCCGAACCAGCCAAGGGGACGTGGCCCGGCCCCGGTCCTTCCCCAGGGGCCCTGTCCCTTCCTCACTCCAGCCTTCCTGGTTTACTCCAGCCTTCCTAGTTTACTCCAGCCTTCCTGGTTTTTCTCCCTGGAAAAAGCAGAACTTGAGTACGGCTCAGGGAGGAGGAGGCTGCTTAAAGATAGACATGCAGTCTGTGCAATGCACATGGGCACTGCTGTCACCTGGCTTTGATGAGGAGCGTGTCCCAGTAGGCAGGAGTCCAGCATCTTCAAGGGTACCACTTTCTAATGTGAGTGGTGACACCTTATCCTGCCTTCATCTCACTGCAGATTCTGTTTCCCTGCCAAGAGCTGCTTTAGTCACATTGTCTCATTCATTCATTCATCCATCCATCTGCTAAATATTTAAGATAACCATGGTTTCGCCTCCATAGGTCTCATCTGCCCTGCGTTCCTATGCTCTTCGCCAGCCCTCACTGAATAGGGCTTGTGTCCTTTTTTACATTTTATTTTTTTATTTAAAAAGTTTTCTAGACAGGGTCTCTTAGAACATGTGGAAAAAGGCAAAAAAAAAAAAATAAAATAAAACAAAATAAAATAAAATAAAATAGAAGAGACAGGGTCTCACTCTGTCACCCAGGCTGGAGTGCAGTGGTGCAATCACAGCTTACTGCAGCCTCGGCCTCCCAGGCTCAAGCGACCCTCCTGCCTCAGCCTCCCAGAGTGCTGGGACTATAGGCACATGCCACCATGCCCAGCTGGGCTAGTGTTCTTAATGGCAAGGGCTTGACCTGTCCTCAGGACCAGATGCCCTGCTGGTCATTTGAGAGCCTTGATTTCTAGACACTGTCCCCAACTTGCAGATGAGGACACTGAGCCCTTTCAAGGCTCAGGTGCCTGAGTACCCGGCCCTCAGCACAGCAGACCATGAATCAAATGCAGGGAGCTGGGTTCAAGGCCTCTGCTTCTCCTGCCCATGACAGAAAACATGCTTCCTCTATTTGGAAAGGGCTCCTGACTTTGGATTGTCGCATCGGACTGGAAGTGTCTGTGCTCCAGGCTGCAGAGTGACCCAGGCTTTGTCACTGGATGGCCAGACCTGGCTCCCAGATGCTTCAGAGCTCAGCCTTTCTTCCTGGGCAAGGGTGAGCCCTCCTGGCTGTAGTGCCTGGCTCCTTGCACCACGATGGCCAGGGCTCCCAAGAGAGCAACCAGCTGCTGAGTCCAGGGCAGCTTCTGTGGGGTAGAGGTGAGAGGCCCGCAGCAGGGCCAGGGCTGGCAGTAGGGCATGTGGTGTAGGGGCACACCTGTTCCCAAGGTCCCCGGCTGTCTTGGGATTTCCTATTAGAAAATGAATTATGTCAAGCAATTGGTGAACAAGCAACTGACCTCTGCTTGCTTTAGGGAGAGACTCTGAGCTGCAGGAACATTCTAGGCAGCAAAACGTGCTGAGCTTGCTGGTGTGTTTCCTTCCTGGGTTCTAAAAATGTTGACCAGACCAGGCGCGGTGGCTCACACCTGTCATCCCAGCACTTTGGGAGGCCAAGGCGGTCGGATCACCTGAGGTCAGGAGTTCGAGACCAGGCTGGTCAACATGGCAAAACCCCATCTCTACTAAAAATACAAAAAATTGACCGGGTGTGGTGACTCACACTTATAATCCCAGCTACTCGGGAGGCTGAGGCAGGAGAATCCCTTGAACTTGAGAGGCAGAGGTTACAGTGAGCCAAGATCATGCCACTGCACTCCAGCCTGGGCGACAGAGGGAGACCAGGCTGGTCAACATGGTGAAACCCCGTTTCTACTAAAAATACAAAAAAATAGCCAGGCATAGTGGTGCGTGCCTGTAATCCCAGCTCCTCAGGAGGCTGAGGCAGAAGAATCGCTCAAACCCAGGAGGCAGAGGTTGCAGTGAGCTGAGATCACACCGTTGCACTCCAGCTTGAGCAACAAGAGCAAAACTGCATCTCAAAAAAAAAAAAAAAAAATGTTGACCAGACCCACAAAGTGGGACAAACACGCTCCAGGGCTTCTGCCCAGGCCCTGTACTGCTCAGGGCGGCTGCCCAGCTTGCTGTACCCGTCTCTAGACCCTTGTTCTCTGACCTCCGTCGTGCCCACAGCACACCCTCCAAACTGTTGCTGGGGAAGTTGTTCTAAAGTGCAAATTAGACAATTGCACCTGCCACCTCTCTCAGGGCCCTCAAAGGAAACAGAATTGACCCTGAAATGGTTCACCCTCCTGTAAGGAGTGTGGGTGTGAATTCTTACACCCTCTGTGGGGTAAAATAATTCACACCCACACTCCCAGCAGGAAGGCTCTGAGCAGGGCACGAGGCTGGAGAAACACCCAGGACTGCTGACAGGGCTTGCCGTCACCACGTCAGCGGATATCGGGTAAAGTGTGAGCCCCTGGAGTCTAGAATGCCTTCCCAGAGCCCCCAAGTTGCCGCCCCAGCCTCTTGCTTCCCTGCTGCTGCACTGAGCCTCTTCCCTGCTCCACCCACGCTCCACACCAGGGCCAGCGTCAGTCTCCAACTCTGGACCCCACAGAGAGCCTGGAGCTTCAGAGGTGCTCACTGAAGTTTGCTGAATGTCAGATGCCAGCAGCAGCAGAACCACCAGAATTCATGAGCACCACCCAGGCTCCCCAGGGCGATGCCAAAGCTCCAATGCATCCTTCCCAGCTGGTCCGCATGGCGCTCTGATGGGGCCACAGCCCCTGTCCGGGCGAGGTGAGGAAACCAGGCATTAACAGGGCGGTGCCTCCCATCCAAGCACGTGGCTAGAAGCCCAGGTCACAACGTGTGCTGAGTCTGTCTTAGAAATCCTAGCTCAGCACTCGCTCCTCTCGGTGGCCCTCTCCTGCCCTCTCTGACCTCAGGACATTTGTCGGGGATGGCCTTGAGTAGCTCCATTCACCCTAAATGCTCAAATACACACAGACCCACCCTCTTCCCGCTCAGGACCAGCTGACCCCCAGGCAGGCAGCCAAGCACACCTGCCACCCTTCTCCAGCTGTGCAGCCAGGATGAGGAGCCTGGTCCGCCACCTGCACCAGGGCAACATCTACTGGTCAGCGCCAAAAAACAGGAACTCTCCCCAATGGTGCCAAGGGTGAGCAGGGTCCCTGAGGCTGATCATGACGCATCCCGGCCCCTCCCAAGGAGTCCCCAGTGGCAGGGTGAGCATGGGGCCAAGAATCTACCTTTCTGACAATCCCAGGGGACGCTGATACTGCTGGCCTGGAACTCCCTGCTGACCTCAATGGACATTCAGCAAGCATGAAGATTTGCTTGGAGACCACTCAGAGCCAGGCACAGGTCTAGGGACAGGGACCACAACAGGAGGCCACACAGTGTCTGCAGGGCTGTGGACAGCAAGGGAGCTGCGGGTTGGGTAGAAGTGCCGCCGGGAAGGAGAGTGGTCCCAGGTGCAGCCCCAGCTGGTTCAACCTTCACAGCATCCCAAGCAGCAGGCCTCAGAGCCCTGTTTCATTGTCTGAAAGTGAAGAGTGGGAGGCATGGAATACACCCGCCGTTCTAGTCCCGATAGGTAAGCAGTGGGAGCTCTGAATTCAGATCTGTGGGCACCAAAGCCTGTGCTCTGTAGACCTCACCTAACCACCCCCAGAGCTGGGGACCACAGTGAGACCACCATGGAGTGCAAACTCCCGGGGCAGCATGTGGCGGCCACTCTTTGAATTCCTGTGAATGAAGAGTGGCAGGGCAGCCAAGAGCTTTGGCTGATGCGGCTTGGCGGGGGAAGCCCTGGCAGCAGGCTGCTGCTCCAGGGCTCATCCTTAAGGTTAAGCGGGGCGTCTGTGGCAAGCAGGTGTTTCAGCAGGAGCTGTAACACAGCCTTTCCTGATGTCTGAGGCGGGGGGTCTTCCACAGCCAAGCGCCATGGATGCACTGACCGAAAAGTGTCCCCACAGAGGCCAGGGAGCAGGGTGGGTGCCCGGCGCCCTCTGTGGTGTGAAAGAATTCACAACCACATTCCTCAGCGTTCTTGCTTGAGCAGGAGGGCCCAACTGTAAAAGTGGCCCCCAGGGGAGGCTCCTGCTGTGGGATCAGATCCCTGCAAGGGCACAGGTGCCAGAGAGCACACCTGGGTGATGCCACAGCAGCCAGAGGCGGGAGTTGACATGCACTCTGCTCATCTACCCCTGCGTCCACCGTGGTGTACAGGCAACAACAAGCCTCTCACATCCGCTGCTGCACGGGCCCTTACCAAAGGGACCCTCCTGCCCACTTTACAGATGGGGAAGGTGAGGTTCAGAGGACAAGCATGAGGCAGAGCCAGGAGTGGAAACCAGCCCTTCAGATCCTGGACCAGGTGCTGGGTTGTTTGTGGTCTACACCAGAGCTGGCTCCTGAAGGGCCACAGTGAGGCCACAGCTGGGCAGCAACCATGTGGTGCCTGTTGCAGGAACTGAGGGTGAAGACAGAGGACTCCCCTGAACTGCCCTGGTGTGGGGTACTCCCAGGAGGCTTCCTGGAGGAGGGGAGCATGAGCATGTCTGCGATCTAGGCAGGTCCACTGCTGGAACACACAATCCCCAAGTCTCGATTCTCAGATGCATTTCTCTGTCATGTCCAATCTGATGCCAGCTGACTGTCTTCCGAGTGACGATTTGAGTTCTGTCCACCGGTGCCTCTAGCCTTCAGGGCTGGGAATCTGTTCAGGAGAGACCCTGGGCCAGAACTGGGACTAATATATGTTTGTTGTCTTAAGCTGCTAAGATTTGGGGCAATTTGTTATGTAGCAATACCGCCCATAGCCAGGACGGACCGGTATGGGATACCAGCAGTCTCTCCACTGTATCTGCTCTTAACCCTGCACTCTGAAAACAAAAGACAGTGGCAGCAGCACAGACGGAGGGGCCTGTGGAGCTGTGCCTTTGCAGGAGCCACAGCGGTGCAGAGCAGGGTGGGAAACACTGACTATCAGCCTCTCATCACTAGCCAGCCTGGACCGGGGCATCTGCCTCAGCTGGAGCTGCAGCTTCCAGCAGGACCAGAGCTTCCTAGGCTGCTTACTAGCCTCTCTGATGGTGGGCTCAGGCCCAAAAATGGCTGAGGAGACCCAGACCAAGCACTGCAAGGTGAAGCAGCAGGCCTGGCTGCAAGAGGGTCTGCTGGGCAGAGCCCCGACCTCGCGGACAACCCTAGGTGTACTCCAGCACAGTGCTCCTTGGCTCAGTACTCCTTAGTGCAGTACTTCTTGGCTCAGTACTCCTTGGCACAGTACTCCTTGGCTCAGTACTCCTTGGTTCAGTACTCCTTGGCACAGTACTCTTTGGCACAGTACTCCTTGGCTCAGTACTCCTTGGTTCAGTGCTCCTTGGCACAGTATTCTTTGGCACAGTACTCTTTGGCACAGTACTTTTTGGCTCAGTACTCCTTGGCTCAGTACTCCTTGGCAGAGTGCTCCTGGCCCAGCACTCTTCACCTGGTGCTTCTGGGAACAGTAAGTGTCTCTAGCGTGGTGCTCCCTGTATTGATGGCCCTGGCCTGATGTTCCTTAGCCCAGTGCTCCCTGTCTGGTGCTCTTTGCACAGTGCTTCCTGCCTGGTGCTTCCTGGTCTGCTGCTCCCCAGAGGGGTTCCCCATCTTGCCAGTGTCCTCCAGGTTCACTTATGTGTTTTGCAGGTCTCACTGCCCAGTCTCCCCACTCACTCGGCAGCCCCCAGCCCTGGCTGGAGGAGGAAGAAGTTTCCATCTCACAGAAAAATCAAGGAAAAGCACGGAGGGGGAAAACGAGCTGGTGGTCTGCAACCAATCCCCTTGATATGATGCACCTGAATTTTGCATCAGCTTCTCTGGGAGGCCGCTGCACCCTCCTTCAGGGTCGAATCAGCCTCTTGCAAAAGGGAAAAGGAAAATATCTCCAGCTGGGTCTGTCGGCCAGTGGTCAGCTCGCACTCAGCCCTGGCACGCGTGCCAGCTGGTGAGACAGAACCTGCACACAAGGCCTCTGTTCCAAGGAGAGCCACCTGCTGCATTCAAATCAATCGCAGGCCTCCAAAAACATGACCTTGAGAATGTCTGTTTTCCTCACTTTCTCCAACCATGCAGTAGGGGCGAGCCTGCTTCCCGAGCCCAGCCACATTCTCAGACGAGAAGAGAAGTGAGAAGAAACACAGCGACCATGAAAAACACCCTCCCCACACTCCAGACCATTCACGTTTCCAATCCTCTGCCCAAACAAACAGAAAATTCCTACAATTCCAGAGACGTCACCCAGTCTCTCTCCGATACCTGCACCAGCACAAAACTCTCTGCCTGACATCGGTTTTGAAAAACATACACTCAACACAACTTAGACGCAGCCATTGTGTGTCCGAGTTGGATGGGCCATTCGGGGACGCTGCTCTCCTGCTGCTCTGAGATGGAAGACCTCTGACCTGGGGACACTGGGCAGGGGCCTGAACTTGCAGGACACTGGGGCACAGCTGCCCATCTGTCAATTTCCTCCAACTCTTCTTTTAGAGGAAGAGTTAGATAATTTAATCGGTAAGTAACTTAAAACATTTAACCATAAAACCAACAGCTCTGCTGTGGAGAGGAGTATCAACCTGCACACATTTTAAAGAGAGGACCAGAGATCTAAAAGACACGTCTATGCTGTAGCAGCTGCTTTGTGCTCTCTGCTCTCAGATCCCATGGAGGGGAGCAAGGCCTCCCGCTCTGCCATTTGTGTCCTGACCCCATAGGGCAGCTCATGGAACAGCAGGAGCTGTGTCCCCAGTGTGAGTGTGGGTCCTAGAATGGCCCAGCACCAGCAAGCTGGGTACAGAATTCAGGCCTCTTGGTTCCTGGTTCTCTGTCCTATACCTTGCACTACCCTGCTGGCCTCATTAGGGGTGGCTTTGCAGAGCTTCCCATGCCCCCTGAGTTTGCTGCTTCACCTGAGGGAGATCCAGCTGTTTCCAGTAGGCTGAGCCCCATCTTGCAACCATCAGCCTGTAAGACAGAGAAGCTGCTTGCCCCAGAGCTCTGGCCTTCACTGGCCTCATTTGGCCGGCTCTGTCCCAACCCTACTAGAGCGGCCCCGCTAGACTCGGTGGGGGCTGGGACGAGAGTGTGGCATTGCAAGGAGGCCCAGGGCCCCAGGCGAGCAGGACATTCTCCCCAGAAGCAGTGAAGACAGGCACAAATGAAGGAGGATGAGAGGAGTCTATGAGGAGACCCAGGGAATCAAGAGGAGGGAGGTTGGAGCCTGATGGGGAGAGAGCCAGGCCTCGCAGGCACCAAACGATCCATTCTGACTGAACCTTCCAGTTACCAGGGCTGTCTGCGGCATAGATGACCACTGGGGTTATGAGGAGTCTGGGCCACTTCCCTGCCCTTTTGCAGGGTCAGTGAGAGAGCAGAGGAAGTGGGTGTGCACATGCTGAACCCTCCACTCATGTCTGCACATCTGCTCCTCCAGCACCCTGAGATTTGGTGTTGTCAGCCCATGTGGCTGAAGAGGAAACAGGCCCTGGAGGGTGAAGTGATTTGCCTAAGAACTTGTCCATAGTGAGTGGAGCTGGAATTCACACCCGGGCTACCTAACAAATAGCCAGCATCCTTTCAATCCCCAGCCTCTGGGCCACACTGGCAAGAAGGACAACGGGGATCGTTGCTACCAGCATACCTGCCTCATTGCCATATTCTCTGACCACCATCCTCGTTCCTTGACCATGATGGAAAAGTCGATTCTCAACCTCCTTTGGAGAATGGATTTTTAAACCAAAAGCACTTGGAGCATTAGCAACTACTGACCTCTTCTGGACTGAGAAGGCAGACCCTGAAGACTGATACCATGTCGTAGTCAGTCCCCTATGCCAAAGGCACATGTCAGATGTGATGCCTTAGTTCCTTGAAAACAGGGAATATTTCTTCTATTTCTCCTGAAACTCTGCCTGGAGGTCTAGTAGAAATCTAGCCACAGAGTAGGTGTATCAATCCCACCAGTTGGTGGCTTAAAGGAACAATTATTTATCAAGTAATGATTCTGTGGCCCAGTGACTTGGGCTGGGCCTCGCTGGTCCCTCTGCTCGTTTTGGCTGGGTTCCTTCATTCATCTATGGGCAGCTGGTGGTCAGGTAGTTTCACACTTGCATTTGGCAGTTGGCTGCTGATTGGTTGAGGGGTCAGATAGAGTTAATGGGGGTTACTGGGGCATGTGTCTTTCGTGACCCCAAGTACATCCACCAGTTTGCATGGTGGTGGCTGCAGAATTTCCAAGAACAGCAAGAGAGGAATCCCAATGCACAGTTACTTTTTACCCCTTAGTCCATGGAACATTGCATCATGCTTGCTAATGTCCCATTGACTAAAGCTAGTCACATGACCAACCCATATTCTAGGGATGAAGAAGCAGTCTCCAGTTCCTGATGGAAGGGGAAGAATCTGTGGCCCTTTTTGCAGTCGCCACAGTTGGTGCTCACGGATGTTTCCTAGGACATTGTTGCCTCATTCTCTCTCCCCTCTCACCACCTAATACATAACTGCTGCTGTGGCCATAACAGGCTTAAAATGCAGAGGTTTTATTTCTAGGCTTTCTCCTCCTTATGCAGCGACTGAGCTGCCCCAGGCAGGAATTACAGCAGGTGTATCTCTTTCCCAATCTCCTAGCCTAGGATCTGGTGAATGCTTACTCAGTGAAAGTTTATTGAACAAGTCATTGAATTTGTTGAATTGAATATAAAGTGAAAATGGCTTCAGGTGAGCAATGTGTTAATTAGACCCAGGATCTGAAACTCCAGATGGGCAGAATGCAAATTAGCAGAGCTTTTTAGAAGCACTATCGGTACCACAAGTTCAGCGTGATGTGATTCCCCTCAAGTATTCTAGGACACCTGCGCGAGCCCACCAGAACTTCCTGTGGATCACAAGTGGGTGAGGTTCTTAGCCTCTCTTGGATATTCACCCTTTCAGGAAGCTGGTGGGAATGATGGAGCATCTCCCTAGAAAATGCTTACCTGCCCTATATCACTGGGGCTCAATCTCAGAGAACAGGATGCACTGCAGCTAGTTTAGCCAGGAAGGAATTAGTTCCAGGATACAGCAGGGCAAATAGAATCATTGGAGAGGCTGAAGAAATGGATGTGGAGCTGAATATTCAGGAACGACTTTGAAAACAAAACTGAGCCAGCAAAGGAGCTGCTTCCTTTGACAACAGGAAGCCACCTGCTCAACTGGGAAGCTGTAGCTCCTCCTTCAGCTCCAGAGTCAGGCCGCCATGAGAGTCAGGAGACAGCCACTGCAGACGCCACCCAGATAGGGAAGCTGCTGGAGGAAGGGTCAACACCTCTGTGCAGGGGCTTGCCTGCAGGAATGCCAGGCAGTGCTGGTGGAGCCTCTGTCTTGCAGGAGCGTTCAATTCGATGCAGGTGCTTCCATTAGGAGCTTGCTGCAAGGGATTCTGGGAAATGCAGAACAGGGAGACACTGGGAAGATTAGGATAGAGGGTGAGTCCCCTGATCTCCACCCTCGCTCACCCACAATTTCCCAATCTTGGCCCCCCACTATCCATTACAGTACATGGTATTCCCTTCATGAACCCCAAGTTAACAACTTTTAGTTTTAGATATGTGGCAGAAAAATAATTTTTTCAAATACTTATGTATTCCTAGTGAGAACATTTAAAATCTACTCTGTTAGGAATATTCAAGTGTATAAGACATTGTTATTAACTGTAGTCATTGTGTTGTACAGTAGATCTCTTGAACTCATTCCTCCCAACTGAAACGCGTCCTTTGACCAACGTCTCCCGAATCCTCCTCCCCTACCCTCGCCGCTGGTAACTACCATTTTCCTCTCTATTTCGATGAGTTTGACAATTTTCGATATCACATCCAGTATTTGGCTTTCTGTGCCTGGTTTATTTCACTGAATATAGTGTCATTCAGGTTTGGTCATGTTGTTGCAAATGACAAGACTTCTTTCTTAGGGCTGAATAGTACTCCATTATTTATGTCTATACCACATTCATCTGTTGATTGACACTGATGTTTACTTCATAATTTGGCTATTGTGAACAGTGGAGCAATGAGTGTGGGAGTGCAGACTTCTCTTTGCCAAGTCGACAACTTCATTAGTTCTTATGAGTTAAAAATCAATTTGAAATATTTTCTTAGAGAAAAACAGGCAGCATAGTGAGAATATGATCATTTATTCTGAATTACGGAACTTGGTAGTGCACTAAAGAGAATGGAGTCAGGATTATGATTTTTGTTGTTTGTTTGTTTTGAGAAACAAGTTCCAGTTACTTATCTTTCCATAGAGTCCCCTCCTGCAGATGCCTGGGCTCCTGTTCACAGCCTTGGTGGAGAACATGGCATACAATGTGAATTATAGCAGATGCCAGTATTTGTATTTGTCCAAATTTACCCAGGAGGAGGGAGGCAGGAGGAAGAGACGGAATGAGGGCCCACTTTCAGACAAGTGCCAGGGACACTAATCAGGGTGCAGCCACAGGGCTTTTGCAAACAGGGACTTGCCAAGGCTTGTCGCTGGCCAAGGATCTCTGTGCTAGGGTTCAAACAGAGATAGGACATGCTCCCAAGGGAGCCCCTGGTTTGGGTCAGTTCTTGGGAAAGACCAGGTTGGAGGAAGGCAGTTCTAGAACTTTCTACCCTATTTCTGAGCACCTTAAAAATATTTTTACTCAGGTTAGGTCCATCGGTTAAATAAATACAGTACCTTTTTCATAGCATAATCATGATGATTAATAAACATATTTTTTTTAAATCTGTAAGTCTTAACAAAATATATCCTACTTTTGTGGTGGAGACTACCAGAAAGTATTTGCCTGTCCCAGTATAACCTATAAAGAACACCTTAGAGATCCACAAGAAATGCTGGTCCCCTGATCAGCAGTGGCACCAACACCTGAGAGCTTGTTAGAAATGAAATTCTTGCTGATTGAGAAATGCTGGGGTGGGGCCCAGCCAACTGCTTTCAATCACCCTCCAGGTGATTCTGATGCATATTAAGTTTGGGAACCATTGGTTTATGCCAACACCCCCCTCCCTGAGTTTGCTGAGAACTTTACTGCTTACAAAGTGTCTTGTGTTTGCTGTTTTATGCTCATATGTATAACAGCCCTGCTGATAGAAATTGAGATAAGGATAGAGATAGATAGAGAGAGAGAGAGAGAGAGAGAGAGAGAGGTAAGGATACGGACAGAGACAGGGAGAGGGATAGGGTTAGTGATGGGTAGAGGAATGAGATGAGGATAGAGTTAGGGATAAGATAGAAATAGGGATAGGGATTATCTTAGTCCATTTTCTGCTGCTATAACAGAATACTGCAGACTTGGTAATTTATTATATGAAGAACAAAGGTTTATTTGGCTCATGGTTCTGGAGGCTGAGCAGTCCGAGAGCATGACACTTGCATCTGGTGTCATCCCATGGTGTAAGAGTGAAGGGAGGAAACAAGCACACAAAACAGAGAGAGCAAATGGGGGATGAACTTATCCTGTATCAGGAGCCTACTCCCACAATAACTAACCCACTTCCAAGATAACAGCATTAATCCATTCATGAGGACAGAGCCCTGATGACCTAATCACTTCTTAAAGGCTCCACCTCTTAATGCTACTATTACAATGGAAATTACATTTCAGCATGAATTTTAGCAAGGGCATTCAAACCACAACAGGAATAAAGATAGAAATAGGAATAGGGTTCGAGATAGATATAGAGATAGGAGTGGATATAGAGATAGAGACTGGGATAGGGATAGGGATAGGGATAGAGAGCAAATTGTTACCTCATGACTGATGAGCAGAGAGGGTCTCAGAGTGGTGGTGCGACCTGCCTGAAATCACACATCACATAATGAGCCAGGACTGGCAGTTCCCCTTTCCCCATTATTTCAACCTCAGGAAGATAGAGATTGTTTGAAAGGAGGATTAAACCAATGGCTTCTCTGTGTTGTACTAGAATTTTAAATGAAAATACAGGCTTCCATCCCACAATGAGTGCAGCAAAGTGGCTGCCATGAGCCTGAGATCGTAACTTCCGCCATGACTGTGATGACTGGCTGCTCCCTGCTCAGGGTGGACCAGCACTTCCCTCTCCTCCTGTCTTCTGCCTGCTGAGTTCCATGGCCAGAGCCAACCATGTGGGTTGGCAGACAACAAACTTGAGGGCTTCAATAATACTTACTAAGTCAGTTCACCCATTACATTGGATCATTTTAATTTGTAAATGATCATTTTTCCTCTTAAGCTATGCCCCTCTTTCTAAAGAACACACACAGTGGATTCAGTCATGGATTCAATAATCTTCTATACATAAGCAAGCTCTGATACTGGAAAGATGTGCATGCAGAATAACTTTGGCCAGAGTTGGAAGCCATCTTGAAGATTATCTGGACTGATTCTTTTTGGAGACATAAAAATTGAGAGTTGGGTTGTTCACTAACTTTCAGGAAATCAATAGGTTTCGTATTGAAGCTTTCAGTATGTTCAACCGGTCTTCTTATTTAAGACTTCTTTAGTTTAACATTGTGCCATGCTTTGTTTAAAAAAATTACCAAGTCTAAGCAATGACTTGAACAGAAATTAAATATATGGGTAAGATCACAGTATTGTCGTTATTTTTAAATAGTATTTTAAGAAAGGTTCCTCTGGAAATGTTTAATTACCAGGTTCCAAAGTTAAGCTCCTCTTCTCCTGAAATCTGAAAAAATAATTTAGTATTGTATGATCCCTGAACATGCTGCCAGCTCCTTGACACTTTCCCCAGTAGCTTCTCTGAATTCCAGAACTTTTTCTATATATTTCTTTAAAACTATACCATCCTGGCTGACAGTAAATCTTGGTGAATTTTAATAATTATAATGGTAACAGTTAACATTTGTTAAGCACTTATTATTCCCAAACCATTTTTCTAAGCCCCTTACAGGGATTAACTCTTTGACTCCCCCATTTTACAGATTATTGTTATTCCCCCTCATTTTATAGATGAGGAAACCGCACCATATAGAAATGTAAGAAACTTGCTTCAGTTGCTCAAACACTGGGCCAATCCCTTTTAAACTTTCAATGCCCTTAGTGTTTTAAAGCAATACATTTGAAATCAAATGGGTTGAAATCACATTCGTAGAGCTTCAACAAGAACAGTGGATTATTGTTTACGTAAACATGTCATGCATGAGAGTTTAATTGTGTGTCTTCCATACTGACCTTCCAACTCAATTTAGTCAGCACTGGACTCCCTTATTCCATGTACCACACAATTGCCAGGAAAAACAATGCCAGTGTCACCTTCACAGCAGGCATTTATAGCAGACAACAGAGCACTACAGAACTAGAGAACAACATATTGGCAAATAAACACCCTGATATGCTTTGGATCTGTGTTCCCACCCAAATCTCATGTTCAATTGTAATCCCCTATGTTGGAGATGGGGCTTGGTAGGAAGTGATTGGATCATGGGGGAGATTTCTAATGGTTTAGCACAATCCCTCTAGTGTTGCTCTCGTGATACAGTTCTCACGAGATATGGTTGTTTAAAAGTGTGTAGCACCTCCCCTCTCTCTCCCTCCCCACTGCTTCAGCCATGTAAGATGTACTTACTTTCCCTTCACCTTCTGCCATGGTTTAAGTTTCCTGAGGCCTCCCCTGCCATGTTTTCTGTACATGTGTAGAACTGTGAGCCAAATAAACCTTTTTGTCTTTAAAAATAAATTTTTTTAAAAAGAAACTTGCTGGAGGTCACACACAGTTAATTAATAATAGAACTAGACTTCAAGTACAGATGATTTGACTAAAAAGAACCTGTTCACTTATGCAGTATAACCTCGGTATTTAATGAATGAGTGAGGAATGGATGAATGAGTGAATTGTTGGTTGGTTGGATGGATGGATGGATGCATGGATGGGTGGATGGGTGGGTGGGTTGGTGGATGGACGGACGGATGGATGGATGGATGGATGGATGGATGGATGGATGGATGGATAGCTGAATGGATGGATGTTTATATGTATGGTTGGATGGATGGATAGTTGTAGAGTTGTGTGTATAGTTGGATGAATAGTTGGAGAGATGATGGAAGGATGGATGGGGCGATGGATGGATGAATGATGGTGGGCTAGGCAAATGGAGGGATGGACATGGATGAATGGTAAAAATAAAGAACAGAAAGCAGTACACTTGAGTCATCTCGAGCCTGGCCTCTATGTTCCTCAGCAGCCAGCACTGAAGTGCGTGGATACAGGCTGGGCTGGCACAAGGGGTTGTACCCAGAACTGCATCCTGTGTAGGTTGGAGAGGATTGCTGCAGTTGAACCAACACTTGCAGGATTGACCTGGGGATGACAGAATGGCCCCAGCTGACCCTTTTACCACCCCCTCTACTGCTGTTGTGTAGGGTTGGGGGATAATGAGTCCCATAATTTGAGACATAAGAACAAAATGGCCTCTTGAGGAGTGATTATCCCTGAGGTCTGAGCTGCCCGTAGGCTGCTATACCTTGGACTGGGATTGAAACTCAGCCAAGGGTAAGAACCAACTCTCCAGGAACAGAGAGATCATCTGGGGGCTGGGTTTACATTTATTTACCCCAGTCTCTCAACTGGCTTTTAATGAAGCAATTTTCAGCATGAGATTAAGTGTAGTGGACTATTAGGATCACTAATTGTTGTGTTTTTAATAGGAGAAACTCACTCTGGAGTAGTTAGTATAAATCACTTGCTGAATGCTGGTAATTACACTCCTTTGGAGAAACCAGGCAAGCCAGGTTTCTGCGTGCATGTGTGTGGGCCCCAGTTATTGAGTACTCTTGATTTACTGGGATATAAACATGGATTTTTTCTCAATTGCTTTCAGCTGTGCTGACCCCTTCTCTCACCCCTGCTCTTCTCCTCAGGCAGCAGGCAACCTGAGTGATAGCTGATGGTTCACTCTGATTCTGTCACTGTTTACAGATTTCTGGTTCTACTGGGAAGCAGGCTAAGGTCTATACCTGCCTGGGGTTGAGACCCAGCCCCCCACTTTCTTAACTGTGTAATGATGGGTGCTTCCACTTGTGTTCTCTAGAATGGGGATAACCATAGCCCCTACTTCCACCATCCTTGTGGTGAGGACTGAGGTAGGTAACCTATGCACACCACTTAGAACAGGGCTGGTGTAAGGCAAGTTGTGCTTTTATTAGGGGTTGGGCAGTCTCATTAATATTTTCTACAGCTTGGTCCTATTTGTTTTAAAATGTTAATGTCATATTTGATTCAAGGACTTTCTCCCTCTATGCTTCCCCCGACCAACACTGCTCCAGCCTTGACTTCTGCTCTGGAAAAGTGAGGAACGGATGGATGGATGGATGGATGGATGGATGAGTGGGTGGGTGGGTGGGTGGGTGGATGGAAGGAAGAATGGATGGGTGGAGAGATGCTTGTGTGGATGGGTGATGGGTGGATGAGTAGATGGATGGATGAATGGATTGTTGAATGAGTAGATGGGTGGGTGGTTGGATAGATGAATAAATTTTGTATTTGATGAAAGGTCTTTCTTTCTTTCTCTCTATTTCCCTCCTACTGCCCCAGCCCTGACTCCTGCAGCTGAGTGAGGAGCGCTGGAGTGCCTGTTCATCTTGGGTCCCTCCCTCTTCCCTTCACTGGGTGCTCCAGTGTTGGTAGGGAGGAAAGAGAAGAAAAGACAGCTCCTCACCTGACTGTCTAGAGTGAGGACGCCATCCTTTCCTTGGTCGTCCTTGCTGCTGTGGTCTGGGGCCTGCATGTGGGCAGGTGTGACTTCTCTGAGCCCCCACCCTCAAGAGCTCCTTGCCAGGCAGCTCCCCTGGGACCCAGAGGTCCCTTATGAGACTCCACATTCCATCACCCCTTGTTCCAAGTGACATCCAACTAGAGAAACAAAATGACACCTCCAAATCATGTATGGTTTAAGGGTGCAAGGGTCCCTGGCTTCAGGGAGGGGAAGCGCTCCCTGTCCCTGGGGGTGAAAGGGGAGGTTGGCCTCTCCTCTCCTACACCGCTCTCCTGAGTGGGTGACCCCATGCCCAGCTGGAGTCAGGGAGGGTGGGGTGGGGGAGGTCTTAGTCTTTCCTGGAGCCCCCTGCCCATGGTAGTCCAGCAGCCTGGAACTTAGCTCCTTTCCCCCTCAATCACCTCAGTTCAGGCCCTGAGACCCCCAACTCCTGCCCACTATAAACATAGAGTCATTGTCTAGACACTGCTGGGGAAAATACCTCCCGCTACCCCACTACAACCCCTAAACGATTCTAGTATCACCACTGGAAATTGAGCTGAGAAGTGCTGCTGCAAAATCCAGAGGCAGGCAGTGGTGCCATTGCCCAGGGGATGGCAGTCACTTGGAGACAGGTAGCTGGATTCTGGATGTAGTTTGAAGGTATATTCCATCAGATTTGCTAAAATTGTATGTGGGCCATGAAGTAGAGGGTCAAGAATCACCTTCAGGATTTTGGCTGAGCAATGGAGTGAGTGGCCTTGCCCTGTACTGAGAAAGTAGGTGAGTGCTTGTGGGAGGGGCCCACAGGAAGAGTTTGATTTGGGCATGTTCACCCAGACTTGAAGGAGTTCCTGGTATGTTCTATATATTATACCCTTTGCTGATATGTTTGGAAGCGAGATGCACCTTAAAGAGGTAAAAAGATTTGACACATTCTTGATGGTTGTCACCTCCCCTTGGTAAATGAATCTCTCTCATTTTAACTTTTTTGCTTTGATTCTTATTTATGTCACATCTACTTATTTTTGTTCTTGTTTTTCTGGCATATCCTCTTCTGCTACTTTGTGTCAAACTTTGCTTTCTAATTTCACTTTATGTATGTCCCACTTACTGCTTTTTTCCCATTGGTTACTGGTATGGTTTGGATCTGGGTCCTCACCCAGATCTCATATTGAATTGTGATCCCCAGTGTTGGAGGAGGGGCCTGGTGGGAGGTGATCAGATCATGGGGGGTGATTTCCCCCTTGCTGTTCTCATGATACTGAGTGAGTTCTCATGATATCTAATGGCTTAAAAGTGTATGGCACCTCCCCTTTCATTCTCTTTCCTGCTGCCATGTGAAGAAGGCACTTGCTTCCCCTTTGCCTTCCGCCATGATTGTAAGTTTCCTGAGGCCTCCCCAGCCATGCTTCCTGTATAGCCTGCAGAACTGTGAGTCAATTAAACCTCTTTTCTTCATAAATTACCAAGTCTCAGGTAGTTCTTTACAGCACTGTGAAAACAGACTAGTGCAGTTATCTTTAAGTTATTTAAAAAAAAAAAATTCTTTAGAGATGGGGTCTCACTTTGTTACCCAGGCTGGAGTGCAGTAGCACAATCATAGCTCACAGCCACCTCAAATTCCTGGGCTCAAGTGATCTTCCCACCTCAACCTTCAGAGTAGCTGGGATTATAGGTGTGCACCACCACACTCAGCTAATTTTAATTTTTTTTGTACAGATGGGCCCTCACTGTGTTTCCCAGGCTAGTCTCAAATTCCTAGGCTCAAGCAATCCTCCTGCCTTAGCCTCCCATAGTGCTGGGATTACAGGCATGAGCCACCATGCCTGGCCTCCTTAAGTTATTCTTTAAAAATTACTTAAAGTTCAATGCATGTAGGACAAAACTCAGAATATTAACTCTTTAGATTAGGCTCCTCTAATTTAAATTTCAATGCCCGCTTATAAGTAATTGCTATAGTTTGGATGTTTGTCATACCTCATGTTGAAATCTGATCCCCAATGTTGGAGGTGTGGTCAGATGGGAGATATTTGCGTCCTGGGAATGGATCCCTTATGAATGGTTTGATGCCATCCTTGTGGTAATGAGTGAGTTCTCACTCTATTAAATTCCTGCTGGAGCTGGCTGTTCAAAAGAGCCTGATGCCTCCACTGCACATCGCCCCCTCTCTCCATGGGATCTTGGCACACACTGGCTCTCCTTCACCTTCTTCCATGAGTAGGAGCTTCCCGAGGCCCTCCCCAGCAGCAGATGCCGGTGTCATGCTTCTTGTACAGCCTGCAGAACTGTAAGCCAAATAAACCTCTTTTCCTTATAAATTACCCAGTCTCAGGTATTCCTTTATAGCCACACAAACAGACTAAGACAGTAATGAAAGCATTAGAGGTTTACTACCTTAAAATAATCCTGATTTACATATTTGACTACTGCCACCCTGATACAGATTGGCTCTGTGTCCCCACCCAAATCTCATCTTGAATTGTAATTCCCATGTGTTGAAGGAGGTACCTGTAATCCCCAAAGTGTCAAGGGAAAGAGGTGATTGGATCATGGGGGTGGTTTCCCCCATGCTGTTCTCATGATAGTGAATGAGTTCTCATGAGATCTGATGATTCTGTAAGTGTTTGACCATTCCGCCTTCACACGCTCTCTCTCCTGCCACCTTGTGAAGAAGGTGCCTGGTTGTCCTTCTGTCATGATTATAAGTTTCCTGAGGCCTCCACAGACATGTGGAACTATGATTCAATTAAACCTCTTTCTGTTATAAATTACCCAGTCTCAGGGAAGTTCTTAATAGCAGTGTGAGAATGGACCAATGCCCACCCAGGGTGAGACTGTACCTCCAGAAGCTGCATGTCTGCATGGTTTTCAGCCTGCAGATCCATGGGTGCCTCTGCTTGCTGGCTGCATCATACCATGTTACCAATGTAAAGACAATGGCAAGCAACCAACTTTTCCAAATGTATTGGAATAAAAATCCTTGTTCTCAGGCCAGAAAAAAGTTAGAACTATCTGATAATGGAAGGAAAACAAGCCCATTGTTTGACGTCTGAAATGACAACCCATTGATTAAAATGTTACTTTTAAATACAGCCAGAGCTGCCAGAATTGTATCTTTCGCCTACTCAAATCACCTGGGCCAGGTAGAGGGTTGGGGGAGGACTGTACAGGCCAACAATACATGCTGAGGACAGTAAACGAACCTGGAAGATGTGGACTAGGTCTGTGTGTGCAGTCTCCTGCTGTTCTCAAATTAGAAACATACATGCCTAAATTTAATCTCTCCTATCAATCTCCAGAGTTAATGAACACCCATATAACACACATATTTTCCACAATTTCACTTTCTGCCTCATTCCCTCCTCTATCACCTCACCCCTCATTTTGAGATCATCTTAGATTTTTGTTCCATACTGTTAATTTTTTTAAAATCTATAATTATTTAGATTTAACTCTAAGTTTGGTCTGCTTTCTTAACTCACCACTGTTTCTTTTTCTTGGTTTATTGGTTTATCCATCTTCTACATAATCTTTGATTCTGTTTTTAGAGAGAGCATATAAGTGGTAAATTTTCAGAGTATTTGCCTGTCCCCACGTTATTTTTTATCATTTCCACCTATTGGAAAAGGTATGAGACGTTAGGTTCAAAATAATCCTTCCTCTTCACTTGATGGTTTTCTTCTCTTATCTTCTACAACAATTTACAGTCAAGAACTCTGATAATAATAACTGGAGTCACTTTCCCTTGTGATGGTGGTACCAGATTTAGCAAGTAGAGATAATATACAACATTTGGGACGTGCTTATACTAAAAATTTGTTACATTTCTGAAATTCAAAATTTAACTGGGTAACCTAGGTTTTTTTCCAGTCACCTTACTTTAAGTTAACCTGCATTTGTTTATTTTTCTCAAAGCCTCTAAATGTCATTATTTTTGATATTCTGAAATTCCACTAGTGTCTGCATTCAGGACCCTTCCTTGGGTCTGTGCAGCCCTCCATGGCCCCTCTACACTGAAAACATATGTCTTCTATTTGTTTGGTTGGTTTCTTCCTCTCCTTAGTTCTCTCTGTTCTCCCCTGACGCTCTTACTAGATGCTATTTGCTGATTTAAACTGCCTGTTACTACCTAAATAATCTTGATCTAGTTAATTCACCTCTTAGCACCAGTTTCTGCTTCATGAAATCAACTTTAATGAAACCAACCTCACAGCAACGCCATGAGGATTAAGTTCATCAGCGGATGTAATGCCCCTTGCATGGTGAGTGCTATGGGTACTGCCCCAATCGTGCCTTCACGAGGCAAGCGCATCCATGCTGTTCTGCTCATGTGGGTACATCAGGTCTGGTAGGATGACACTTCCTGCCTCTTGTGGTTGGGTAGGGCCACGTGACTTGTTGTGGTTAATTAATCATGACTGTGTACCCTGTGATTTTTCTGAATTGATGGATTTAGTTGCCAATGTAAGACTCAGCAGCACACTCTTCTGCTCATCCACAATGAATGACAATGTCTCTGATGCTCTGCTCTGTCACTGGATTCTGAGTGAGGATGATGTAGGAGGCAGCCCCTGTTGACCTTCAGTGGACATGCATGAGTGAGATACTGACTTTTGTTTCATGGCACTGAGATTTGGAGGATGCTTGTTACTGCAGCACAGTGTCACCATCCTGACTGATACACAGGAAGAGCCAGGATTTCCCTCACCTCAACTACTCTGCATTCATGCAGCTGGTGTCCTGTGACACTGCCTAGTGAGTGTCCTGTGCTGCTGCCAGCCCAGCCTAGACAAAAAGACAGAGTCCATCCTTTATTGACATTCTTTATTGAAGTCTGGGGGAGGAAGTGCCTTTGCCCTTGAGCTGGTTCTGAGCTCGGATCAATTCAGCCACAACAAGGCTCATCCTGCAGTTGGTGTCGAAGGCACCTGAAAGCCATATATCAGAAGCTTTTTCTACTGACGATGGAAGAGCCCATCTCCTTGTACTCCTTGCCGGTAACCCACATGTCCTTGAACGTGGAGAGTGAGCACAAGATGGAGCCACCGACCCAAGCTCCATAGACGGAATACGGACAGGTGGCCACCTGGATGGGGTTAAGGAGGCAGAGGAGAGTGGAGGGCAGAGGAGGGAAGGGGAGGTAGGGAGAGGGCAAGAGAAAAGAGAAGAAAGCAAAATCAAAATGCTACTCTAAAGTGGGGACACAAAACGTCCGCCCCTGAGAGAACTTCATGGACAGTCGTCTCTCTCTCCTGGCAAATACAATCTATGATTTGCCATTAAAGATATCAAACGCTCCATGCCTACTTCCTGTAGCTTTATTTCTTATTTTTATTTGAGACAGGGTCTCGCTTGTTGCCCAGGTTGGAGTACAGTAGCACAATCACAGTTCACTGCAACCTTGACCTCCCAGGATCAAGCAATCTTCCAGCCTCAGCCTCCCAAGTAGCTGGGTCCACAGGTGCACAGTACCATGCCTGGCTAATATTTTAATTTTTTTTTTGTAGAGATGAGGTCTTGCTATGTTGCCCATGCTGGCCTCAAATTCATGGCCTCAAGTGATCCTCCTGCCTCGGCCTCCCAAAATGCTGAGATTACAGGTGTGAGCCACCATGCCCGGCCTGTAGCTTTAAACTATTAGATAAAATGAATAAGAGCACAGAGGACTCGTGCCCTTGGCATTTTAAAACATGTAACACATTTTGTCCATATAGAATGACGGTGCCTAAGGCATAGGTATTTTGTAGAAAAAAAATTGGAAAATACAGATAAGCAAAATCAACCCATCACCAGTCATCGAACCCCCTAGAGAAATTCCTTCTAGATTGCGATGGGGAGCTTTCAAGACTTCCTCTCACTCTTGCTAGGCTCCTCTTTTCATGGCAACACCTATAAAGCGTATATTTCTTTCCATTTCTGTTTTAGGAGAGAGAGTAATGTTTCTTATACCCAGTCAGGTCACCTCTGGGCTGGGAGGAAGTGAAGGTCTCTACAGCCATTTGTCACTGATCCAGGTGACAGCCCTTCAGTGGAAGAGGCTCCCGGGTGCCTGGTGTTGGCCCTTTCTCTGCCTGATGCAGGGGGCGAGGCATGGTGGTGTGCACCCGTGGACCCAGCTTCTTGAGAGGCTGAGGCTGGAGGATTGCTTGATCCTGGGAGGTCAAGGCTACAGTGAACTGTGATTGTGCCACTGTACTCCAGCCTGGGCAACAGAGTGAGAACCTGTCTCAAAAAATGAAAATAAAGGCCAGGCATGGTGGCTCACGCCTGTAATCCCAGCACTTTGGGAAGCTGAGGCGGGCAGATCACCTGAGGTCGGGAGTTTGAGACCACCCTGGCCAACATGGTGAAACCCCGTCTCTACTAAAAATACAAAAAATTAGCCAGGCATGGTGGTGCGTGCTTGTAGTCCCAGCTACTTGGGAGACTGAGGCAGGAGAATGCCTTGAGCCTGGAGGTGGAGGTTGCAGTGAGCCGAGATGGCACCATTGCACTCCAGCCTAGGTGACAAGAGTGAAACTCCATCTCAAAATAAATAAATAAATTAATTAATTAATAATAACTAAACAGAGGCCCCTGGGGCTCAGGAAGGTTAAGGTCACTTGCTCCAGGTCAGACACTTGTCATTTCACATGTTCACTAACTTTCCTTAAGTCACTTAGGTAGATAATAACAGGACATGCTTAGGATTCTAAGACACAGGGAGCAAATGCCTCGCTGCGGGGATCTGCAGTCAGGAAGCGCTGAACGGAGATTTGGGAAACCCGAGGCGTCGGTGAGAGGGAGGGAAGAGGGGTTCCCCGACTCAGCTGCCCAGTGTCTCCTGGCTCTGTCGCACCACAGAACGGCCCTTGGCTTGGAAACCACTTGCTGGCATTGGTTAAGAAAAGATTTATCATAGCTAAAAAAATAAAAATAAAAAGGAAGCGTCAGGAGGGGGAAAAAAAAAAAAAAAAAAGCATGGTTAGGATCAGGGCATCAGGCAGAGAAAGGGCTGACGCCAGGTACCCAGGAGCCTCTTCCACGGATGCCACGGAGGGGATGTCACCTTGATCAGTTGGTGACCTCATCTGTGTCTTATCTAAACAAACACACAAAACCAAACGGAGACTGGGATGGTGTGTGTGTTAAGAAGAAAGTAAATCGATCAGTGGCTCATGCCTATAATCCCAACACTTTGGGAGGCTGAGGCAGGTGGATCACCTGAGGTCAGGAGTTCTAGACCAGCCTGGCCCACATGGCGAAACTCCATCTCTACTAAAAATACAAAGATTAGCTGGGCGTGGTGGTGGGTGCCTATAATCCCTGCAACTCGGGAGGCTGAAGCAGGGAGAATCGCTTGAACCGGGAAGTGTTGCAGTGAGCCGAGATTGCGCCACTGTACTCCAGCCTGGGAGGCAGAGTGAGACTCTGTCTCAAAAAAATAAATAAATAAAAAGAAAAGAAAAGAAGAAGATAGCAAATCACTAACAGAAGATGGCCAAAGGATTGGATTGAACAATTACGAGAAATATGTTTTAAAAAATAAAAAAACAGAAAAGAACAACAAACATTTCTTCTCCATCTACCCAGGTGCCCAGGGGTTTTGAGAACAAAGGACCCTGTGCTGGCGTGGACGTGGTCCAGAGCTGGCTCAGCCCTCGCCGGGACAGATGGGAGGCTCAGTGTTTCTGTGGGCAATTGGGTCATCCATTCAAAAAACCTCGAGTTGTGCATGATTCTGACTCCGAAATCCACATCTAGAAATGGATCTAAGGGTATGACAACATTCTGAAGAAATGAGGGGAAATACTGGGCAGAGTTTTAGCCCAAGAACATTCATGACAGCAGATTTAGGTTGCTGGGAGAAACAATTATTTGAAAAGTTGGCCCCATGGAAACTAGCTGTTCTCTCAAGGAGGATGATGAGCTCATTTCAGGGAGAGCATTTTCTTTAGGCAACAATGTGAGGAGCTTTATGGATGATTACAGGAGAAGCTACCACGGTACCTCTTTCAGAGATGGCTCAGACAGGAGAGAAATTAGGCAGAGAAGAGCTAAATCACAGCCAAGTAATGGGAAATGGGCGATGTCATCATCAAGCTTCATGGAGAGTTTTGGGCGGGAGGAGGCTGTGGAGGACACCTTGAGGACTCAGAAAGATGAAAGGGCTTGGACCAAATGCAGCCCAGCCACCTGCTGGCAGGACAGAGATGGCCCAAAGATCCCCTTTGCAAACGTGGTCAAGAAACCTATGAATGTATGCCAGGCATGGTGGCTCACACTTACAATAACAGCACTGTGGGAGGATGAGGTAAGTGGATCACTTGAGCCCAGAGTCCAAGACCTGAACCAAAAAAAAGAGCCGGGCGTGGAGGCACACGCCTGTAGTCCCAGCAACTTGGGAGGCTGAGTGGGAGGTCACCTGAGCCTGCAGTGAGCCGTGACCATACCACTGTACTCCAGCCTGGGTGACAGTGAGACCTTGTCTTATTTAAAAAAAAAAAAAAAAAAGGAAAGAGAAAAAAAGAAAGTTACAAAAGTATGACATTCAATTTTAATGTGTTTTCCATGCTGGGCTAAGCAGTAGCCTTCTGTTCTGATTCAGTCAAAGTTAATTACACACGAGCCTGGAGTGGTCCAGAAAGCTGAGAGGAGGGAGACCAGAAAGAGGCTATGAAGTGAGAGCCTACGGCTTTGGAGTGAGAAGGTGGGAGGGGTGATGGTTTTAACAGAATGTAAATGATCTAACATAAGATGGTCTAACGAGAGCTGCAGACTTAGGGAGGAAGGAAACCAATAACAGTTTTACAGCATCCCATGAATGTTTATGACCTATAGGAAGAGGGCTGAAGACTTGGGAAGTGACAAGGCAGTGGGAAGATATTTTTGTGTAATCCTGGCTGATGCATTTGTAATTCCTGATGCTTCTCTGTTGCTACGGAGGAAGGATAGGGACCACCTGGGACAGGCATCACTGCTGTGCATTCTCTTTCAAATCTCACCTTGGTCTACAGAGCAAGGACAGGAAGGATGCAGGGAACACCTCAGAGGCAGCCAAAGATGCTCTGAGGACACGTGCCAGACCTTTCCCTCTGAGTGCATCTGCCTACAACCAGACCTGAGGCCCCTAGGGTTGGGGGTGAGGGTAATGGGTGATAGGGTGATAGAATCCTCCAGAAAAGTTTGGGGGGCTGTGGGCAAAAGGGAGTAAGTCCATGCCTCCTGCCTGCAGACTCTGGAGGAAGTCACCTTGCAGTGTCCTGTTTCAAAGCTGGCGGCTGCAGCAGAGGGGACAAAGGCAGAAAGATAGGTCTAGGGAGGACAAGACGTGTTGAGATGGCCACTCACGCCCCTGCCCACCCTGGTGTCTGAAAGATCCTGCCCCTGCCCCACCCCCACAGAGCATACAAAGGGTGGCCATGAACCCTGATGGCAGGCGCGAGTTGGGTGGGGGTATCGCTCTGGTGACAGTCTCTTGTGCACCTGCAGGAGACCCCATCACAGAGTTCCCTATGGTTGGCCAGTGGGATGTGCAGCCAGCTCCAGGGCCAGCTGGTGATATGGGAAGGATTCAGGGCCAGCTCGACAGGGACGCCTTGCAGTGACAGCTCCCAGAGACCCCACAGCAGAGGCTGTGAGGCCAGACGCAGACACAAAGGAAGCCAGAGAAAGTGTCCACTGGGGACAACCCTGGGTGGGGCACCCACGGGGGAAGAGTGCTTTCATTTAACCAAAGGAGGCTGCATTCATGGGGCAGCTGCTGAGCCCAGCTGGAAGTGACTGAGTGACCTTGCCCCTCCTGCCCCAGCCGGGCCAGGTGTGTCCCACATCCCTGCAGTCCCGACATCCTGACAGTCCCACATCCCAACATTCCCAACATCCTGACAGTCCCAACATCCCAACATTCCCAACAGTCCCAACATCCCAACATTCCCAACATCCCAACATTCCCAACATCCCGACAGTCCCAACATCCCAACATTCCCAACATCCCGACAGTCCCAACATCCCAACAGTCCCAACATTCCAATAGTCCCAACATCCCAACAGTCCCAACATCCCAACAGTCCCGACATCACAACAGTCCCGACATCCCAACAGTCCCAACATTCCAATAGTCCCAACATCCCAACAGTCCCGACATCCTGACAGTCCTGACGTCTCAGCAGTCCCCAAATCCTGGCAGTCCCAACATTCCAACAGTCTCAATGTCCTGATAGTCCCGACATCCCAACAGTCCTAATGTCCTGATTGTCCACACCTTGTGTCCCTGTGACGTCTGCTCTCTGCACAGGAGCCTGATCAGTTCTCCAGAGCCTATTTGGACAATGTCTCTCCTCGGCTGAACCCGCCAGGGGGTTTGCAGCCCCTCTTGGAGTGGATGTCCTTCTGTGGCATCTCTGACCTCGCTTTCCCATTGCCTTTGCTCACTCGGCCCCGGCCAACCCTTCTTTGCCCTTCCTCCAGGAAGCTAGCCTCTGAGCTGCTGCATGGACTGTTCCCCCCTGGCTGAACGCTGTTCCCCAGATACCCACATGGCTCACCCTTACCTCAAGTGCTTACCCAGTGTCCCCTTCTTAAGGAGGCCCACTCTGGCCCACCCTGTATTCAGCACCCCCGGCCCTGCCCGCACTCCCTCCCACCCCGTCCTTTGCTGCATTTTCCTGACATGCCACTCATGTCCCCTTCATGTTTATTCACGACGTTTACTGCCTCGCCCACCTCCGCCAACTAGAGTGAAAGCTCCAAGGACTTCCCAGGTGCCAGGAGCCATGCCCAGCATATCTGAGGCGTTCCAGATACATCTGTGGAATGAATTGGAGGCGCTCCCAGAGGGGATGGGTTGGGGAAGCCTCACCTTCACATGAACTGTAGGGGGCACCAGCTCAGATATTTCTCTCTGCATCCGGAATCTCAAGCCGGGGCAGGAGCCCGTCCCTCCCGACAGCAGCATGTGGCCGAAGAGGACATTCTGGAGGTCGGGGCTGCAGGAAGTGATGCTCTGGATGGCCATCGTGTGGATGCCAGGGGTGTCTCTCCCTGTCAGGACAGGCAGAGGGAGAAAGAATGTTGGAAGCCAGAGGCTCGGCAGCTGCGCACCTGGGCCCCTGCCTCCCAGCGGAAGGCCTTGGGTGCTGGAAACCTCCCTGAGCCTTAGTTAGCTCCCGGTGTGGCCGGCAAACCTTAGCGTAGCTGGACTCCCACCAGGGAATGCAGGGAGCCACCCGGCCAGACGACAGGACTCAGCTGCTCCTGGTTGAGGAAATACATAGCAATTCTCCGCTCTCCTCCAGGAGAATTTATATTCAACTGTTACTGACAGTTATTAATATGTAACGCTCTGGTATCAAGTGTATAAAAAGATTCCTGTCGAGGCAGCATCCTCCTTCTGGCAGCCTTTGAGAAATGACACGGATCCCTCCTTTCTTGGCTCATCATTTGGCCACATGAATAAACTCCAATATAATGGGAACCGCCCTGAAGAGATGTGTGCCTTGTATTACTAGGTTGGTGCAAATGTAACCGATTACTTGTGCACCAACCTGATATTTTCTGTTCAATATTGTGAGCCCCTGGGAGGGCTAGGTGGTGCCATCCATGCCTCATGTCCCTTGCCTGGGAGGAAAAGCTGCCAAATAACCTTGGACCCATGAAAAAAGACTAATCTCAGGGGGCATTTAAGAGGGGCCCGGCAGGAAGGCCCTGCTAGCTTCACCGTTCTGGGGTGGTGCTCCCGTTCACGGGGACCCAGCCAGACCCCGGGGAGAACCTCCCCACGGTGGGTGAAGAATCTCAATTGCTTCTCCACGTCACATTGCTGGGGCACGTGACCACGCCATCCCCTGCACAGTCTAACAGGGGAACACAGAGACAAACCAACTAACTTACAGGGGATTCTAAGTGCCAGGTACTCACTGGGTCCTCATCCCGGGGAAATGGTTACTTCCCCACCTTTAATTCCCCTTTGTCCTTTATGAAGGTAACGAAGAATTGGACTCTGGGGAACACGTGCTTTTCCATGTCGACCCGGGAGATTCCATCTTTCCCATCAGTAGGGATTTCACCCTCCATCGTTTTTGCCGTTCCACCAGGACAAATGTACTGGCCGGAGCATTTAGGCAGCTCCATGCTCACTCAAAGTCTCTAGATCAGCCACATTTGTAAAAAGCTCCCTCCAAATCCAGGGTGATTACATGTCTGTCTTAAATTGTCTTGATTTTTATATTTCAGATTATTTTGTAAGTAGGCAGAGTATAAATAGTACATTATTAAAGAGAAGGCCTCTTCGGTGAGTTTCCTTCTCTGTAAATTGGGATAATTTTATAGAGGCAGATTTGGGGGTAGATTCAAGGATATAACACATGCGATGGTCAGCGAAGCGACAGGCAGACTAAGTGTTAGCTGGAGTCGGAGGAGCTTTTGAAACAATGTGCTTGTTTGCTACTCAAACCAGACTCCCTCCTGGCAGCCCTAGTTCCTTCCTTCTTTCCTTCCTTCCTTCCTTCCTTCTTCCTTCCTTCCTTCCTTCCTCCCTCCCTCCCTCCCTCCCTCCCTTCCTTCTTTCTTTTCTTTCTTTCTTTTTTCAGATGGAGTCTCACTCTGTCACCCAGGCTGGAGTGCAGCGGTGTGATCTCAGCCCACTGCAACCCCCACCTCCAGGTTCAAGCAATTCCCCTGCCTCAGCCTCCAGAGTAGCTGGGACTACAGGCAATGGGCCACCCTGCCTGGCTAATTTTTGTATTTTCAGTAGAGATGGGGTTTCACCATGTTGGCCAGGCTTGTTTCAAACTCCTGAGCTCAGGTGATCCACCCACCTCAGCTTCCCAAAGTGCTGGGATTACAGGCGTGAGCCACCACGCCCGGCCCCTTCTTTCTTACAGGGTGCTCACTTGCTCATGTCCAGGCTAATTTCTAAATGACACTGGATTTAGCGGATTCACCTATGAGTTTTGTCTGGAAGAGCGCCTCGGGGCAGAAGAAGCTCTCCTGCCCAACGGTGATCTCTTGGCCGTCAGGCAGCTGATATTTCTGATGGTGGGAAGGTGAATCGGTTTTCTTCTTTTCCTTGTCAAAGTCCAAAGCCACATAGCAGCATTTCTCCTTCATGTCCCGGATGTACTCTCGATCCCCTGTGGGACAAAGGAAAAGTGCCAAACAGAAAAAGGCATGAAAAGGAGATGAGTTCACAGAAGCGCCTTTGGTGAGGTTGAGGCTGCACCACTGGAGCTGCCATTTCCATTTCCATCTCACCCCCCAGGTGCTCTTGTTTGTGCCGCGCATTGAGCCTGAGTTTGTGGAAGTGTAGAATAAGTATGTCTTGAACTAAGATGAAAGGGGTTAGGAAATTTCAGCTTTTGAGAAGTTGAGATCCTTCTATATATGGTGTATGTTTGGGAGAGGGTGGGAGGAGCTGGAAAACCAAACCCAACTTTCTTATCTACTGCTATGAGTGGTGCTGTTGGTGCCCCATCCCCCAGCTGCCACCTGCTCACCGTTGCCACCTGCTCACAGCTGCCCTCTTCTCTGGAGAACTGCCCACAGTGGAACAAAGTCCGCACCCAGAAATATCTGGAAGCTTACATACATTCCTTCTCTTTTTGGATGGCAGACGACAGGTTTTAAACCCAGCTGCGTCTTCTTGTGTTACGGTTTTATGCTTTGTCTATCACTGCTTTTGAGTTGGATCAGGGGAACTCTGCACCACCCACCTGGAAATCTCACTTGCTCTTCAGCCCCCTGATATCTGCCTTCTACCTTCACTCACTCCACCTAACCTGCTCTTGCCTGGGTCTGTTCTGTACTCCTAGGTCTGAAAACCTGAGGACACGCTTTGATTCTTTCCTGCCCTCTTTTCCTCGGCAGCTGAGGCTGTTAATAACTCCCTTCTCTTTCCTCAGCTCCTGGGATGCTGCACTCTCCTAATATTTGTTCCTTTCTTCATGTAGTTGGGGCTTTGGTGAGGCAAATTTGGGTTCGAATCCCATCTCTGCCATTGACCCAACGCCTGGCTTTAGGCAACTTCATCAACCTCTTAAACCTTCCCTTTCCTTATCTGCAAGAATGGGATTAATGGTCACTCGCAGGACTGTTGGAAGGACGAGAGGCAACGATGCTCACCAAGAGCTCACCAAGTGTGAGGCGTCAATAACATGGTATGACTTTGCCCTGCAATCCTTCTCGCTTTCCCTCTAACTGCTGTTATTCTTTAGGGTTCCATGCTTTGTATCGCTTTTGACACAGACCTCTTGGTCCACAAGGAAGACCCTGAGATGCAGGATTGTAGGCTCACTGGGAGTGGGTGTCATGCAGGTTATACAGGCTGGGAATCTAGTCCAGGAACTGGTGCAGAGAGGGACAGACACCTTGCCTGGAGCCTTGGGTTCATATCCCAGTTGCTATGCCATATTATCATTTATGGAGTGTTGGGCAAATCTTCTAATAACCTTCCTAAGCCTCTTCCTATTTTTTTTTAAGAGACAAGGTGTTGCTTTACTCTGTTACTCAGGCTGGCATGCAGTAGTGCCATCATAGCTCACTATAACCTCTAACTTCCGGGTTCAAGTAGTCCTCTTGCCTCAGCCTCCTAAGTAGCTGGGACTACAGGTTGCTTATCACCACACCCTGCTAATTTTTTAATTTTTGTGTAGAGACTGGGTCTTGCCATGTTGCCCAGGCGGATCGCAAACTCCTAGACTCAAGTGGTCCTCCCACCCCAGCCTCCCAGATTGCTGGGATTACGGACATGAAACATTGTACCCAGCTGCATTGTCCTCTTGTAATGGAAATAATTGTTCCCTCTCATGGGGTTACAGTGAGAAGCAATGAGAAAATGCATGTAAAATGTTTACTTGGCCCAGTGCTTTGCACAGGATAAATTCTGTATAGAGCTTAGCTCACCATCATCATAACAATTGTCAATCATAACTATCATCACCATCACCATCATTACTACCACCACCATCATCACAATCATTGGTACCATTACTATCAGCGTCATCATCACCATCACCGTCATCGTCACCATCACCATCATCACCACCATCATCATCGCCATCACCACCAATCACTATATGACCATCACCATCATCACCATCGCCACCATCACCATTATCACCATCAATCACCATATGACCATCACCATCACCATCATCAGCATCACCATCATCACCATCACTATCACCATCATCACCACCACCATAATCATTATCATCATTATCATTGCCCTTATCATCATCATCAATCCACTAAATGTCCCTAAATATAGATAAGGTTGTTTTTTAGAACTTCAATGATGGTCATGAAGTCTTAGCTTTACATACTGAGGGCCAGAGGATGAGCTAGCAAAGAAGGCTATTACACCCCCAGAGACTAGTTTACCCAGCCAAGAATAGCAGTTTCCTACCTGTGCCCAACAATAATTGCCCATTGTCTTTCAACAGTTGCAGGAGGTGCAAGGTTAGGTCCTGGCCCGCTATGTCCAGCTGGAAGGTTGACAGATGCAAAGGGCAGCCATCAGCGATGGGCACAAAGTGTGTCATTCCTTCTCCAGATTCAACAGTCAAGCCTAGACAAGAGAACATGCTGGCATCATAATGAAGGGCCAATGACATCCCTTATAATTGTTGTATCTGCAGGGAGAGAAGGCAGAGGGGAGCTAATGGAGGAGAAGACAAAGATTCTCAGGAGCCAGCTTTCTTCCCCCAAAGGGAAGTGCCCAAGGAGGAAGAAAAGGACTGGCTGTTTTGGACGGCAGCCCACAAGTTTTCTTATGACACCACATAGGCAGGTTTCACAGTAGTGGTCCAAAAGGTAAAAGAGGAAAAATTATACCAGGATTTTTTTCCTTTTATTGTTTTAATTGACAAATAATACTTGTACAGTGTTTGTACTGTACACAAATAGCAGCTTTTTTTTTTTTTTTTTTTTCCCCCTGAGACGGAGTCTCGCTCTGTCGCCCAGGCTGGAGTGCAGTGGTGCGATCTCGGCTCACTGCAAGCTCCGCCTCCCGGGTTCACGCCATTCTCCTGCCTCAGCCTCCCAAGTAGCTGGGACTATAGGCGCCCGCCACCATGCCCGGCCTAATTTTTTGTATTTTTAGTAGAGACGGGGTTTCACCGTGTTAGCCAGGATGGTCTCGATCTCCTGACCTCGTGATCCATCTGCCTCGGCCTCCCGAAGTGCTGGGATTATAGGCGTGAGCCACCGCGCCCGGCCCATAGCAGCTTTATTTACAATAGCCCCAAACTGACTACTCAAACATTCATTCACAAGTGGATAAAGTACAATGTATTCATATGATGGGCTACTATCCAGCAATGGGAAGACATGAACTCTCAACCCACACACAAGGATAAATCTTCAAGTAATTATGCTGCGTGGAAAAAAAAAAAAAAAAAGAATCCCAAAAAAGAGTGCCGCTCTCCCGGTCCATTCACACAAAATTCTAAAAAATGCAAACCCCAAGGCAGCTGGTGGCTATCTGGGGACAGACTGGAGGGGCAGAGTGTGCGGTGCCAGGGAAAGGATTGGGGTGACAGATACGTTCATTATCTGGTTCTGAAGGCTTCAAGACTGGACCCATGTGTCAAAACTTAGCAAATTAAAAAAACTTTAAACATGTGCAGTTTATTGTATATCAATTACACCTCAAGAAAGCTATTAAGAAAAAAATGTGAGCAAACTGTTAAAACCTGGGAGTGAATCGTTTAACCAGGAGGGATGAAAGGGGCTGGAGAGCGCGAGCTGTGTGGGTCTTTGTTTTTCATTACCGGTCAGGGAGAGTGGGCTGTGCACAGTGGTGAGCGTCTCAGCCAGAGGGATGGGGAGGGTGTGGGGGGCTCCCACAGGGCCACTCACCAGAGGTCTGGCCAGAGGCGTACAGAGAAAGGACTCCTTGGTTAGCTAAATACAGGGCAGGTATGTTGAAAGTCTCAAACAGCACCTAGGGAGAAACATCGGCCACCGCTTGCAGCCAGGCCCACAGATGAGGAGGAGGTGGGCTTCTCCTTAACTACTCAGGCAACATGAGTCCCGCCTGCAAGAGGCACTTGGTTCCCCACACCACCCAAGAGAGAGCCAGACCACGGGCACAGAAACACGTTCCTCCTTATCCCAGCTTTGCTCCAGTGAGCTCCGGGACACTCAGTTTCCCAGTCTGTAAAATGGGCTCACATCCATCCCAGACATCTCTTAGGACTGTGGGGAGACTTGGATTAGATGGTGGACTCCCTACGGATGGGCTCCTGGGCATAGGGGCTGTCCGTTGATGTCTGGTATCTGGCTCAGGGTGGATTAGGACAGGTGCACAGTGGCCCCAGGGTGTGAAGTGCTGGGGTGTGGACACTGGGAGCAGCCCAGAGTTCAGGGAAGGGCCTGGTCTGGCATCGGGAACCCTGGGTTCTAGGCCTGGCTCTTCCAGCATGTGTGACCTTGGGAGATGACTGATTCTCGTTGTGCCTCAGTCTCTTCATCAGAAGGATAATAGTGGTACCTCCCTGGGGATGGTGCTGAGGACAACATGAGTTAACACCCATAACGCCCGTGCCATAGTGCTTAGTGTATACTGGGCATTTCGCAAATGCCATCACTTGCTGGTCCCAGGCTTCAGTTTTCTCATCTGTAAAATGGGAAGTGGACTACAGGGAAGGACCCTGAAGACCATGCAAGCTCTGTAACCTTGTGGCCCCACAGCAGGCCAGTGGGAGCCAAGGCCAACTTTTGTCATTGTGGGGATTTTTTGAGGTCTGCTCTGGGCTGGGTGCAGGATGGAGAGGTCAAGGTAGAGCCCACAGATGTGGAAGTATTCCCTTTGCCAACAGTGAGGAGAAACCCCACACAGGTGGGCTGGCGGTTGCCTGTGGCCTGCAGAAGCCCCCGCCTTCCTTGTGATGTCTGCCCTGGGCTCCTCTTTCTGGGGTCGCCCATCAGGTTCTGCCCATAGGGCTCCAGAAGGAGACCCAGGGAGGGGAGGAGAAGGGCTTGCTGACGTCCCAGCTCCCTCCCTGCTGGGTCCCTCCTCTGAAGGCCACAGTGCCTGGGCGACAGCCCTCCCTGGGAACTGATAACCATCCACTGCTCTTTCAGGCAAAGGTGTGGTAGCAGCTGCCCTGGGACACCCCCGGATACTGCAGCCCCTCATGGGGCTTTTTTCTAACACTCACGCTCACCTTTGTGTATAATCCCTTTATGCCACTCCCACTAAATATGCCCCATGTGAGTGTACCTTTGACTTCCTGCTGGGTCCCTGATACAGTTAGAGGGTGAATTTGGAGAGGACCAGGGCAGAAAGGCACACAGTGCACCCAGCGGGTAGGAAGCCGCCGAGGCAGGCTGGAGTCCAAACCCACAGCTGGAGCCCTGGCTCATCTCACGGGCCAACTGAACTGGGCCGCAGGGCACCTGGGCTTTGGCCAAGTGTTCTTCAGTGTGTGTCTGTGGGGTGTCTCTGAGTGAGACCAACACGTGGATCAGGGGCTGCGTAAAGCAGACGGCCCTCCCTGGGTGTGGGTGGGTCTCATCCAATCAGTTGCAGACTTGATTCGCTCAAAAGGACGGAGTAAGAGGTAGCCCCTCTGGCCTGACTGCCTGCACCCAGACGCCAACCCTTTCCTGCCTTCAGACTGGGAGTGAACATTGGCTCTTCCTGGGACTAGAGCCCGCCAGCCTCCGGACCGGAGCCACAGCATGGGCCCTCCTGGGGCTCCAGCTTCCCAACGGCAGAGCCTGGAACTCGCCGGCCTCTGTCACTGTGTGAACCAGGCCCTCATCCTGAACCCCTCTCCATGCCTACGCTCATCCCACTGTCCTGTGTCTCCGGAGAATTCTGCCGCCCCCGCCAGGAAGCGAGATGTCCCCTGCGGAGGGGGCTGTCCCGCTCCTCCAGCTCCCCACCGCTTCATGGGCACTCGACAGTCTGAAAGCGGGAGCCTGCTGCACCCCGTCCATGCAGCCCAGCTGTGGCCCACTCCTGTGATCCACCTGTCCACAAGCTAAGGAGGACTCAAGGGTCTGCTCAGGGCTTTGGCTTAAATGAGGCAGCAGCTCATGCCTGCACCGTGACAGATGGAGCTGCCGTTTCTGGGCCGCCATGTGCGCCTCTGCAGCGAGCAGGTGGTGCCGCGAGCCCCGGCCCTGTCCGTGGGTCACGGCTCACCTCGGGAGAAACCGCTGGGCTCCAGGGACTCTGGGCCAGGTGGTGGAACCATGCTGCTCGCTTAATGAGCTCACCGATGTCCTCATTAGGAGCAGCTAATGATGTGATGGGAGCATGGTGGCCAGTGGCAGCCCTGCAGCCCCCACCCCAGCCTTAAGGAGAGTGCCACACCTTCCTCTCTTCTCTAGCCCAGGCCCCTGCCGGGCCCCACTGCCCAGTCCCATCAGGGCCACCCTGTCAGCACACACCAGCGCCTCCTCTCTGGTGGGCAGGCCCAAGAGGAAGCTCAGAGAAGAGACCTGGGAGGTTTTAAACCAGAATCAGAGGCCGGAGTCAGACCTGCACATAGGACAATTGAATTGTGGCTGAGAGTGGAGTTGCAGGGCAAGACCCCCGGGGTCTAGTAAGCCCACCAGCGACACTCCGCATGACCTTAGCCAAATCGCTTAAGCTCCCTGCTGCTGCAGGCTCTTCGTATGTACAAAGGGGAGGATGGTCAACTGCCCCATGGCTGGTTGGAAGGCCTGCATGAAGTCACGTGTATGCAGTGCCTGGCCCCTAGCCAGCGCCCCGGCGAAGGCCAGCGTGCTTGGCATGAGTGTTGAGGGGGCGTCTCCTGCCCAGTGTCCCCCTCTTGCCAAGCAAGGGGCAGGTGAGGCTGAGGTTGCCCCCAGCTCGGGGGAGACCAAACGCTGACCCCGCCCTGAGGCCCCCACCGCCACCGGCCCCGCCCAGGCCCTCACCGCCACCGACCCCGCTGAGGCCCCCACCGCCACTGACTCCGGTACCTGTGTGACTTTCTGTTTGCTGGGTGTTGGGTTCAAAGGTGGCTCTGTCACCAACACGGGGTGCTGCTCTGGGGCGACGTGGAGCACCTGGTAGAAGGAATGATGCCAAATCTAGGAGGAGACAGGATGCAGTCAGCGGCTTCCTGGGGCCAAGGCCAGGCTTCTGCAAACGGGGCAGGGCACGGCTGCAGGACCGGGCAGGGCTTCATGTTTTGTTATTTTATGTTATGTTATTTGTTTGACAAAGCAGTGTTTTATTTTTATTTTATTATTTCTATTTTTTGAGACAGTGTCTTGCTCTGTCGTCCAGGCTGGAGTGCAGTGGTGCAATCTCGGCTCACTGCAACCTCCACCTCCCAGGTTGCAGTGATTCTCCTGCCTCAGCCTCCCGAGTAGCTGGGACTACAGGCGCCCGCCACCACGCCCGGCTAATTGTTGTGTTTACGGTAGAGACAGAGTTTTGCCATGTTGGCCAGGCTGGTCTTGAGCTCCTGACCTCAGGTGATCCACCCACCTCGGCCTCCCAAAGTGCTGGGATTACAGGTGTGAGCCACTGCGCCCGGCCATCAAAGCAGCATTTTAAATAGCACTCGTGACGGCTGAGTGACAGCGAGGTCAACCTGATCTGAGGGAGCAGCAGGGAGACAGCTTCAGCAAGATGCAGAACCTCCGCTCAGTCACCGGGCCTGGGGCTAGGACGTGGGGCTGAGACCAGTGAGGCCCGGAGATTGGCTAGAGCATCATGTGGTCTGATGAGGACAGATACCACCACCAGGACTTCAAGGGTGTGACACAGACTGGGACTCAGATGGGTGGATGCCACACGGGGAGAGAGTGCAGGTGTGAGCCCAGCATGCACGGAAGCTCCACCACGCACCAGGCCAGCCCTGGACAAGTGACCTGACTCTGTGAACCTCATTCCTCATGCTCCAAACAGGAAATGTTCCCTGCCTCACAGAGGAGTGTAACAGTGAAATCGTGACCTCGCCGAGAAGCCTGGAGCATTCATGTCCCACAGTTGCCATCACAAAGCTCCAGAGACGGGGTGCCTCACACCACAGACACTCACTGTCTCCCATGCTGGAGGCTGGAGTCCCAGATGAAGGCGCTGCAGGGCTGGTTCCTCCCCAGGCCTCGCTCCTTGGCTTGCAGCAGGCACTGTCTTCTCCTGGCGGCGTCCTCACAGGGTCCCCTGCTGTGTGTCTGCATCTAACCTCCTCTTCTGATGAGGCCTCAATTACATTGGATTAGAGCCCACCCTAATGATCTCTTCTTAACCTAGTTGCCGCTTTAAAGCTGCTATCTCCAAGCACGGTCACACTCCGAGGCACTGGAGGCTAGCGTTTCACATGTAAACGTTGGGGACACAGTTCAGCCCCTCACATCCGGTACAGTAGGCTCAGCCCCTCACATCCAGTACAGTAGGTCCAGCCCCTCATATCCGGTACAGTAGGGGCTCAGTACACCATGGTTGGTTACCAGGTGTGAGTCTGCTGCCTGTCCCCATACGGGGACGTGCCCCTGGGGGAGGACAGTGTGGAGGGGCAGCCTCCTGCAGGCAGGCACAGAACCTGGAAGCATGAGGCCACGATCCCTATGAAAGAGCAAGAGCCAGGTGTCAGCGGCAGGTGTGGCCCATCCGCAGATGACCGGCCTGAGGCAGGAAAGGGACACAGCCAGACACGAGCTTGGAAGAGTCTCCTGAAGATGGGGCGAGGTGATGAGAGGGAGGAGGTGGGAGGTGTGGGCACAGCAGAGGGTCACTGCATGACACTGGCAATTCAGGGAAGATGGTGAAGCCAGGAGCCAGGACCCCTGAAGCCACACAGAAGTCAGTGCCTTGGGCTCCCTCAGGCAGGTGAGCCCCACCCAAGGCAGCAGAGGGTGGGGGGCCGCTGGGGCCCATAGCTGAAGCTGTGCTCTCTAAGACCTGTCTACACGGCCCGTGTTTCTGCATTCCCTGTCACACTGGGAGCCACAGCCACAGCTGTGCAGGAGAAAACACTTGTGAACAGTGCTCCCACTGCCCCCGCCAAGATGGCCCCAAGGCCCTCAGCCCCTGGAAGTCATGCCCTGTGCACACCTTTCCCACATGGAATCAGGACTAGCTTCTGTGACCAACAGAATGTGGCAGAAGTAACAGTGACCTGGTGCCTCCACCTTGGCCTTTTCCATAGTTTCCCATGGGGGAAACCAACCACCAGGCTGGCAGGCCATCGAGCAGCCCTGGAGGGTGACCCCCGTGCAGAGGAAGCACCCCGCGGCCACCTGATACTGCCGCCTTCGAAGGGGCTCCTCCAGCCCCAGTCAAGCCTGCAGCCGACACAACCCCTGAGCTGTGGCAACCACTGGAGACCCCGAGCCCGAACCAGCCTGAGGAGTCACTCCCAGATTCCTGACCCACAAAACTGAGAGAGATGACCACTGGCATTTTGAGACTCCACATTTGGGGCTAAATGTGTGAAGGCAGCATTAGAACATTGTGATGAGTTGAACTGTGTCGCACCAAAACTCATCGTTTGAAGTCTTAGCCCCCGTACGTCTGAATGGGACCTTATTTGGAAACAGGGTTGTTGCAGATGCCATCAGTTAAGAGGAGGGTGGGTCCCCAATCCCACAGGAAGGAGGAAATGTGGACACAGACACGGAGAACGCCACGTGAACCTGAAGGCAGACATCGGGGTGACACATCTGTGAGCCAAGGGGTGCCAAAGACTGACAGTCACCAGCGGGGAGGCCCAGGACATGCACGGCCCTGCAAGGAACCAGCTTGGCCCACGCCTTGACCTTAGACTTCCAGCCTCCAGGATGGTGGGGCAATGAATTCCTGCTGTTGAAGCTGCCTTGTCTGTGGCTGGAACAGGGACACAGTAACTAACAGGTACATCCTCTACGGCAGTGCACAGCCTGTCCAAATGCACATGGAGGCCCTAGCCAGAACCTGTTACTAAGTGAGGGAGCTGCAAGTTCACCATACTTACCACTCTTTCCTGTTGGGACTGAAGACTTTTGCTTTTTGTCTGTCTGCTTTGAGACAGGGTCTTCTTCCATCGCCCAGGCTGGAGCACAGGGGTGCAGTTACAGCTCACTGCAGCCTCCACCTCCCAGGCTCGAGCAATCCTCCCACCTCAGCCTCCCCAGTAGCTGGGATCACAGCGGCACACCACCACAGCCAGATTATTTTTTAATTTTTTGCAGACATGAGTTCTCGCTCTGTTTCCCAGGTTGGACTCAAACTCCTGCACTCAATCGGTCCACCTGCCTCGGCCTCCTAAAGTGCTGGGATTACAGCCACGAGCCATCGCGCCCAGCCAGGACTGAGGACTTTTTATCCATCATCCCCCTCAGCCCTCAGAGCAGAGTCTGGGTCAGGAAGGCCTGCACCCCCGTCTCATAGCTGGACATGGCAAGGGAGGCCTATGAACACGTCCTGCCTGGCAGAAGCTGTGCCCACCTTCTCCATGTTGTCCCAGTTGGTCATCGTTGCTCGAGAAATGGGATATTGCAGGATGAGTTTCCCTCGATTTTTCTGAACCTCCTCTCCAATGAACCAGTCTTCCTCTTCCATCCCCACCAATACGTTCTGAAAGACATAGGCAAGGACAGGTCAGCTTCTAGGGGTGACTGGGGTTGGACTCCCCTGCAGCTGGCTTTCGTTTGTGGAGACCCAGTGAGCCGTGGCTGGGAGGCCACAGTGGCCTTCGTGGGAGACTCCAAGTCATAGCACCGGCATCCACGACCTCCCCAAGCCCTGTCAGCTGTTTCAGAAATGGCCGCTAAGAGGTTTTAGCAAAGTACCTGCAAGGTAAGAGTGCACCCGGGGAGTCGTTCCTAGGAACTTCATCCTGTCCAATTTGTAGATGAGGAAACTGGGGACAGCAAGGAGAGAGGCTGCTGAGGAAGGAGAGGTGTGGGGAGATGCACCAGGAATGCCACGGTACTGCTGGAGGGTCAAGTCGATGAAGCCCACTGGCAGGAATGCATTTCATAAGCTGACATCGTGGTAGGAGGGATCGTCACTGCTTCCATATTTGCTTTGGAAGGTTGACCGGGAAAGGGTCTGTGATGTAATTCAACTGCTGTTATTTTTTAGGAAGATAAACCTGGCTACTTTCATGGCAGATTAAGCTATCCATTCCATCATTCAGAGGTGATTTTACTTGATGGCCCATGTGTTCGTCTGGGTCCACTGAGAAACAGACACCAGGATGGAATGAAAGGTGCAAGGATGTGATTAGGGAATGCGCACACAAGGGGGACAGTGGGGTGAGAGCAGGATGAAGATCGACAAGACAACAGGCTGCTGTCCAAGTCTGAGCCTGGGTGCAGGAAACAGGGAAGCAGATTGGGTGGGTGACCTTAGCCACCATGGTGTCTAAGGGAAGGCTTTGCAAGGTTGTTGGAGAGTCCTTGAGCCAGGCTCATTTATCACAGGAGTGCTGGGTTTCCCAGAAATGGGCTTGACTTGCCTTGGTGTCACTGCCATCCTCCGTTGTTGGCTGGGAGCAGCAAGTAGGAAGGATGGCCTTAGTGCAATGGTGCTGTGCCACAGTGACATAATGGTGCCATTCTGCAATGACCTCATGGTGCCACGGTGCAATGGTGCATGCGGTGGAACCATGCCATGGTGCAGTGGGTCAGTGGTGCCATGATGCCGGGTGCAAGAGTGCAATGGTGCAGAGATGCAATGGAGCAGTGATTTCAGAGTGAGGCCCCCTCTCCAGGCTGCCACAGCTCACCTGCACAGAGCTTTTCTATCTTAGGAGTTTGTCTCTTCCGCAGAAGAGGTTTGGACTTGGGATGAGAATCACCAGCTATGAGACCTGGGGAAAGTTGTGTCCCTTCTCTGAGCCTCCATCTTCTCGGAGCCTCCATCTCCTTCTCTGAGCCTCCATTTCCTTCTCTGAGCCTCCCTCTTCTTCTCAGAGCCTCCATCTCCTTCTCCGAGCCTCCATCTTCTTCTCTGAGCCTCCATCTCCTTCTCTGAGCCTCTACCTCCTTCTCTGAGCCTCCATTTTCTTCTCTGAGCCTCCATCTCCTTCTCGGAGCCTCCATTTTCTTCTCTGAGCCTCTATCTCCTTCTCTAAGCCTCCATCTCCTTCTCTGAGCCTCTATCTCCTTCTCTAAGCCTCCATCTCCTTCTCAGAGCCTCCATCTCCTTCTCTGAGCCTCCATCTCCTTCTCTGAGCCTCTATCTCCTTCTCTGAGCCTCCAACTTCTTCTCTGTCCAATGGGAACAATGACCTCTCTTCCTCACACCTCGCCATGGCGCTGCTGGAGGATCAAGTCGATTAAGCCCACCAGCAGGAATGCGTTTCATAAGCTGGCTTCATGGTAGGAGGGACTGTCACTGCGGCCACCTCCTCGAACGTTTCTCAGCCACCACATCTAAGTGTGGTGGGTGGGTGGTGGACAAAGTCATGGGTGTGCAGAAGGAACAATGTTTTTTCCGGTTTGAAGATGCTGTTTGAAATAAAAAGATGGACAGTGCTGGGCCTGGTGTCCTTTCATCAGGAGGCCTGTGGGTCAGAGCGGCTGCTCTACTCAGAAGGGACCCAATGACTTTGGGCAACGCCTTCATCCAGCCTCTCTGTTCTCACAAGTCCTCCTAGGAGGGGTCTCACTGCTGTCTTGGCTGCCAGACTCAAGCCCTGGAAGGGGCGTGGGGTTGGGGGAGCCCCGAGGGACACCCTGGGTCTCCGTGGCTGTGACTTCTTGACTTGGGAGTTAAGGGCACTGCGTCGAGCTTGTGGGAAGGGCCATGGAGCTTACATCTAGGACAAAAGGTGACCTCTCTCAGAGATAGAAACTTACTCCCATCTGCCCATGAAAATAAATCCAGATCAAGAGCCAATCTGCTGTGGTTCCACAGAAGAGTCTGCTGCTCCATAATTCATCTTGGTCACTCATTCTGTTTTGGCGAAGAATTTTCCTCTTGCTGTGATCTTGTGTTTCGCCATCTAGGTCAGCGTTCCCCAACCTTTTTGGCACCAGGGACCAGTTTCATGGAAGACAATTTTTGCACTGAGCAGGGCAGGGGATGGTTTTGGGATGATTCAAGTGTATTACATTTATTGTGTGCTTTATTTCTACTATTATTACATTGTAACATATAATGAAATAATTATATAACTCACCACAACATAGAATCAGTGGGATCCCTGAGCCTGTTTTCCTGCAACTAGGACAGTCTCATCTGGGGGTGATGGGAGACAATGACTGTGCCTACAGCCTAGCTGGGGTGGATTCAGAGGGGAGAGCCTCGCTCTCAGCAGACGCTCCCTAATGCACCCCCTCTAAGTCAATCATACTCCAAGGATAAGGCCCCTTCCCTGGAGCAGGGGCTGAGAGCTGAGATGAAATTCCACATTGTAACTGCAGTGGGTTGAATGATGCCCCCCCGCCCCCCGCCACCATTGTGTCCACCTGGAGTCTCAGGTGACCTTATCTGGATAAAGTGTCTTTGCAGAAGTGATAGTTAAGAATCTCAAGATGAGCATCACCTTGGATTACCTGGATGGGCCCCAAATCCAACGACAAGTGTCCTTCCAAGAGAGAGGCAGGAGGAGATTTGAGACAGAAAAGGAAAAAGAGAAGGAGGCCATGTGAAGACAGAGGCAGCCAAGGGATGCCTGGAGCCCCCAGGAGCTGGAAGAGGCAGGAAAGATCCCCCCACTACAGCCTTGGGAGGAAGCCAGCCCTACTGACACCTTGCTTTCAGACTCCAGGTCCCAGAACTATAAGAAAATACATTTCTGTTTTTCTTTCTTTTTTTTTTTTTTTTTTAGATGAATTCTCACTCTGCCACCCAGGCTGGAGTGCAGTGGTGTGATCTCAGCTCACTGCAGCCTCTGCCTCCCGGGTTCAAGCAATTCTCCTGCCTCAGCCTCCAGAGTAGCTGGAATTACAGGTGCACACCACCACGCCCAGCTAATTTTTATATTTTTAGTAGAGACAGGGTTTTGCCATGTTGGCCAGGCTGGTCTCAAACTCCTGACCTCAGGTGATCCACCCACCTCAGCCTCCCAAAGTGCTGGGATTACAGGCGTGACCCACTGTGCCTGGCTACATTTCTGTTGTTCTAAGCAAATACACGAATATGCTAGTCATTATTATCATCACTGCCATCGTTGTCATTGCTAAATCTTCCCCATGGGCCAGAAACTGCACCAAACATGCATTCACTCATCTCACTTAACCTTCAGGCTGAATCTATGAGATACATCTATGAGGACAATCATATTATGTAAAAGAGATGCCTCTGCCACAGCAGCACCCTTGCCCTGAGTCATGCATGTGCTGAGGACAGGACTGAGATTGGAGCCTCAGTCTCCCTAGCCCTGCAGCCCCAGCTCTTAACCACTGAGCACCACAATCTCCAAGCGGTAAGCTGGTTGTCTAGCTCGAGTGCAGGCGCCTGCGATTTGCCAGGGCGGTCCCTGCTATGATGCCTGCCACTTGGACAGCGAGGAGGAAATCCACTGGTTCCCAGGAGCCATGTGCATTTCATCCTCTTAGAGAGGGAGACGGGATTTTCTCCTCTGTCACAGCTCTGGGAGCCAGTGTATCTTGGATAATTAGAAACGTTGCCAATAATTTGCTCCAAGCACTGCAAAACACAAGAGTGATCGCCATGAGGTCCTGTGACACCTGAGATCTTCCGTGTCACGATGCTGCTCCCTGCCACGGATGACTGGAACTTCCAGAGGATGAGCTCCACGATCCAGAGCATGGGCTGGGAACGCAGGTGCACTGGGGGTCTTGTCACCACCACTTTGTCACCACGTGGATTCGTGAAGTCACCTCTCGGAGCAGGCGGTTCCTCTTCGGGGAGAAGGGGCATCTCCCTCCCTACCGGGAATGTGGCCAGGCTCAGGCCCGCTCGCCGAGTTTCGTTTACGATGCGACTGTGTTGTCCGGGGCAGGGGATGAGCAGCTGGTTTTTAATGGGGCCAGAGCTTCTGTTTGGGAGGATGAGAACGTTCTGGAGATAGATGGTGGTGAATGTTCTTGATGCCACTGAACTGTGCAGTTAACACATCTTTACATTGTATATACTTTACCACAATAGAAACGCCTGCGTTTCTAAATTCCCTTGAAACGCAGGAAGATCTGGCAATGTGGGGTCCACTTGCTGGCATGTCAGAGACGGACCTCTTGGAGGGCCTGTGCCCCGGTCCCCACCCGCCCTCCTACTGCCTTTCTGTCACAGAGGCTGAGTGTCCGCTGCCGCTCACCCTAATGGACTCCCATTTATCCTAAAGGCGAATTGCTCCTTCCCTGCGTCCATACCTCTCCGAAGGTGGGAAGAGCCAGAGATGGGAGACGGGCAGTAAGACTGACTTTTCACAACGTGTCCACTTTACTGATTTACACATCACTGCTCCCTCTAAGCCTGTGGTTCTCAGAGCGGGCCGCATGCTGGGAGTCGTGAGAGGGGCAAGGCCTTTCCCACCCCATCCCCAACCCCGGACCGGCTGAGGCAGAGACTCTAGGTGGCCCGGCCATCTGTGTGGTACCAAGCCTGGTGCTCCCGACTTGGATTCGTGGAGGCACGTTCGCGCCCACCACGCCCTGCTCAGGGGATTGCCTTGGTCACCCTGTGGGAGAGGCAATGGGACTGACCGGGCCGGCAGGCCACCTCTGGATGAGCAGCACCCCAGAGGGAGGAGACCCCGACATCACTCACATCGTGCCGAAGTTTCCCGAGGACAGTGGGGAACACGCCCATTGGGCTTTCCATTCCTGCGAATCCCACCTTGCTGAAGCCAGAGCCGTAGTCACAGATGAGGGGCACACTGTCCATGGCGGTGAGGCTGTGGGAGAGAACACACAGTTACCCACACCACTGCATGGCACTGGTCCCTGGGGCAGGCGCTGTGCTGGGCGTTAGGATCAGGGTTCATAGCGCCTGGGAGCCCAGGGCAGTGTGGGTGGCCCCCTACACTCAGAGCTGGGCCCTGGGCAGGCAAGAGCCACTTCCAGGATGCTGTGTGCAGTTTGCTGGAAGGGGATCCTTTCCGATGACCATTTGCACATGGCTGCCCTGGAGAAGGGAGGATTAGGGGGGCCCTGCACTAAGGCTTTGGCCTCCACCTGTTTCTAGCAAATTCTGACACCTGTTTCGCAGCCACTTATCTGAAGCAGCCCTTCTCCCCTTCATGGGAGGGGAGACCCCAAGAGGAGCTGGGCCCTGGGTGGTCTGCAAGCTGTGGTCCCAGCCAGATTCCTGACTTCCAGCTTCAACGCCACCTCATCCGGGAGGCTTCACTGGCCTCCGGCCCTGGTTGAAACCATTCTCTCCCTCTGCTTTGCTTCCAGAGAACATTTTCCATGTTTTTGCAAGTTTAGAAAACATGCAGAAAGATACAGAACATCACAATCACCTGAGGTCCCCGCCCGTGGTCACCCCTCTGATATTTTGGCATTTCTGTTTTCAACCTACTTTTTCTTAGACAAAGTCTCACTCTGTCACCCAGGCTGGAGTGCAGTGGCATGATCTTGGCTCACTGTAACCTCTGCCTCTCAAGTTTAAGGGATTCTCCTGCCTCAGCCTCCTGAGTAGCTGGGATTACAAGTGTGAGCCACCACACTGGGACAATTTTTTGTATTTTTAGTAGAGACAGGGTTTCACCATGTTGACCAGCCTGGTCTCAAACTCCTGACCTCAGGTGATCCCACCTCGGTCTCCCAAAGTTCCAGGATTACAGGCGTGAGTCACTGTGCCCAGCCTGTTTTCAACCTACTTTTATGCAGTGTATAGGTTTTTAAAAATCGACTACCCTCAAAAATGAATGAGTCAATTTTCTTTTTTGAATATTGCATTGTGACTAAATATTTGTCATGACAAATGTTTTCTTCATTTTATAAGTGACTTTTGGATCTTTTTTCAATAAAGAAAGAATACAGGCTCATTGTAGAAAATAAGAGAAAACCGTGAAGTAAAAACCCTTTCCAAATCCTGCTAATCAGAGGTAACCTTTGTCAATATTCAGCTATCTACCCTGATAGTCGGCACAGAAAACAGAGGGGTCTCCCTTCATCTAGTGCCTCTGTGAACAGCTGTATGAGGTGCAACTCAGTGGGGCACCAGGGCGTCTCTCACTAAGTTGCTAAGGTATACACACTTACATATATTACAGTATATGTGGTTTTGTATTAGACTTTTCAGTGGAACCTTATAGCCATTTGCGTGTTATGGAGTATTCGATGGAAATGTTTTCCTTCTAATGTCATCTGCCACACCTGCTATGAATCCTCTGTGGAGCCTGTAGGTCCTATTTTTTTTTGGCACTATCAGCAACCCTGGGATAATCTCCTTCATCATCCGTCTTTTTCCTGCATTTTGGATCAGCCCCTTTCCATCACCTCCTTCGAATGACTAGTTGGAAGAGCAAGAATTTTTAAAGGCTCCTTAAACATTTTGCCAAATTGCTGTCCAGAAACATCGGTCAGTGTGCCGCAGCCACGTCAGGCCCTCGTCACATGGAGCTGCCGTCATCTCTGCAGGCCCCTGTCCTACTTCTCCACGTCAGGCCCACCCTCCCCCTCTGAGTACCGCATGCTCAGCTGATATGGCTGGATGGCTTTTGAACCCACCTGGTCTCTCATGTGGGGGGCTTCATAACCTTCCTCTCTGGAATATCTGCTGGTGTCCCATCTGTCTGCATGCTGACTGCGTATCTGCAGCCAGCCTGTTACTTCTGGAAGGCCAGGCATCGGCTGCCTATTCATTTCTGTTCATCCTCGACATGCAGGGATGGAAGAGGCTTTGGTTACTACAGTTTTGTAGTATATTTTGAAGTGTTATAATGCCAGCTTTGTGCTTTTGCTCAGGATTGTTTTGGCTATTCAGAGTTTTTTCTGGTTCTGTACAAAGTTAAACATTTTTGTAATTCAGTGAAGAATGTCCTTGGTATTTTGGTAGGGGTTGTGTTTAATCTGTAGATTACTTTGGGTACTATGATCATTTTAACAATATTTTTGGATCCATGAGTATGGGATGTCATTCCATTTGTTTTTCTCCTCTTCAGTTTTTTGTCAGTCACTTCTTAAATTTATTCCTAGGTATTTCATTTTCTGTAGCTATTATAAATGGCATTATCTTCTTGATTTCCCTTTTAGCTATTTCATTGTTCATGTATAGCAACGCTACTGATCTTATATGTTAATTTTTTATCTTTACTAAATTCATTCATCAATTCTAAAAGATTTTTGGTAGTGTCTTTAGGATTTTCTATATATAAGATCATATGGTCTGCAAATAAGAATAATTTGACTTTTTACTTTCTAATTTGCAACAGAGCCTGAGACATGAGGGGCACTTGACAGCACAGGAAACCCTTGGGTGCATTTCCTGGCCTGACCCTCACTGCGGTGACAGGTGTGATGGCCTCAATGACGTTGATAGATAGTGATGATGATGACAATGATGACGATGGCTATGACAATGATGATGACAACAATGGCGATGATGATGATGGCATAATGACAATGATGACAATGATGATGATGACTATGACAATGATGATGATGACATTGACAATGATGACAACGATGATGATGTCAATGATGATAACAGTAATGACAGCAATGACAATGATGATGATGAAAAAATAACAATGACAATGATGACTATGACAATGATGGTGATGATGACATTGACAATGATGACAATAACAATGATGATGTCAATAACAGTAATGACAACAATGACAATGATGATGAAAATAACAATGACAATTATGATGATGACTATGACAGTGATGACAATGATGACATTGAGAATGATGACAATGATGATGACAATGATGACATTGATGATGATAATGACAATGATGACAGTGATGATGACACTGATAATGATGATAATAACAATGACAGTGACAATGACGATGATGATGGATTGTCTTGATATGCAAGGCATTTCCCCCACGTAAATCAGCAAATAGCCACTGTGGGAGCAGACATCCAAATACCTTGCTCTTTCTACCAAGTGCTATGCATTTGGGACACAGAAATAAATTAATTCCAGGGCTGGTCAAGCTGTTTTCATTTTTTCTTTGGTACAATAGCATTTACATTCAGGGAAATTAGCCCTGATGTCAAAAACGTGGTTTTCCCTTTGCTTTGTTTTAAATCATCTGATGTTGGCTTCCACTCCCACAGAAGGAGGGAAATGAGGCCATGAGTAATTGCACTGCTCTCCTGAGCCAAAATATTTTCATCTGGGGTGTGTTGAGTGGAATAAAAACTGGTTCAGCGCAGGGAAGGCTTTTGCCTCCAACGGGCTGAATCCCTGAGCTTGCCCCAGAATGATGTGGCCAACCAAGCAGCATGTTTCTACTTTACTCCAAATCCTCATTGCTCTGAAACTTACTTGTGAATCCACATATTGACTATCAATGCACAGAAGTAAAAATCTGAAGAAAGCATAACAGAAATTGGGAGAGGCCAGCTGCAGTGGCTCACACCTATAATTCTAGCACTTCAGGAGGCCAAGGCAGGAGGATTGCCTGAGCCCAGGAGTTCGAAACCAGCCTGGGCAACATAGAAAGACCCCATGTCTACAAAAAATTTAAAAATTAGTCAGGCATGGTGGTGGCACACATCTGTAGTCCCAGCTACTTGAGAGGCAGAGGCAGGAGGATTGCTCGAGCACAGTTCGAGGCTGCTGTGAGCCAACATCGCACCACTGCACTCCAGCCTGGGCAACAGAGCAAAACCCTGTCTCTAAAAAAAAAAAGAAAGAAAGAAAAAGAAACCAGAAAAGACTGTTCAACTACTGAGAACAGAAACTGTTGGTTCACATCACTGACATGCAAAAGGAAGGGAAAGAAGGCATTGCCCTGTTTTAGGTGCTGTCCTGGGCACATAACTAACATCAGGGAGAGAACTGGTGACAAACAGGTGCAGAGAGGTAAGAGGTGGAGCCCACCCATAGTCCAGGCAGGGTCCCTCTGTGTCATTACTCTGCATGATGCCACTATGAGGTGCCTAGTAGATGTCATGGCCTCTTGACCTAGTTGGGGCTTCTGGAAGCTGGCCCAGCAGCCTCCTAGAGTCTGTACATCTCTTTCCACTCTAATCCTGCTCCAGTCTTAAGATTTGGATGAGGTGGGCCCTGAGGGCTCACAGGACCCATGCTGACCATTAAGATTATTCCACTCCTTGGCTACTGCAGTTGGCTAAATAATGGTCCCTGTCCTCCTGCCACATCCTAGTGTCCAGAACCTGTGTATATGTGACCTTCCATGGCAAAAGGGACTTTGCAGGTATAGTTAAGTTATAGATCTTGAGATGAGGAGATTGCCTTGGATCATCTGGCTGCACACCAGATAATCACGAGGGTCCTTATAAGAGGAAGCGGGAGGTCAGAGTCACAGAGATTGGAAGATTATACACTCCTGGCTTGGAAGACGGAGAAGTGGCAGCGAGTCAAGGCATGTAAGCACCTCCAGGAGCTAGAAAGAGCAAAGAAATAGGTTCTCCCAGTTCCTAGAGCCCCCCAGAGGTATAATGGCCCTGCAGACACCTTGATTTTGGCCCAGTGAAACCCATTTCAGATTTCTGACCTCCAAACTGTCAGAATACATTTCAATTGTCTTAGGTCAAAGTTTGCGTTGATTTGTGGCGGCTACCCTTGACCAGGGTGGGCATGTGATGCCAGCCATGGTTTCTTCCTGGGATCTTGGTCAACTCTCAGGAAGGATACTCTCTTCCCTTGGATTCAGGATCTGGGAGAACCTGAAGTGAGCCTGGAGTTGCCCTGCAGCTGCCTTGCAGCCCCACAACCAGAGCTTCCCTGAGGAGGAAGTCAGTCCGCAGGAAGCAAAGGAGAGACATGAGGAACAGAATTTTTACGGTATCATTGGAGCACAAACCTCAGCCTGCCCTGCACTGTTTAGCACAGGGAGCCAACAGAATTTTTTCCTGCCAAATGGGTCTGAGTTGGGTTTCTGTCACTTGCAACCAAGACAGTCCTGACCAATTTTTAGCAATTGGGCTTCCTTGGTCCTGGGCATTAGAGCTTCATTGGATGGAATGCCCAGAAAATCATTGAAAATTAGAGCTACACGATTATCCTCTGAAAATGCTCTTGTAGATTTAGCTTAAGGTAGATTCACTCAGAGGGTTATCAGTATTAATTCGGCAAATATTTACCAACTGCCTCCCAGGGGCACGGTGCTGTTCTAGAGTGAGGAGACAGTGAGGAGGATTCAGACAAATTTCTTTCCCCATGGGGATGCTGGTCCTGGGGAAGCCTGGGAAGCCAGATATTATATGGAATTTATTTATTTATTTATCCGAGATTGAGTTTCGCTCTTGTCACCCAGTCCAGAGTGCAATGGTGCCATCTCACCTCACTGCAACCTCCACCTCCTGGGTTCAAGCAATTCTCCTGCCTCAGCTTCCTGAGTAGCTGGGATTATGGGCATGCACCACTACGCCCAGCTAATTTTTGTATTTTTAGTAGAGACAGGGTTTCACCACGTTGGCCAACCTGGTCTTGAACTCCTGACCTCAGGTGATCCACCTGCCTTGGCCTCCCAAAGTGCTGGGATTACAGGCATGAGCCACTGCACCTGGCCTAGAATTTATTTTTAAATTAAAAAGTCATTAATAATTTTTCAATTGTGATCAATGCCATCGAGGCTGCCTGTGCATGTCTTGTGATGTCACTTGTCCTGCCTGGAGCACTGAGCTATAACTGCAGTGTGCAAATGTCACAGAATAGCAGTCACATAGACGGGGGGAGGTGCCAGAAACTTCTGGGCCAAAGTGGGTCAGGGCCCACCAGCTCTGTTTGGAAGGCCACGCGTCACCAAGCCACACACCCATGGTCCTCTGGAGATGTTGGTCTTGATCGTTTTCTGCTGTGGGCTGTCCTGTGCCTTGTAGGATGTGTAGCCATCCCCCAGCTTCCACCCACTAGATCCCCGTAGCACCTTTCAAGTTATGACAACCCAAAATGTCCAGGCTCTGCCAAGCGTGCCTGCAGAGGGAGTGGGAGGTGGACAAAACAGTCCTGGCTGAAAGGGAAGGGCCTTCATGATGCAGACCTGTGGAAGCCAAGTGGGAAGACAATTCCAAGGGGTGAACCAGTTAGAATCAGATTTTCCAAGCTTATGAAATAATTTCCTCACCAGAGAAACCATCACAACAGATCTGATCCTATCATTGTTTCTCTCCATCTTCATCCAAAATCATTTCTTCCATCACAAGAAGACAAAAATCAGAAAGTTCAATATATCCGGGGCAGCCCTGACATCATCGTGTCCTGCTGCACCATCGGGCATGTCATGCCTGACGCACCCCATGGCTGCAACAGGAGACATTCTTCCTGCTCATGACTCTGGTGTTCCCGATGGGTCCTGTCACTGCTTGAGTTATGTGGCTGCAGAGAAGAGGATTGATGTGAAGACTTGTGTTTGGTAAAACTGTAAAGTGCTGTACATACTTAAGGGGTGATCACAGTAATAACATCAAGGAGTTATCTCTATTATATTATTACATTTTGGGCAATTTGAATTTCCCAAAAGGGGGTAGTTGGGGAGGGACAGAGAAAGAGAGAGAGATAGAGAGAGAGAAAGAGAGATTGTGAGAAGGGGATGTTGGAGTGTTGGAGAGGGTTAGAATTGGAAAATAAGTTGGTAGACTGAAGTATTTGCAAAGCATTGTGTGAGCTCCAGGATGGATGGATAGATGAGTGGATGGATGGGTGGGTAGATGAATGAATGAATGAATGTTGAACGGATGGATAGATGAATGGATGAATGGATGGATGGATGGGTGGGTGGGTGGGTGGGTGGATGGATGGGTGAATGGGTGGGTGGATAGATGGAGGGATGGGTGGGTGGATGGATGGATGAGAGGATGGGTGGTAAGTCCATGGATGGATGGATGGATACATAATGTAGTCATTTCGATCCTTGCATCTCTTATACCTCTCTAAGTTCAGACAGCCGTGTCTTCACCTAGTCCATCTTTTAGAAAGAAATCTTTCAAAACAGGCCTTATAGAAGGAGAAATGATGTATCTGTCTACTCCCTACACAAACTTCCTACTATCTTGGCATCCCTTTATAACAAAGCATAGTTCAACCCTACAAGTGTGCATTGAATACTAACTTATTACATTACTTTAGGAAGTTCTTGGATCTCTCCAAGTGCACAGAGATGCCCTTGGGGGGCCCACCTTTGTCCTCTCTTCTCAGAAAGCCTGAACATCCCTGATGCCCTGAGGATGAGATCTGTTCTTCTCATGGGAAACAGATAGGATTGACAGAATTTGGCTACTGTGTTTTTCTTAAGCAAATTATTCTAAGATCCATATGGCAGTGTCCCAGAAGAGAGACCACATAGACCTGCAAGGGAGCAGAATGTGTACTGCTTATATCCTTCCTCTCTTGAGAAGTGCTGGCTGGCTTCCAACGTTTCTGATGGAAAATAGGGTGAAGCAAACCCCAGATGATTTAAAGGGGCTGGGATAGGATGTTCCCTAAGGCACAACCACGGGCTCTGGGCAAGACCCTGTTTCTGCTCTCAAGAAGCTCCCAGCTCATAGGAGAAAGATATTTGTAAAAAAGAAATTATTCAATGCAACAAGGGCTGTAAAAAGAGGCTACAAGGTGAGTTGACCTTTGAAGGCTTGAACAGATTCTAGGCAGGGAAACAGATAAGGAAAAAGCCCAGAGCTGGGCAGGGAGTCCTTGGGTACGTATGTGAAGGGACATTCCAATGGTCTTGGGTGTCCTCAATTCTTTACGCCCCCAGTGCTGTCACATCTGTAGGGGTTCACTGAGACATTAATAACAGCAGCCACACGGAGAGGACTTGCTTGTGCCAGACACTCTTCTAGATTAATCCAGCTAGCCTATCAGCAACCTTCTGAGGCTGGGTAGCATCAGTCTCATTTTTTTTTTGTTGGGGGCAGGAGCGGATCAGGCTCAGGGGGATGAAGTGAGACCTCCAGCTATGAGAGCTGGAGTTAAAATTCAATGCCAAGCAGCTTCATTCCCTATCCTTTCATTCCATCTGAGTGGTAAATCACAAACAGCCAAAGATTCCTTGCAGCTGCTCTTGTTACAAGGTGGAGCCTATTTTCCCATGCTTAAATCTGGACTGGCCTTGTGACTCCTTTGATGGATACGGTGTGATGAAAGTGACATTGTGTGAGCTCCAAACACAGTCATCAGAGGAGGTGCAGCTTCCTCCCTTGCTATGTTCAGACCCCTGGTGTGGGAGCTGGAGTTAGCCTCTTGGAGGAGGAGAAGCCACGTGGAAGAGAACCAAGGTGCCCAGCCAACAGCCAACCACCTGCTAGACATGTGGCTGAGGCCACCTTGGATAATCCACCATCAGATGACCTGTGAGGTGACCCCACCCCCAGGTGCACAAGACAGCTCAGAGAGACCAGCCAAACCAGCTCAGACCAGAAGAACCCCCAGCTGACCCACAGACCGGTGAGTATAATATGATGGTTGTTGAAAGCTATAAAGCCTTGGTATGGCTGTGCTACACTGCCCTGCATCTATACTCTAAACAAACGGTCCTTCCCAGACTTCCATGGTCTGCTTTCAACTGGCTCAAAGTCATCCACACACCAATACAAAGATGGAAAACACAGAGAAGCTAAGGAGATCATTGAAAATCACACTGTAATGGTCTGAACCAGAGGCTGGCAAACCAAAGCCCAGAGGCTAATTCTGGCCCACTGACTGTCTTTGTAAATAAAGTTTTATTGGAACTCAGTCACGCTCATTTGCACTCTAGCTGCTCTTGGGTTACCACGACAGAGTTGAGTAGTTGAGAACATGTGGCCCACTGGACTAGTCTGTTCTTGCACTGCAATAAAGAAATGCCTAAGGCTGGGTAATTTATAAAGAAAAGAGGTTTAGGGCCAGGTGCAGTGGCTCACGCCTGTAATCCCAGCACTTTGGGAGGCCGAGGTGGGCGGATCACGAAGTCAGAAGACCAAGACCATCCTGACTAACATGGTGAAACTCCATCTCTACTAAAAATACCAAAAATTAGCCAGATATGATGGCATGCGCCTGTAGTCCCAGCTACTTAGGAGGCTGAGGCAAAAAAATTGCCTGAAGCCTGAAAATGGAGGTTGCAGTGAGCCGAGATTGCACCATCACACTCCAGCCTGGGCGACTGAGACTGTCTCAAAAACAAAAAGAAAGAAAAGAAAAGAAAAGAGGTTTAATTGGTTTGCGGTTCTGTGGGCTGTACAGGAAGTGTGGTGCTGGCTTCCAGGTAGGCCACAGGAAAGTTACAATCATGGTAGAAGGCGAAGGGGGAAGCAGGATCATCCTACATGGCCAGAACAGGAGGGAGAGAGAGGAAGGAGATGCCACACACTTTTAAACAACCAGATCTCCTGAGAACTCTATCAGGAATAGCAACAAAGGGGAGAATTCCACCCCCAGGATCCAATCACCTCCCAGCAGGCCCCACCTCCAACATTGGGGATTACAATTCCACATGAGATTTGGGTGGGGACACAGATCCAAACCATATCACCCACAAAGCCTAAAATATTTCTTATGTGACCCCCCTTATAGAAAAATCTGATAACCCCTCATCCAGACTTTATCCCTTAACACTGTGACAACAGTTCTCAAAGTGTGGACCCCAGACCATCAGAATTAGCTTCATTTGTGAGAAATGCAGTCCTCAGTCCTCATCCCAGATCCCCTGAATGAGAAACGCTAAGTGGGGGCCCCGCAATCTCAGTCTAAGAAGACCCCCACGTGAGTCTGATGCCTGCCAGTCGAAGATAAGACAAGAAAACCACCACCTTCAGTTACAGAAATCTGCTGTGATTGTTGACTCCCCAGTCTGAAAAGCATGTTCTTGTGTCCTCACTCCAGCCTTTCAGGGAGGAATAATTGCTCTCAAGTCTCATTTTACTAGTTTAATCTGCCCTTAGCGAGATTGGAGGCAGCTGAGAGTCACTCAGGAAAACGCTGGCAGCCCCCAGGAGCTGCCAGTGGGAGATGCGGGATGACTATTCCTTCCAAAATAAATGGAGGGTTTCCAGAAGGCGTACAGGATATGTGGAGAGCTCCTGCCACACAAAAGCAGTCCTAGCCAAACCAAGCCCTTATATTTGAGTGCCAAAGTCTGGGTGAAATAACCAACTCATCCTGGTTTGGTTTTTTCCAGTTTCAACATTGAGAGAAACCATGTCCCCCCAAAACTTCTCAGTCCCGGTCAAACTGGGACAGGTCCTAGGCCCGGGACTTAAAAGGCCAGGCTTTCCTGCAAAGAGCAGGTAATATGGCGGCTGATCCCGCCCACCAGCATCCACAGATGCGTCCTACAGGTGCTGGAACGCAGAGCTGGAAGCAACCCAGTGCTCAGGGAGCCAAGGCATGGCTGGGTAAATACAAAGGCAGCTACCACCCAGTGTGGGGCACCGCCAGTGGCATTCCCAGGAGCCCCGGGAGCTGCAGGGGTCACGGGGACATCTGAGCCAGTGGTGCAGTGGCACCTGGGCATCAGCCTGGATCCCGTGCCCTGGGACAGTCCTCTGCCTTGAGTCACTGTGTTCCAGACCCGACGTCTCTCACTACAGCTTGTCATGCCTCCCACTCTACTACGAAGCCTGATTTCCACACCAGCTGCAGTTCTCTGGGTTGAGCTGAGCATCTGCAGTTCATTCAACCTTACAGCTTCTAGAAAGCCACTGCAAACCCTAACGGCCAAATGCAAGCTTCCCCAGATCTAAGCTTCTCCGTCTCCCCAGGGCTGCACCCTGAGATACACATGCAGAAGGGATTATTTCTAGTTTTGTTTTATACTGTGTTATTATGATATATTGTAAAACAAGGTATATGTAATGTAATACACGTTAGGGATGACTTTTTGTTGTTTTTTTTTTTTGAGACAGCGTCTGGCTCTGTTGCCCAGGCTGGAGTGCAGTGGAACCAGCATAGCTCACCGTAGCCTCGAACTTCTGGGCTCAGTGATCCTCCCACCTTAGCGTCCTGAGTAGCTGGAACTACAAGCATGCACTTGCACATCTGGCTAATATTTTGTATTTTTAGTAGAAACAGGATTTTGCCATGTTGCCCCAGCTGGTCTCAAACCTCAGCCTTAGCTTCCCACAGTGCTGGGATTACAGGTCTGAGCCATCGTACCTGGCCTTTTTTTTTTTTCTAACAAGATAGAGCCTTGCTCTGTCACTAGGCTGGACTAGACTGCAATGGCATGATCATAGCCCACTGCAGCTTCCACATCCTGGGGGCTCACATGATCCTCCCATCTCACCTCCCGAGTAGCTGAGACTACAGGTGCAGTTTTTTTGTTTTTTTTTTTTTTTTTTTTTTTTTTGTAGAGACAGGGACTTGCTATGTTACCCAGGCTGGTCCTGAACTGCTGGCCCCAAGCTAACCTCCCACCTCAGCCTCCCAAATGCTGGGATTATAGGTGTGAGCCACCTCACCTGGCCTTGTTTTAACAAATAAGTTAATAACCTGCTACCCAGCATAAGACATCATGTATTCTCCACACTTCTTGTTTAGTTCTTCCTCCCAAAGATATCCAGCACCCTAACGTTTTGCTTAATGATTCTCTTGCTCTTTTTAGCACTTTTGCCACATCTGGATATATCCCCAGAGAAGATATTGGTTTTGCCTGATTTGGGGCTTTCTGCAAATAAAGTAACCACCTCGTATGTTTTTTCCTGTGGCCTTTTTATTGTATTCGTCCTCTGGTGGTGCCCCCATGTTGATGTGTGTAGCTGTGGCTTGTTTTTCCCTGCTGTATAGTATTCCTGGTTCCACTGGATGAAAATGTGGTCATTTGGGCCAAAGGATATGTTTGAATAGCAACAGAAAGCTGGAAAACGGTCCTGTGTGGATGATACCATGCTTTGCCTGGAGGGCTTGCAGGTGGAGCCTGAACTGAATTTCGAGGGATCCAGGTGAAGTTGAACTCCCTCTGCTCCCCCTCATAGCACTCAGCCCCTTCCCTAAACACAGATCAGTTATGTAAGTAATTTGGGCTGAAGCTTGTTCCCCTGGGTGACATGCATCTTGGTCTAGTCCTGATGACATCACACACACAATACTTAAGCATATATTTGCAGGAGTAATACGTGCACAAATCAAAACCACGAAACCTTTGGAAGGGTAGAGTGTGAGAAAACAGTGTCTTGCTCCCTCGCTTGCACCCAGAATCCCAGCTCCCGTACCCCAAGTGAGCACACAGCATATCCCAGGAATAGCCTGCACCTTTGAGCCTCCAGATTTCACCCCTGGTTTCTTGGTGCAAAGCAAGTTACTTCTGTGTGCATTGCGCTCCCCCTGGTGGCTGTTCCCTAGAGCACAATTCTCACGCCTCTCAGTCCCAAATCCAAGTTTCAGGAAGGAAATGGCTTCACACACTATTCCCTCTGAAGCAAGGTTGGTACTTTCAGCCTTTCAACCTACTCCTCACATAATACCTAACAATCCTGCAACATTTTTTAAAGTTCTTAAAACAGAATCGTAAAAGGGAGAGGCAGTTTTAATACATATGTACTTAATTAAAACATCTAGTTCTGGATCCTAAGGGGATGGGGGACGCAGTCTCTGTCCTGTAGGAACGGTGAGCGTGTGTAGCACAGGGGCTGGCAAACTGTGGCCCGCAGGCCAAATCTGCCCACCGACTGCTTTAGTAAATAAAGTTGTGTTGGAACATGCTGATTTGATTCTGTGTTTATTGTCTGTGGCTGCTTTCTCGCCGCAATGGCAGAGGTGAGTAATCACAGCAGAGACCTCATGGCCTACAAAGCCCCAAATATTTACTCCCTGGCCCTTTCCAGAATCAGTTTGCCCACTCCTGGGTGAGCGTTTCAATGGAGACACCTATGACAAGGACGTACGACCAGCCTGGAAGGAAGCTTCCTCTTAGGATTTGATTTTCCATCCATCCCAAAACGGTTGCATACCTACTACGTGCCAGACATCATTCTGGCCAGAAAAGATTCTTGACGTTATTTTCAAACTTGGGGAGCTGTAGTATTTTCAGTGAGAACAGTAAGTCATACCAGTTACCAATGACCAGTTGGTCATTTGGGCACAGATGCCCCCTCTATGCTGAACTGAAACTTATCTCAGGCCCCATCACCCCCTTTGCCTGCATCCCCTGATGCTGTTGGAAGCCAACTGTGTCTTCTATGGAGGATATTGACAGTGGATTCCAGCCTGGTAAGACGGGGGAGCAAGGAGCTTCTGGTAAGATCTGGATCTGGCTACACTCTCGCTGTTTGTCTGGGCAGAGTCTAAATCGAGCAGTGGGAGTGGAGCCAGATCAAGCCAGGTCAAGTCCCTAGACCTTGACTGGAGGCCACCTCACTTCCAGCAGTGGTAACCAGCTGGTGAGAAATGCAAATGTTTGTGAATTTCAAATATATATATATATTTTTATTTATATATATTTTTATTAAAATATATAATATATAATTAAAATATATAAATATATTTTTTCAAATATATATATTTCAAACATTTTTGAAATATATTTTGAAATATATTCGAAATACATATATTTGGAAATAATATATATTTTTTATTATTATAAATTATAAAGGGAGCACACCCCCATATGATTCTGCAATCACTGGGGAGGCACTTGCCTCCCCTCTCACCTTTGCAATCCCCAGGTGAAGAGCCAGCACCTGTCGGAGTGATTCTCAAGGGGGTTTGTGTTTATTCAGCAATTGTTGGTCTTGCTCGGGGATGTTCTCACTTCCTATTTAAAAATTTTAAAAAAAAAGATTCTGAAAGACTTAAACAGTGAAAACATCCAGGCCAAACCAGAGCTACTGAAACATATGTGTGTGTGTGTGTGTGTGTGTGTGTGTGTGTGTGTGTGTGTGTGTGCAGGAACAGAAAGTCAAATACCACATGTTCTCACTCATAAGTGGGAGCTAAGCACTGAGTACACACGGACACAAAGGAGAACAATAGAGGATGGGGCCCCCTTGAGGGTGGAGGATGGGAGGAGGGTGAGGCTCAAAAAACTACCGATTGAGTACTACGCTTATTACTTGGGGTACAGATGGTGGAAAAATCTGTACCCCAAGCCCCTGCGACATGCAATTTACCCATGTACATATATATACACACAAATATATATACACACACACATATATATACACACACATATACATACCCATATATATATTTGGAAGAAAATCCCAACCTACTTTTCATTTACCGGGTGGCCACACACAATGCATGGTTGGGTCTTCCCCTTAATAAACATACCCAGATAAAGAAAATGTGGTACATATACACCATGGAGTACTACGCAGCCACAAAAAGGAATGAGATCACATCCTTTGCAGGGACTTTGATGGAGCTGGAAGCCATTATCCTCAGCAAACTAACACAGGAACAGAAAACCAAACACTACATGTTCTCACTTATCAGTGGGAGCTGAACAATGAGAACACAGGGATACAAGGAGGGGGACATCACACACTGGCGCCTATCAGGGGGTGGGGTGGGGGAAGGGAGAGCATCAGGACAAATAGCTAATGCACGTGGGCTTAATAACAAGGTGATGGGTTGATAGGTGCAACAAACCGCCACGGCACACGTTTCCCTACGTAACAAACCTGCACGTCCTGCACACGTACCCAGGAGCTTAAAATAAAAATTAAAATTAAAAAAAAAAAAAAACCTTGGTTTAAATGTGGCCTTGCTGGTCTGTGTTAGCCACGTTACAGAAACCCGGCCCTCTCCTGAGGGTTCTGCCAGGACCCCTGACTCCAGGACTTCGCAGCCTGCTTTTGAGCACAAGCCCACAGAAATTACTGAATTCCAGATGCTTTTAGAATGGAACAAGATGACAGAACTAATTTGGTTCCATTTTCACCTACAAGGAAACCCTTCTTAGTAGACGGAGGAAGAGGTAAAAAGTAGCATCAAGAGAAAACCTAAAACCGCGAACTTTCACTCACGAGAAACTCCCAGAGCACACGCTCATATGAGTCTCCAAACACCGGGAGGCACTCACCTCCCCTCTCACCTTTGCAATCCCCAGGTGAAGAGGCAGCACCTGTCGGAGTGATTCTCAAGGGGGTTTGTGTTTATTCAGCAATTATTGGTCTTGCTCGGGGATGTTCTCACTTCCTATTTAAAAATTTAAAAAAAAAAAAAAAATTCTGAAAGACTTGAACAGTGAAAACATCCAGGCCAAACCAGAGCTACTGAAACAAAGAACTGTTTGAAAATCATCTATAATGCAACCCACCCACAACCCTTCTGCTCTTTTCATTAGAGAATGGATTGTTCCATATAACTGAATAATCCGGTTAACAAAAAAACTAGGTAGAGCAGGATGTTTGTTTGTTTGTTTGTTGAGACGGTGGAGTCTTGCTTTGTCGCGCAGGCTGGAGTGCGGTAGCGCGATCTCGGCTCGCTGCAAGCTCCGCCTCCCGGGTTCACGCGCGATCTCGGCTCATTGCAAGCTCCGCCTCCCGGGTTCACGCCATTCTCCTGCCTCAGGCTACCGAGTAGCTCGGACTACAGGCGCCTGCTACCATACCCAGCTTTTTTTTTTTTTTTTTTTTTTTTTTTTTTTGTATTTTTAGTAGAGCCAGGGTTTCACCATGTCAGCCAGGATGGTCTCGATCTCCTGACCTCATGATCCGCCCGCCTCGGCCTCCCAAAGTGCTGGGATTACAGGCTTGAGCCACCGCACCTGGCCGAGCAGGATGTTTGTAAATGCACCAAGATCTCTAAAGGGCGTTACAAACCTTCCTGCCTTCCTGAGCAGGGATGCTGGGTGTCAGGTGGCCTCTTCTGGGTGGCTCAGGCCATCATCATGCACAATAATGGCTCTGTGCTGCAACACAGCCATGACCTCAGGGGCTCCGCCCTGTGCGGGCATCAGCCCCTGGCAGCGGTGGCCCCAGAATATTACCTTTTTGCTTTTATGCTCGTGTTTCTACTTTATCTATATCCATCGTTTTGGTTGTTTTGGAGTGTGTGACCTTCCAGGGATCTGTCCTGCCAAGGACAACAGAGGCCCTAAGACTTTTGCCGGGATGGTTGAGAAACTGGGAGGCTGAAGAGAGAGCTCAAAGTATGGGGCATCCCTGCCCTCAGCTCTGAGCAGGGGAGGCCTGGGAGGTCTCTTGGGGATACAGGAGCCGTAGCGGCACACGTGGAGCAGGCAGGAGGGTCCAGGTCCTCTGGCTGGGACAAGGTAAGGGCAGAGGAAGGTGCAGCTCACCTATGTGGGCGGGACATTCACCTGGGCTGAAACGATAGTACCAGGCAGCTGTGGAAGCACACGGGGCAGCTCAGCGTGGAGATGCTGCGCATTTCAACCAGACGATTGAGGCTGTGCAAACAGAAGGTAGTCAGGACTGCTGAAGCCCGACTGACAGGCATGATGGCACTGTCTCTGCCTGTTCGGAGGTGAACACAGGGGGCCTCCGTGGAGTCGTTCACGTGAAAACAAATTTGAGATGGAATTTTGCTACGTTGCCCAGGCCGTACACAAACTCCTGGCCTCAAGCGATCCTCCTGCCTCAGCCTCCCCAGTAGCTGGGCCGATGGGTGCCCGCCACCACACCCTGCTGGAGTAGTGGACTTTAACATCCTCACTTCCATATGTCAGGGGCCAGTTCCTAATGCCACCTCCATAAACATCACGTAATGGCCAACCAGATGTTGACTGTTATCATCCGGACTTAACTGGGAAACCCTCTTTTTCCTCCAAATTTGCTGCTCTAGATTCTAAGGGTCTGGAGGACAGAGCTTTGGGACTGTTAGAATTCTATCAGAAAAAAAGAGACAGAAGGCTATAAGCACGAGTGTGGGCCAGGTGCTGTGGTTCACTTCTGTAATCCCAGCACTTTGGGAGGCCAAGGCAGGAGAATCCCTTGAAGCCAGGAATTCAAAACCAGCCTGGGCAATATAGCAAACCCTGATTCTACAAAAAATTAAAAAGTTATCTGAGTGTGGTGGCACACACCTGTAGTCCAAGCTACTCAGGAGGCTGAGGCAGGAGGATCCCTTGAGCCCAGGAGTTTGAGGCCAAGGCTGAGGCGGGCAGATTACCTGAGGTCAGGAGTTCAAGACCAGCCTGGCCAACATGGAGAAACTCTATCTCTACTAAAAAATAAAAATAAAAAAAATAACCTGGTGTGGTGGCATGCACCTGTAGTCCCAGCTACTCGGGAGGCTGAGGCAGGAGAATCACCTGAACCAGGGAGGTGGAGGTTGCAGTGAGCCAAGATCATGCCATTGCACTCCAGCCTGGGTGACAGACGAAGACTCCGTCTCAAAAATAAAAAAAAGAAAGGAAAGAGTGTGGTGGGAGACAGAACTTACAGCTTCGTGCTTAAGCATGAGGACCCTAGTGCTGGGCAATAAGGATGTTGGCTCTGCACTTGCTGTGAACTGGACAAAATTGAGACCTGGCACTGCTATTCCCCCCTTGTTAAGTGGGAGCAATGTCAAGCGTGACGCCTACCTAGCTCAGGGAGTCTGAGTCACTGTACAGCAAGGACTGAGATGAGGGCCTTGCCTTTGGTCAGGGGGCAGTAAATGCTGGTCATCACCAGGGGCCTGGGTTTCCAAGCTCCTACTTTTGTCGTTTGCTCAGGGGCTCTGTCCCCCATCAGCTCCTTCTGCATCCGCAGGGTCTCTATAAAAAGCCACTGCAGCCACTGCCCTCCCAACAGCACCTCCCTCCAGGAGACCCCCTTCCAGCTTTCCTGTTGCAGGCCCCTGTCCACACCTGTGTTTCTGGTCCCAGCCCAGCCTCATCCTCTGCAGGTGCATTTGCATGAGCTGCCTGGCTTTCTTCCCTTCCTAGTGAAAAGATATCATCTACAGACATGAAATGCATTCATTTCAGGTGCAGAGGGATGACTCACATTTGCCTACTCCTGAGTAACTGGACCAAAGCCTGGAATATTTCGTGTGTCCTCAAGGCAGCACCCTGTTCCCTCCCAGCTAGGTTACCCCACCCAGCTCCATGGTCCCTGGAGGTAACCATGCCTCTGTCTCTAATTATGATAGTAAGTCCTTCCTGCCCTTGGCCACCATATAGAGGAACTCACATGGTACACAGTCTCGGGTCTGCTTCCTTCGCTCAACGTCCCGTGTGCAGACTCAGCCGTGCTGCTGGACGTAGCCATTGCTGCTTTCTTGGTTTCTTTCAGTTGCCATGCGTTTTTCCATTGTGTGGCTGTACTTCAGATTATTCATTCTACTGCTGATTGATATTCGGGCTGTTGCCAACTGTTTCTTTTTTTAACTATTTACAAATAATGCCACTGTGAACGTTCTTGCATGTGTCTTCTGGCGAGCACGAAGGTTGCATCCCTGGGAACACTCCCAGGAGTAGGGTTGTTGGCTCACAGGGTACATGAACACTCGGCTGTAAGAGACGCTGCCACACAATCTCCCCAAGGGGTTGTTCCCATGTGCACCCCATCGGCAACCGGAGAACACATCTCTACAACAGGTAGGCTTCTCAGCCTTTTTCTTTGCCATTCTCGTGAAGATGCAGTAGCTCCTGGTGGTTTTAATTAGCATTTACCCGATAACTAATGATGTTGAGCGTGTTTTCACTTACATTGGTCGTTTTGTCAAAGCCTCTTTCTCATCTTAAAAGCATCAGCGTGCCAGTCATTTTCTCCATGATTTGTAAGAACCTCATATATATATATATATATATTTTTTTTTTTCTTTGAGATGGAGTCTCGCTCTGTCGCCCAGGCTGGAGTGCAGTGGCCGGATCTCAGCTCACTACAAGCTCCGCTTCCCGGGTTCACGCCATTCTCCTGCCTCAGCCTCCCAAGTAGCTGGGACTACAGGCGCCCGCCACCTCACCCAGCTAGTTTTTTGTATTTTTTAGTAGAGACGGGGTTTCACCGTGTTAGCCAGGATGGTCTCGATCTCCTGACCTCATGATCCGCCCGTCTCGGCCTCCCAAAGTGCTGGGATTACAGGCTTGAGCCACCGCACCCGGCCAGAACCTCTTATATTAAGTTGGTGACAAAGTAGCTGCAGTTTTTGTCACTGAAATAGCAAAAGCCGCAATTACTTTTGCACCATCATAATATAATGTGGATGTGAGTCCTCCAGGGCACGGAAGTGTCATTGCAAATAACTTCCCCCTCTTGGTGAATTGCCTTTTCATTCTCGTAGCATTTTCTTTTGATGAAGAGAAGTTCTAATTTCATCAATGTCCACTTTTTTTCCTTTTCTTTTGTGGTTAGTGCTTTTTATCATCCTGTTTAAAAATCTTTGCCTAACCAAGATCCTTTTCTTACATATATTTTTAAAGATTTTATGGGTTTGCTTTTTCCATTTAGATTAATAATCCATTTCAGTTTTGTAAATGATACGAGTTGGAGTCAAAATGCATTTTTCTCCATTTGGGTATCTATATGACTCAAAAATTTTTATTGGTTTTTTAACTGCTAATTTTTTCATTGAAAATATTCTTCATTTCTCACTTGGATGAAATGGTGCTGTATCACCAGTCTGATATGTAACCAGTATGTAAACACATCACCAATATGTAAATATGGCACACCCATTTATTTATTTAGCTCTTCTTTAATTTCTCTCAGAAATAATTTGTGGTTTCCAAAATACAGTAAGTCTTCCATATTTTTAATTAAAATTTCATTCTAAGTCCGCTGTGTTTTCGACACAGTAAATGTTATCGAAAAATTGATATGATTCCTTTTTTGCAAGAATAGAAATAAACTAGATTTTTGATATGGACCTTGTATCCTGCAACCTCACTAAATTCACTTATTAGTTCTAGTAGCTTTTTTGTAGACTTCTTAGGATTTTCTGCACAACTATTGTGGGGGACTGTCAAGACCTCCCTCAGGTCTGATGATTCCCTAAGAAGGCTCAGAAAACTGCAGCTTCCAGGGAAAGAACAAAAGTCGACATCAGCAGAGGGAAAAGGTGCATGCGAGTGGAGTCTGGGGGAGACCAGGCATAAGCTTCAACGGGTCTGTCCCAGTGGGGTCATGCAGGACATGCTTAATTTTCCCAGCAACAAGTTGTGACAATACGTGTGACATGTTATCAATGAGGGAAGCTCATTTGGGATTAAGCAGCCAGGACTTTTCAGGAGTGCTGGCCTTATACCATATCCAGCCTCTGCTTGGCATGGTCAAAATTTCAGAGTTCCAGAAGGAAAGCAAGTGAACCAAAAGGCATACTGTTTGTATCAACAGTCTAGGCACAGTGAGCTACTCGTGTCAATCACAGTGGTGAGAACCCTACCCACATCTAAATTCCCAGATGCTACTTAAGGGCCTACCTTGAAGGCAGACCTTTCCTAGCAGAGTAGTTAGGGCCTGTTGTGTTAACTCTTTCCTACATAACAATCTTGTAAGTTGAACTAATTTACTTATTTATTCCTAATCTATGTCTTTTTAAATTTTTTTCTTGCCTTATTGCAATCTCTATGATCTCTAATATCATTTGGAAGACGTGACAGTGAACATTCTTGCCATGTTCTTGATCTTATGGGGAGAGAATCCAATATCTCACCATTAAATATGAAGCGAGCTGTAGGTTTTCTATGGATGTCTTTGATCAGATTAAGAAAGTTTGATTCCCTATCTATGAGAGTTTTTATCATGAATTAGTGTCCTTTTTTCTCCATCTATTTGATTTAATAAAATGGTTTTTCTTCCTTATTAAGTTAATGTGATTCATCATCAGTTGACTGCCCTGTTCTTTTTGAGAGCTTCATAATATTCTGCCATGTGGATGCACTTAATAAACCAATCACCTATTGATTTGCATAACTCGTTCCCAATCTTTTCACAGTTTTTTGCACAGGACACTGCAATGCGCAGCCCTGAACTTGCAGCCATTTTGCACATGGCAGGATACAACTGTGAGGACACTCCTAACAGTGGGATACGTGGGCATCTGCACCCGTCACACCAGGATCCACCACACCCTGGAGATCTTAGTGTATTCCAAGGTACAGAGGTCCATGGTGACCCTCCCTGCAGCTCCCTGCATTCCTGTCCAGGGAGGAACAGCCAAGATGGTTCTGCAGACGCCTTTGCTGCCCTCCTCAGGGTCATCTCCAAGTCTTAAAGGGAAGGCAGCTGTTCCTGCCTCTACTCAGCCTCCACAGCAGCATTTCTCATCTGCAAGGCAAGTCAAGAATGAATTCTTTCTCAAGACAGAGTGGAGTTCACTCCCAGTTAAAGAAAAAAATAATAACCATGTAATTCAAAAGACTCCCGCCTCCTCCTCACTTATCTAAGTCTGTAGCCTTCCAAGTGTGCTCAGGGGTAAGAAGAAGTGAGCCAACAACACGGAAACCAGTTCCAGAATTGGCACTTCCATTGCAGCTAAGTGTTGCAAACAGTTCTGCAGCTGAAATCCCTGGCCAGAAAGCTTGGCAGTCGATGTCTTAATGGTCTTGGCCATGGGGATTTGCATCCATAATTCTAACTGGGCTTTGACTGGGGCAGTGCCGGAGGCCCAGGGAGGTGGCGGGCGTGGCTGTCACTGTGTCAATGTGGGAGGAAGCAGCAGGAGAGGTCTGAGAGTCCACAGGGCTGCTGAGGCCCTCAGAACGACCCTGGCTTTTATTCTGAGCAACACTAGAAGACCTTGGAAAGTTCTGAGTAGTGGAGTGACAGGACTTGACTCACGTTTTGATGGGATAGTCTGGCAGTTGAGCCAAGAACAGACTGGGGGCAGGGGGCAGGAGGCGGGGAGACATGTGCTGGGGGCCGAGAGAGGCTGGGACGGGGGCACCTGGTAGATGGAAAGCGGTCAGATCCTGGACATTTTACAGGCACAGCCACAGGCTTGCCCTCTGATGGAATGTGGGGTGAGACAGGGGAGTCAGGGATGATACCAGGTTTTGGGTTAGAGCAACTGACATTTATGGGGAAAGGTCAGGACTGATTGAGATGTGAAGTCAAGTCACCTTTCAGATGCTGAGTGAGGTGCAGAGGGGGCGTGTGGACTCATGAGCAGAGTTCAGGACAAAGATGTGGCTGGAGATGGAACCTTGGAGTCACCGAGTTGTGGAGGTGTTTAAAGCTATCAGCCAGGTGGGCTCGCCTGTTGCCTCTTGCTAACAGCCATCTTGCAGCTTCCCTGTGTGTCCAGGTGACAACACTGACCCTGTGCAAACCCCCACCCCTGCCCACTTCCTGGGACAACAAAGAGCTGGCCCACGTCTGAGGGTCATTGCTGAATGTGGGCATTGAGTTTCCAAAAGCCCGACCCATCCCGTCCCCAGCTCCCAGTCACTGCGGTCTTGGTTTTCCCAGGTAACATCCAGATTTCCTAAGAGATTTGGAGACCAAGGTTTGGTAAAGGGGCAAGAGTGGATCGGTGAACTGAGGAGGCACTCAGGGAGAATAATCTGCCCATCCTGATGAAAAAAACACACAGAGGGGATTTAGACCTCAAGTCTGCATGGACTTGAGGCCTCTTGACCAGAAAATCTGGCCAGGCCATGGCCTGGCGTTCTCTCTCCTAACAATGCAAGGTTTTTCTTGGTCCTTTCATGGGACTCACAGAAGGGGTGCCTCGTCTACTCAGCTCTCTGTGCTCAACCCCTTGCAGGAGGGAGCACGTGAGCGAGTGAGTGCGGGATCTGGCCGGCCACTCTGGGTGCAGACACAGGAGCAGGCTCCATGCAGGACCTGCGGCCAGACTAGGCGTGTTGCAGCACCCAGGTGAGGGTGCCTGTGACCCCAAAGCCCCAGAGGCAGCGTTACAGTGCCCCTTTAGTTCTGCCGTTTGTGGATGGAGGTGTGTTAGCAGCTCATTTGTCCCCCTGCCTTGTCACATGGTGTGGCTGCCCTCCACTGGCAAGGGCAAAGGGCCAGTGTGACAGCCTTTCTGGGTACTCACACTAGGTGGGTGCCACTCTTGCCCAGCGTCCAAGAAGAATGAAGTCACAGGGACAATTGAAGGATGGTGACGGCTGAGAATTTTATTGAGCAACAAAAACAGCTCTCAGTGGAAAGGGGAGCTGGAGGGGGGCCAGGAGGGGCAGGTCATCTTCCCCAAAGTCAGGCCCTCTCCCCTCTATTGTCTGAGTCTGGAGTCTTTATAGGCACAGGATGGGGAGTGCATGCTGATTGGTTTGTGAGTATGCAAAAAAAAAGATTAAAACTAGACTGGGCGTGGTGGCTCACACCTATAATCCCAGCACTTCGGGAGGCCAAGGTGGGCAGATCACCTGAGGTTAGGAGTTCAAGACCAGCCTGACCAACATGGAGAAACCCAGTCTCTACTAAAAATACAAAAATTAGCTGGGCATGGTGGCGGGCACCTGTAATCCCAGCTACACGGGAGGCTGAGGCAGGAGAATCATTTGAACCCAGGAGGCGGAGGTTGCAGTGAGCTGAGATTGCACCACTGCACTCCAGTCTGGGTGATAGAGCAAGACTGTCTCAACAACAAACAAACAACAAACAAAAATGGTTAAAGCAAAGATGCCACTCCAAGGTGGACACGACAGTGTAGAAAACCAATTAGGAAAGGGTAGGTATATGTAAAACAGGTGAAGGGTGGGGACCCATCAGAGGCAAGTACACCAAACAGCAAGACAACTTCTCAGTCCCGTCCAAGGATAACTTGGCTTTCAGGCCTTAAACTGTCTTCGGTTTGCAGGTGGGGCTTCACCGGGAACCTGCCTCTGTCCGCTGGGCATCTGGCTGCCTCCTGTCGCTATCACTGACATCCGCCTCTGACAGTCCTCCAGACAGAGCTCTGAGCAGAAGCGAATTGCACACAGCTGACTCCTGCTCCGGAGACAGCCCTCCCTGCAGGCGACGCGGTGAAGCCAACCCCAGTCCGCGGCTCTCAGTGGCACCAGTGCCTGTGAGGAAACACCCCTCCCGGTCAGAAGTCCTCCTCCTCCTCCTCCTCCTCCTCCTCCTCCTCCTCCTCGGCCTGCTTAGGGCAGGAAGGTCTAGTTTATTCAAAACAAACGCATCGTATCTGTCCAGGTGCAAGCAGCCTTCCTCATCTCTACTATAATCCTGCAGAAGTGTTACTGAAAAATAACATTTATCAAAAATACAGAAACAAAAACACGATCACCTCCACCGTGCAACTATGAATAGCGTTAATGTTTATGTTTTGGTCTATATCCTTTTATGTGTATATTTCATATGAAAACTTTATTAATTTTTTTTGAGACAGGGTCTTGCTCTGTTGCCCAGGCTGGAGTGTGATGGCACAATCACGGCCCGCTACAGCCTCAACCTCCCCAAGCTCAGATGATCCTCCCGCCTTGGCCTCCTGAATAGCTGGGACTACAAGCATGTGTCACCATGCCCAACTAATGTTTTCATTGTTTTTACAGAGATAGGTTTTTGCCATGTTGCCCAGGATGGTTTCAAACTCCTGAAACTCAAGTGATCGGCCCACGTTGGCCTCCCAAAGTGCTGGGATTACAGGCGTGAACCACTGCGCCCAGCAGAAAACTTTATTATCAACCATACTTGCACGAACATTGTTATCGAAACATATTCCTCCTCCCTTGATTTCTTCAGGGTAAATTTCTTGACCTGAATGAATGGGTCACAGAACTCCTACATGCTGTTTAGGAGAACACTGGCTTCTTGTTGACCTCGGTGATGCCGGGAGCTACTGTTGCGATAAAGTTTGCCAATGTGATAAAGTTTGCCAAAGGATCACATGATGTAAATTTTCCTCTCTCTAATTGCTAGGGAAATTGAACAGCTTTTCAGATCTTCATTGGTCATTTCTATTTTTTAATGGTATTATCAATTGACAATAATTGTTTATATGTATGAGGTACAATGTGATGTTTTGATACCTGTGTGAATTGTAGAATGAGTCAATCAAGCTAATTAACATATCCATAACATCACCTGTGTGTTTTTGTGGGTGTGGGGCGAACCCTGAAAGTTTATTCTTAGCAATTTTGAAATATATAACACATTCCTAACTATGGTCACTCACCATGCTGTGCCACAGATTGCAGAAACTCACCCTCCTGTCTAACCCAAACTTTGTACCCTGTGACCTACACTGCCCCTTTACGTCTCCGCCGGAGGTTTAAATTTGGCCTCTACCAGTTGCTACTTCTGTCATTTGGGGTGAGTTGCTTCAAACCCCAGGCCTCAGTTTCCCAAGAAGTCAGCTCTGCCATCAAAGACAGTGCCCGCAGTCTGCCCAGCTCCTCCCAGGACAGAGATATGTGCTGAGTTTGTTAAGATTGTTAAACAGGGACCAGAAAGCAGATCTGCTGGAGCCAACAGCAAGCAGGGTGGTTTCTGACAAAGGCCTCGCCTCGCTTTCCAAGGCTGAGGTGGGGGAGGGTGGGGTGTGTCAGGACTGAATCTACTCAAAGGAAAACAGCCTCTCTGAATGTGCCCACTGGATTCCTGCACTGACCCTGTCCTGGGGTACCGGATACCTGCCCCTTATCAGAGGGCAGTGCCATGCCCCGTACAGCACAGGTCAGATGGCCCTGGCAATTGATCTGAGCTGCCCTTCACTCTGGAAGGGGACAAAAGCCAGCCCAGCTTCCCAGGGAGCAGGCACTGTGGCTTCACTGGGAACAGAATGCACTCTGTACCTGGAGAATGGTAGAGGCTGGCACTATCTAATCTGAGCTCTTGGGTCACCCTGTTCTTGCCCAGAGAGAAACGGGCTCCATCTGAGGACGAGTGAGGGCAGACGTGTCTGGTGGGACAGAGCCCGGGCGACAGCCTTGCATCTGCAGAACCCACTGTGCAAACACACGGCGTATGGAAGAGGAACCTGCAGCCCGGCGCGAAGCTGCTCCAACAGAAACCAAACCAAAAGCAACCCTCGGCCGATTCAGACAGGCAGGTCCACATCTGAACCGAGAGCTCTCCCGCCAAATTGGCCTGGGAAGCCCTTCTCACATCAAAGCAGGAAGATAATAATGACCCTCATCTTTCAAAAGAGGAAGCTGAGACACAGAGAGGGTAGGTCCACTCAAGGTCATGCAGCTTTTAAATGCTGGGGCCAGGATTCCAACGCGGGCAAGGAAGCCCAAATCTGAGCTCACAGCAACCACACCCCAGCCTCTGTGAAATGAATTTACTCAATCTCTGGGGAAAAAGGCAGGGTCTACTCCGCTCAGAGCCACACAGGGCAGTGTGCTCCCATCTCCCTGGCATTTGAGTCACTCTCGTGATGTGTGTCCAGCACAGATGCCCGGGACCCCTGAGGCCCATATCCTCAAACAGGTAGCAGTGGGCCTGGTGCACGAACACCGGGGCTCCGCAGTCAGCCCGGGTCACAGTTCCGATACCCTCCAGGCTGTCTGGGAGGCTGCCTGGCTGTGGGACCAGTTCTCATGCGAAGCAATGAAACCACTCTGAGCCTGGCCCTCTGCCCTGGCGTGGGCACTGGGCTGCCTGTGTGAAACTCCCTTGTTTCTCCAGGTGCAAGACAAACATGGCACTTTCTTTCTGGCTTCTCCGTTCACTTGCTGGGGACAGGGGTCCAAGCCTGGTTTCATCTCCTTGGGGAACGGAACACTCTCCACATCCAACCTGAAAACAGCCCCAGCAAAGGGCTGACGCGGGAGGGAGAGGGGCAGGGTGGCGCCATGCACCCATGGGCACCCAACGCTTTGATGCTGCACCCAAGCGTCTCTCTCGGACACCCCTTCTCATACCGGAAACAGAGCCCGCATATACCAGTCAGACCTGCGGTCAGGCCCATTCACGAGTCAGACACCACACAGCCATTTATTCGAACAGGGAAAGTTTAATATAAAGATGAACTCTACTCAGAGCATAAAGTTTAAAAAGAGCTTTACACAACACCCTAGGGATGAGGGAGAATGCCCCAGGTAACAAAGCACAGAAAAGGAGGGGCCCTGCCGAGGCTGGGACTGAGACCTCCTCGCTGGAGAAGGCGTGGGAGGCCCCCGAGGGTGAAGTTCCCCGGGTTGCTCAAGCCAGAGTCCGTGCACAGTCACCGGGCAAGCAGAAAATTCTCTCGAGAAGGTGGGTGCTCACAGGGAATTGGGGAGCAGAGCCCACTCACCTACACCTGAAAGGCCACAGTCGGTGCTGGGACCTCTCTGAGGTCTGCACACTCCAGGCAGAGTGCCCCTGGATGTCTGCCGAGCACCCCTGGCAGCTGTGCAGCAGGAGCAAGAAGGAAACGACATGAAAGCCCCTTTCTCCCCAGCGCCCCAGTTCAACACCATGCAAGCTACCAAGGAGAAACACAGCACAGGCCCCGCCCACGACTGCAGAGCAGGCAGGGGAGGGGGGATCTGCAGCTGAAAGGCAATACATGGATAACCCACACACCCCACTCCCACTTTTATTTAGCAAGAATAAATGCAGCCTAATGACAGGGCATGGGAAGACCTGCTCAGCAGCAGACACCAGTGTGGGCAGAGTGTAGTGTGGCCTGGGCTCCTAATACAGGTAAATTGTCTCCAAAGGACTAGTAAAGGTGACCGGGTAATCCTCCTGCCCCAGGGACACTGATGAGGGAAAATCCGTCTGTGCTGGCAATATGGCAGTGGTGGACACTCAGAATTCCCTTGAAGGCAACAGCAAGGAACAGAGCATTATTATGTACTGCACACCTGCCAAGTGCTGGGCTCTCTCCAGTTTACAGATGAGGAAACTGAGGCTCCCACAGTTGCAGCTAGGATGCCAGCCCCCATGGACCTGGCAGAACATGCTTTTGACAGCCCTGCAGGGCTTCTCCCTAGGGCGCTCCCTTAGAAGATTCCAGGCAGCAGGCGGTAAGGCACCGCGGCGGTGTAACGCTCCCAGTCCCGGCCGTACTTGCTGGCGCAGCGGTGCTCATCCCGGAGGCAGCGATGGGTCAGCAGGATGGCCATGTAGATGATGTAGAAGTAGGGCAGCAGGTGGCCGCCGCCGCAGGCCAGGCAGTAGGCCAGGCTGCCCATCAGGTCGCCGACGTAGTTGAAGTGGCGGGCCACGCCCCAGAAGCCTGACACCAGCAGCTTGCTGTGGTGCCTCTGCCCGTCTGCGGACGTGTAGGAGCACTCGATGACCTTTGGCTTCTTGCCCCAGATGAGGCAGCGCCCATCCGTGCGGCGGAAGAGATCCTTCTGGTGGTTGGCCACCCGGAAGATGTAGTAACCCACCAGGCCCAGCAGCAGGACGCCCACGGCACGCGGGGTGGACAGCTGTACGGGGTGGTACACCAAGTACAGACCCTGGGGGACGAGGGGGAAGGGGTCAAGCGGTGCTTTGCCCAGGGAGAGGACAGGAGTGTGGGCTCGGGGGCCCGGTGGCCTGGGGTCAAACCGCAGCTCTGCCTCTGACACGCCTTGCCTCAGTGTTCTCTTCTGTGAATAAAAGCACTTACCTCAAGGGCTATTGTGGGTATTAAATGAGTAACTCCACCCGCATTCTACCTGTCTATGTGTGTATGTGTGTGTGTATATACACCCCCTATATATGGCATATAGTATAAATATCAAATACGTAACAGTATTAAAAATATAATCTGAATTTAATATTGTGATGGTCAATTTAATGTGTCCACTTGGCCAGGCCACTGTTCCCAGATATTTCATCAAACACTAGTCTGGTTGTAAAGGCATTTTTCAGATGAGATTCATGAATCAGTCGACCAGGCAGAGCGGATGACCCTTCACAATGGGGGTGGGCCTCATCCAATCAGTTGAAGGCCTTAAGAGACAGAAGACCCACCTTCCCCAAAGAAGAGGGAATCTGCTAAAAAGTGGCCTTCTGACCACGCACAGTGGCTCACTCTGGCCACACACAGTGGCTCATGCCTGTAATCCCAGCACTTTGGGAGGCTGAGGCAGGCGGATCACAAGGTCAGGAGTTTGAGACCAGCCTGACTAACGTGGCAAAACCCCATCTCTACTAAAAATACAAAAATTAGCCGCGCGTGGTGGCGTGCACCTGTAATCCCAGCTACTTGGGAGGCTGAGGCAGGAGAATCGCTTGAACCCAGGAGGTGGAGGTTGCAGTGAGCCAAGATCACACCACTGCACTCTAGCCTGGGTGACAGAATGAGACTCCGTTTCAAAAAAAAAAAAAGTGGCCTTCTATTTAAGTGTAGCATCAACTCTTCCCTGGGCCTCCAGGCTGCCCTGAAGCCACCCTTCAATCACATGAGTTGAAAAATACATCTCTTTCTTACACGTATACCCCCCACCCTTCCATTGATTCTGTTTCTCCGGAGAAGACTAATACAAATGTCATATAAAAAATGTACATTCATCTCAAGACACATACAGAGGCTAAAGCAAGTAAGAACTATTATATAGTGGGACCTATTGCTACATTTTCACATTCCTGGAAAACAGAGTTTATAAAACCAGGGAACCAGCAGGCCTGCAGCCAGCCATATGGAGAAATGGGGCCAGGTGGGCCATGCGGAGGCTCCAAGGACCTGGTGTGAGCGTGGGGCCAGCTGGGGCTCTGCACCCTCCACCTGGTACTGGCCCTCTCTGCTGTGAGCGTCTCCAGGACACCCACGCCTCCATCCCACAGGACTGGCTGTCACGGGTGAGGCCGGGCCTGTCACATCCTGAACAGGTGACAGCCTCTCCACGTTGGTTCTCTCCACTTGTGCACAGCCTCCTGGGGCAGGCCACCCTACCGTGCTGCTAAGCAAGTGCCCCGGGGTGAGTTATTTCTGTCCCCAGGGGGCTCCTTGCTCTTGAAATGGGCAGATGGCATCCTGCATAGGATGCGGGACCAGATGCCACCTGGTATCCCTTACCTGGGAGCCCAGCATTTCCCCCAAATCAGAGCAGGGCTGCTCTTGTTGAGCTGGGAGGGAAGTGGGGGGCTTGATGCCAATGACAAGACCACTCGCTGTCCCCCACTGTCTTGGAACTCCCAGGACAGCCCTGCCCCAGTGCCCAGCACATCCTAGGAGGCAGGAATAAAGAGGACACCTGCTGCCAGCACCCGCACTGACCCACCTCCACCTCAACTGCCCCATCTAGCCCTAAGCCGGCATCTGCCCTACTTTGCAGATGTTGGGGACATGCTCAAGGTCACCTCCCTGGCTGGTGGCCCAAGGCGGCCAACCTGGGTAATACACGAGGCCTTCCCTTCTTCCTAGAAACAGAAAGCAGCTTTGGCGCCCCCAAGGACAGATGCTTCTGCAAGGAGAAAGCTTAGCATGTGTCTGCCAAATGCCCCGCTGGGCCGGCCCCCGCCCTGCCCACCTCCTCACCTGCAGCGTGTAAAGGTAAGGTAGCCAGACACAGTCACCCCAGCCCAGGTACCACCCGAAGTGGTCATGGCAGATGTCAATGGTCTTCAGGTACCAGGTTTCGTTCCAGAAGAAGTCAATCACGTAGATGGCCTGCAAGACAGAAGCAGTCGCTGACTGTCCCCGGCCCTCCTGGGGCGCAGACGGGCCTCGGGGAAATCACACTCAGCGTGGACGCAGGAGGGGGCACTTGGGGAGCGGCTCAGCAGCTTCCTCACTGTGCAGCTGGGGCTGTTCCTGCCTGGCACATGGGCAGGGGTAAGGGTATCCTTGTCCTCAGAGCCACCCCAAGCCCATGGCCCTGGTGTCTCTTCCAGCCCAGGTTCTCAGGGCCTGCACTGGCGCATGCCGAGGGGAAGGGATACATTCATCCCAACCAGGTCAACCTCCTGCCTGAGCAATGTCAGCAGCTCCTGACCGGCCTCCTTCACCCTCTCGGGCCCTCCTAGCCAGCTCCCACAGGCTCGCTGGGTGACGCTTCTGAACACACCCGATCCCTGCCACCCTGCACCCCAGCTCAGCACACACTTTCCCGGTCTTGCTGCTTTTAAGATAAAGACGACGACTTCCATAAGGCCTCCAGCCTCACCTGCCTCCGAGCTCCTGAACGCTCTCTGCACAGGCTGCGGGACGTTCCTGAGTGTCCCAGACTTGCCACCCTCTCGCCCTACAGGGGGTGCCTGGAGCACACCGTCTTGCCTCCACTCTACCAGGTTAACTCCCACGCATCCCCAGATTCTACCCAGGTGTAATCCCCAAGGGAGACCTTCCCGGACCATGCCTGGCTGCATAGAACCTGCCTCCTCCTCTCCCAGGGCTGGCAGAGACAGGCACCCAAGGATGGCTTCCTTCACCACATGCTCTCCGGTCGCTTCCTGGTGACACCTGGGGAGGGCGGCTGACTCTCTTTTACAAGCAGTAGATTAAGGTCATGGAAACACGCTCTGGCTCTTGGGTTTCCCTAGAGCCCGCCGGTATCGGCGTTCCACCCTCTCCAGCCATGACAGGCACCTGCAGGACATTGACCAGGACCATGGCGTTGGTCACGTGGCCGTGGAGCTCCCGCTGCTTTGCTGCGAAGGACAGGTTGATGAGCGTCCAGGCGACGATCCCGGGGCGTCCATTGAAGAACAGCTTGAAGTCAAACCACTTCCCGATCCGAGGGTTAAACTCAACGCCCATCATGTAGTTGTAAAAGAAATTGCCTGTGAATTTGCTTGAAAATATAAATAAAAGATACATTTAGTGGAAGATGGGGCCACCTTGCTTAGTGGGAGCCCAGCACTGGTCCAGGGTCCTAAAGGGTAATGTGAGACGGCACAGGCAGAGGCTGGCCATGAGCCGCCGGGACCCCCACGGCTGGAATGCTTCAGTTGCTGGTTCCTGGCACCCTCATTCATTCTCCTTTGTGTTCAGTTGCTGCTCAGCAGAGGCATCCTTGGCAGAAGCCCCTGGGCACCTGCTCCGTGCCCGGGAGGGTGGGAGACTGGCCCTGGGCTGGTACCTGGGTTTCTCTCTACCCTTCTCCAGATGCCCTTGATGCATGGCACAGGTGAGCCGAAGAACTGGCTCAACTGCACTGAGATTACGTTCTGGGGCCCAAGCACGTGGTTTGAAGTAGACTCGGGGCATGTGGGTCCTCATGGGTGAGTGACATTATAAATCACGCCAGCGTAGAGAATGACAAATGCACCCTGGGCCTGGCTTCCAGCATGTGCAGGACAAGTTCTTTGACCAGTTACCTGAATCCCCCAATCCCTGGAGGGCCAGAGCATCAGCTGAGATAACCCCTGTGGAGACCCTGGCTCGGTCTAGCTGGCTGCGGACACACAGCAATTTCTGTGTTAACTAGAAAATCCTATTTTCATGTCCAGTTCCCTCAGGTAGGGTAAGTAGCAAAAAGCAAAACACACAAAGTCCACAGCCATTGACATGACTATAAGGTGGCAAGGATGATCTAAAGGAGACATTGAAGGCCAGGCTCATTATCTGGTAACACACAAGCTACAAAGTGTCATCCTCCAGAAACACTTCCCAAAAGCCTAGGTATAAACCACACTGGGTTTTTTGGATCCCCCAAACTGAACTGTAAGTCCCACTGCCTACAAGTGTCCACAAGAGAATCCCACCAAACATTGGTTTATGATGGATGGATGGATGGATGGATGGATGGATGGATGGATGGATAGATAGGTAAGAGGTTGAGTGGGTGGAAGGATGGATGAATGGGATGGGGAGAGGAGCAGGTGGATGGATATATGATAGGCAGGGTTGAGCTGGGGTGCATGGTGGCAGGGATCAGGTGTGTTCAGAAGCGTCACCCAGGGAACCAGAGGGAGCCAGCTAGGAGGGCCTGAGATGGTAAGGGAGGCCGGTCAGGAGCTGCGGACATTGCTCAGGCAGGAGGTTGACCTGGATGGGATGAATGCATCCCTTCCCCTCAGCACACGCCATTACAGGCCCTGATAGAGTGGATGGACGGGTAGGTGGATGGATGACGGGCAGGTGGATGGGTGGGTGGCTAGATGTGTAGGTGGGTGGGTAGGTGGATGGACAAATGGATGACGGGTGGGTAGACGGATGGGGTGGAGGGTGGATGGGCAGGTGGATGAGATGGATGATGGACGGTTGGGTGGGTAGGTGGATGGATGGGGAGATGGGCAGGTGGACGGGTGGGTGGCTAGACATGTAGGTGGGTGGGTAGGTGGATGGGCAGATGGATGAATGGACAATGGGAGGGTAGATGGATGGATGATGGGTGGGTGGTTGTGGGTGATGGATAGGTGGATGGATGACGGGTGGCTGGATGATGCACTGGTAGGCAGGTGAATGGGATAGGGTGATGGGTAGATGGATGGGTGAGTGGGTGGGTGGATGACGGGTGAGGATGTAGGTGAACGGGTGGGTGGGGAGATGGGCAGGTGAATGGATGAGTGGACAGGCAGATGACTGGCTGACCGCTGTCCAGCCAAGGCTTCCATGAGAATGGGTACAAGCCAGCAGGGCTCTCCTGGGAAGCTGTTACATTAAAGCCACAGGGACAACAAGACTCTTCACGAAGCTTGTTTTGGGCCTCACTGGCTAATCCAAAGAGGCAATGGGCTGCCAGTGCCCCAAGCCAGAAGTTCTTCCTGACTTCCCTACCCCTACACCAGCCCTAAAGACAATGACTTGGCCACCACATCTGACCTGGCCATCTTCAGCTGCATTCTTGCCAAGGCTGGAGAAGCCAGCAAACATTCAGAAAGGATGTTCCCCAGGGTGAAGCAAGGTCCATCCCCTCCTCCTCTTCCATGGATTCTCAGTGCTCAGGGCTTTACAACTACCTGCCCCAGGCAGCAAGAAAGGCCAGGGGTGGAAGTTTCCACTTTCCACATCAGGCTGGACCCGCTGCTAAGAACGTACCAGTCTCTGGCGCTGGTGGGGAAGAAGTAGCCCTTGACCATGGCGAAGGTGGAGACGGCATAGCCAAGGATGTTGGCGCACCACAGCAATGGAATCCAGTTGTCGAAGATGATGGTGGGCGAGAACCAGGACAGGAGATGAGCATTTGCAAACCAGAGCAGATGCGTGAGGAGCCAGGCTTGCAGGCCGTTGATCTGATACTTGTTCACAACCCCTGCAGACGAAGGATTCAGAAATCAAGGTGCTTTCCCAGCCTATAGTGAGGAGCTTGGCTGGGCTGAAGTGTGCCTGGCGGGGGCTCTGGTCACTTTCTGGGCCTCTGCTGCTGCAGACCCTCGTCCGGGGCCCCAGGCACCATCTCTGAGGCCCCTACACCCTTGGCCAAGGAACTGCCTGCTCCTCCTAATTCCTGGGAAGAGGGAGAGGAGGCTGAGTCCATCCTTTGGTTCTGCATCATGCTAACTGGCCATAGGCTGAGTGACAGGTGCGCAGTCTGACAGGGAGGTCAGGGCAGAGGGGCAGAAGCAAGTGAGGATGCCCCTGTGGTGTCCCTGGTCCCATCTGTAATTGTTGGGGAGTGCCTCAGCCCACCCCCCACCCCAAAAACAGGGAGTCTCTCAGGGCAGAGTCGGGGTGAGGTTCCAGTCTGCACCCACGTGCGAGGCATGAAGCCAGGCTCCTCGTGGGTTCTCAGTGATGGCGAGGAATGAACAGACAAGGTCTCCCATGGACAGCCCAGAGGAAGGCACGGTGGTCTCTGCAGGAAGCTCCATGGGCCCAGTGCATCCCCTGCTACGGGGCTGGGAAGAAGCTGGACCCATCCATTCCCTCCTTACCCAGGAAAGTGATTTCTAACCTGGGTGTGGGATGGCCCCTGCTGCCCTCAATGGTTTTGAGGACTGGTGCTGTGAAAAATCCAAGCAAAATGGATTTCTATCCTGTGACAAGTCTCAGGGATGAAGCAGTGTGGGGAAGGACAGGTCCCTGAGAGGAAGGGCCAGGAACGGGAGCCTGGGGAGGGTGAAGGGGAGGGGGCTACCTGCAGGGGTCACGGCCCCCTCCTGGATGCCTCCTACGTAGCCGGGTAGAAACTTATGGCAGAAGTCAGGGAGAGACGTGTACAGAAGCACCTGAAACACACAAGCCGCCTGATCACCCCCACCTGGAGGGCACCTGCAAAGGGGGACGCATAGCAGGAACATGAGAATCACAATCATAGCCTTTTTCTTCCCAAAGCATTTATGGCTCCTGGAAGCTCAAACTGCTGGGCTGTGGGTTTTGAAGGGGGTTCTGAGACAACAAACTCATCAACCAGGGAAGGTGCCAACGTGTTCTCCCCCAGGGCTCCATTCGCCCCTCAGGAGAGGGCACAGGTCCCTCCCAGTCACCTTTAAAAATGGAGAATCCCACAAAATTCACCTTTTTTGATACATAAATCTATTTTTTGAGATGACGTCTTGCTCCACCACCCAGACAGCACCAGTGGTGCTGTCATAGCTCACTGCAGCGCTGACCTCCTGAGCTCAAGTGATCCTTCCACCTCAGCCTCCCAAGTAGCCAGGATTATAGGTGTGCACCACCACACCCGGCTAAAATTCACCCTTTTAAAGTGCACAATTCAGTGGCAGTTAGCACATTTACATCACTGGTTGTACACCCATCACTGCTAATTCCAGCACTTTTCATCACCATAAAAGAAAAATATTGTTCCCATCCACAGTCAGTCTGAATTCCCTGGCCCTGCCGCCCCTGGCTGCCACTGAGCTTTCTGCCTCTGTGGATTTGCCTGTGCTGGGCATTGCGTATAAATGGAACCGCACGGCATGTGGCCTCTGTGACTGGCTTCTCTCGCTCAGCAGTGTCTTCAAGGGTCATCCGCCTAGTGGCATCAGAGCTTCATTCCCTTCCACTGCCAAATAGTGTCCCACAGTGGGCACAGTGTTCTGTTCTGTGTGTCTATTCATCTACTGATGGACAGGTGGGTTCCTGCTTTGTGTCTATTTGTGATTCACACTGCCCCTGTTCACTCAAAGGGACCAAGAGATCGGAACTAAGAAGTATTCTGGAGCCCAAAAGCTTGGACCCTGCGGAGAAACAGCTAATCAGGATCTGAGCCTTCCTCCCTCGCAGGAAGGAAAACTCAGGCCTGTCTCTTTCTAGCACCGTTTCCCTGGAAACCTTTTCCCGGGTTCAGGCAATCAGCACCACCCCTGTGTGTGCCAGGTTTACAACAACCCCTTCCCGGAACTCCCTCTGGACCGGGAAGCCAGTGGGGACACCACAGAGCCGAGAACATCCTGGATCTTGACTGCCTGTGGGGAAACACAGCCCTGCCTCGTGAGTGGCATCTCATGACTGAGAGCGTCCCTTTGGGGACTGAGATGCTCCTTTCCAGACCTGGTGCAAAGCATGACTCCTGCCGACTATGGGGCTTCCTCGGGCCGGCCCTGCCCTCTCACCAGGTTTTGCTCCTATCCTCAGCTTGTCCCTCCAGAGCTGGGCGTGCCCAGCAACTGCAGGCAGGCAGGCCGTGAGGGTGTATTGAACACTGATGTGACAGGTGCCTTCTGCCTGACATCTGAGGATGAATCTGAACACACCAAGGAATGCCCTGCTGGGTCCCGGGAACCCAGATGTCAACCTGAGTCAGGATCCCATGTCCCAGACAAATGGAAGGACTACCCCAGCAGGAGGGCATACTCCCCACCTGCTGTGCCCCGACCCCAGGGCAGGGGCTGCTGACCTGGAAGGTGACCCACAAGGTATAGAGCTGGGCGGCTTTCCTCGTTATAGGTGGAGTCTTGGCCCAGATGTCTGACAGCCGAGCACGCCCGGTGGCGATGTCCACCACGGGGCCGGTCAGGGCGCAGCTGTACTGGTCACACGCCATGATGAAGTAGTAGACGATGAAGGGCGCACACAGCAGTAGGAAGATGATGCTCCCCAGTGAAAACCAGTCCACCTCCCTGCGAGGACAGATGCAGGCAGTCACATGGGGGCCCATCCGCCCCGGGCCCCACCAGGACCCTAACAGGCTCTTGTGTGGAGGACCTGTTGCTCAAACCCACCAGCACCCCATGAGAGAAGGCATCAGCTCCTAGCACAGGCCCTCCTTGTGGGCAAGGAAGCCACTCAACATGCCTGCTTTACTGCGGTTGATTAACTGGCGGCACAATCTGTGGCCCCCACGGAAGGCCCGGAGCTCAGAACATGAGTGCAGGTAGGTTTTTCACAACCACCAAGGCCAGTCGTTTCCCCAGTTCCAGGCCGGAGAGGACACTCGCCCCACATGAAGTCCCCACGGCTCCATGGCAAAATGGGAGCTGTGACAACAGGTCATACTCCAGGGTGGTGAGAAGGCCCCAGCTGCTCTTTAAGCCCATATCTTTTTTTCCACATTGTTAACTGGTCATGATTTCTAGTTTCTTCTTCTAATTCCTTACTTTATAAAGTGGGAAACTGCTTACCTTTCATTAGTCTTGACAAAAAAAAAAAAAAAAAAAATTTTCTTTTAAATAGGTGTTTCATTCCTTTGGGTCCATACAATTCCAAAGGCTGGAAAGCTCTGAGACCCCACTTTACTTTCTAGCTGGGAGAACAGGCAAGATCCTTACCAGGCACGGCCCCACTGCCCTTGAGATGCAGTTCTGTCATTGGTGACGCTGTCTACACTCTTGGCTTTGGGAACGTTGGGTTGCGATTTTGCAGCCATTGGGCCCTGCAAGAAGGAGAACCTTGCTAACATTGTCCCTCAAATAACAGACACCACCTTTCCCTGTTGCATCCACCACTGTTCCTGGGCCTGGCAGGGCTGGCCTCCTGTGCACACCTTCCCGGTACCTTGTCCCTGACAGCAGATTCCATGCAGGGAAGAGATCATCTTGTCTTAGACTCTCTCCTCTGGACCCTGCAATCACCTCCCACCTGACCTTCCTACGGCTGCTCCTGCTAGTCTCAGTTCACTCTCCAAACATGGCAGAATGCCCCTCCCTCTTACAGCACAAATTGGCTCCCACCTCCCTCCTACATACCACTCTCTCCTATTCTCCTTGGCTCCAGGAACACAGGGGTCTTCACTCATCCTTGAACACAGTTTAAGTCGCCCGTGGCACTGACTTCCTCTGCTTAGAGCACATTTGCAGGTGTCCTTGTTCAGGGCTCATGTAAAATGTCCCCTCCTTGGGAGATCTTCTCTCCCAGCCAATCTGAAGCAGCTGCTCCCCAGGTTCCCTGCCAAGGCCCTCCACTGGGTACTTAATTTTCTTAGTAACTCTCCCCATCGCCTAGAAGTATTCATTTGTGTGTGTGTATTGTCTGTCTCCCCTCACTAGAGTGTAAGTTTCCCAAGGGCTGGAATTGTGTGTCCTCCTCATTGTTCTACTACCAGGGCCTAGAACAGTGGCCCATATGAGGCCCTCAATAATCACCCTACAAAAAAAGGCGGAGAGAACAAAGAATGTCTCTAGGTACCCACAGCTGCTCTACATGGTTATAATTTGGAGGAAGCAGTGACATCCCCACTTCCAGAACAAGTTCATAACTGTGAAACTTTAAAATATCAGAAATTTTTTTAAAAGATGCTCTTGAAAGCTTTTAGAGAAAAACCAGGAGTAAAAATCATGGTAGCCTTAGATTTCTCAACAGCAAGCTGGATTCTAGAAGACAATGACGAAAAGTTTCAAAATTCTGAGGAAAACTTTTTTGCAACCTAGAATTCTATTCCTATGAGAACTATTACTCAAGGACAACAACAAAGGATCCAGGAAACTGGAGACCCAAGAGAGCTGCTGAAGTGATGTCCACAAAAGGGCATGGGCAAGTCCCAAGAGGACAGCTATGCAGCAGGACTAGCCAGAAACCAGACCACATTGGTATAAGATGAATGGCTAGGAAAGAGAGGAAATGAAAATGATGAATTTTGTTGCATCCGAATGTGTAGGAAAATTATTGATATGTGTGACAGCTCAGTTACAGCATCCAGAAAAAAAAAAATGAATGATAGATGCATAGAAACCTTACCAAATTAAAAAAAAAAAAAAGCAAGGCAACTGTTAACTCCAGGAAAAATAAAAAGTCATACAAGGGAGGAAAAGAAGAAACCAAACCATTATTATAGGATCTTACTTGGCTCAACAATGAATAATGGTAACTTTGTCATAACAATGTATTCTCTATTGATTATTGTATGTGCAGAAGGAAATTTGCAAAGTTAGGGTTGCTAAAAGCAAACTACTTAGAAATAAGTAGGTACATACAACAACACAAAAGTAGCTAAAAGAATGAAAAGTGTTTGCTGCTGGCAAGCAAGACTGTCGATGTGGGATGCGGTAGAGACTATTTCTTTGGAAGCCTTTTAACCCTGATTTTTAAAAAAATGTGAGCATGAACTACTTTAATAAACATTTACACTCATTTAAAAATTTTCAATTATGAAAGACATTTTCCTTATGCAGTGTGAGAACTGCAGTAGCAGCACTTAATTCAATTTACACAAGTTAGTTTCTGAAGTTCCTATGATGTACAAAGCAGGACGAAGAGTTCTTGATGGGAAGAGACCGTGTCTCTCTACGGCCCCAAATACTGAATACGGAGCCTGGTGAGTGCCAGTCACTCTCCTTATATCTGTAAAATCAAAGTGGATGAAAGAAAACTGCTTCTGAGAAAAACTGACACGCTAGTGAGTCTGATCTCAAGATCACAGCCACCCGGACAAGCCAGCTTGTTTTAGACAGTTCCTCTCCCACAGGCTCTCATCAAGGTAAGATATAAGTTTAGCTTCTTCCCAACCAAAACTTACCAGCTCAGTGCCCCCACTCCCTCCGATCCCTAGTTTCCACACTGACTAGTGTTAATCCAGACCACCCACATGCACACTTGCCTTACAGGAAGGCTAAGTAGAATGGGGTGGCATTCTTCCTGCCCCAAGTCATGGATAAGCTACGAGGGGACAATGCCTGGTACCAACATTATCAATTATGTAAAATACCAGAAAATTGCAAAGGGTCAGAGGATGTGTAACCTCAGAACCAAAGTGTGAAAAAGCCACTGGGAGAATGTTGTCAAAAGGAATTAAAACAAGACCTAAGAGGTACTTTTAGCTTACTACAGAGTTCAGTCACCCAGGAGTCAGCTCTTTAGTCATAAGCATTGAGTTTTGCAATAAACATCTAAGTAACATCCTTCCCAATAGATGGCTGGGAACAGACAAAGGGGAGGTGCCCTGATACGTTGTACTTTACTCATAAGAGGCACAGACAGTCATTGGCACTCGAGAGCTGGTGGACCAGTCTGTCTGTACTTTCAACGCTGTGAAGCCATAGCCTGCGCCCAGGATCCAGGGCACTGAGACACACTTACCTCCAGCCTCTTGCCAAATAGTTTCACAGCAGAAGGGAAGTTTTCCTTCTTGAACTGGTCCCTTAAAAGTTTCTAGACACCTGTGCTCCAAATGCCTGCTTGATCCTTCTCAACCGGCTAAAGTCCTGCAGGGAACACAAAGACGAATAAGACCCCAGGGAGCTGACATTTCAGGAGAGGGCAGACGCTCAAGGTCCACAGTTGGAGTCAAGCAAGAGGCACAAGGTCAGCGCTCAGGGCTTCAACGGCCGCATGCCAGGTAGGGCGGCGGACAAGCCAGTTCCATCGCAGAGCTGCTGTGCCTGGCTCAGCACTGACAAAGAGGGAGGCGAACAACAGGTGGGGCAGGAGAAAGCGCCGCTGCGGAGCGCGGCACGGGGCCAGGAGCCGACCCCGGAGCCAGGCAGCCTTCGCCCGGGGAAGCTCCAGACCGCGCGGGTACAGAGCATCCCTCAGGGGCCGGCTCGTGGGGGAGGGGAGACTATCCACGCCTCCGCCCCGCCTTCCCGGAGCCCCAGTTGCCCCTAGCCTGTGAGCCGGACCCTGTCCCCACTAGCGCGCGCAGGTCCCCGTCCCCACCTGCGCGCACGCCCCCTGCCCCTGACCCCACCCTCGCCCTGTGAGTGGGCACCTGCTCACCTGGGCACGCGCCCCCCACTGCGCACACCTTTCCCTGGTCTCACCTGCGCACACCTCGGCCCCTCACCTGCGCACACCTCGGCCCCTCACCTGCGACCACCTTCCCCTGGCCTCACCTGCGCACGCGCCCCTTAGCCGGCTCGCGCTGCTCCTCGCCGCCTACCCTCTAGCCAGGGGCCGCAGTCACCGGCAGGGCAGGGGTGCCCGCCCCCGGATGACGTCAGCGATTGCCCGCCAATCGGAGGCGAACCCCAGACGCCCGTCGGTCCCGCGCCCCGCGATTGGCCGAGACGCCTGAGCTGACTCCGGGCCCACCGCGCCCGCCACTCGGCAGCGGCCAGACTCGAGATTGACGGCCCAGGCCCCGCCCCGCCGCCCCGCCGCCCCTCCCCGGCCCCCGCGAGTGAGCGCAGCTTCCCGCGCTTGGTCTGGAACCGCTAGGACCAGCCGGGTGTGGGGCGGGGCGGGGAGGCCACGTGGGCCGCGCGGAGAACGTGCCAGGCTCATCACCTGGATGATCGTGCCTCAGTTTCCTCCTCGGCAAATGGGGCTTCAGCGGCTCGCTACGCACATTGATGGAGCGTATGTCCAGGCGCCGGTGCACCGCAAGGAGCGAAATAGAACAGCCCCTGCTCCTAGGGCTTACGTCCCGGGGCGAAGAGGATCCTCCGTAAATCAGGTAAACACATGGATGTCAGGGAAGGCTCGCCGCTGGGAGACCGCCAAAATGACCCGAGATGGAGTCTGGGTGGCCTGCTTATTAGGGGGCACACCCGTGCTAGAACGGGAGGGGAGGGAGCAGCAGAACTGGGCAAAGGGAGAAGCTGAGCCACGGTGCGAGGGCATGACCTGGGGCGAGGCAGACCTGGAGGTGGGGGCAGCTGAAGGTGTCTGCTGACCCCACACCCAACAGTTCGGGTAACAGACCTTACTTACGGGCAAAGCGATCTGGTTACCACGTCTCTGTGGCCCTCAGAGATACATCATGTTTTATTTTTAACCTGCACCTTTTTGTTTTGAAAAATGTTCAGCATACAAACAAGTTGAACGTAAAGTGAACACGCAGATTCCTGGATTCACCAGGGGTGAGCAGGTGGCCACGTTTCATGTCTCTCCTTCTCTCTTTATATATGTGTATTTTTCTTTTTTCTCCCCACTCAGTTCCCACCGTTAGCTGCAGATACCATGATACCCCCCTCCCAAATACTTCGGTATCCAACTCTGTAAGAACGAGAACCTTCTCCTATATTACCAAAATACAGTGACCACATCAGTTCAATGCTATTATCTATTCTCCATCTCCAGTTTCCCCCGGTTGTCCCAATAATGCCCTTTACAGCCCTTTTGTTATTGTTGTTTTGTTTTGCTTTTTTGAGACGGGGTCTCTGTCACACAGGCTGGAGTGTAGTGGCACGATCAATCGCAGCTCACTGCAGCCTTGAACTGCTGGGCTCAAGCGATTCTCTTCCCTCACCCTCCTGAGTAGCTGGGACTACAGGGGCACACTTTTTTTTTTTTTTTTGGTAAAGACGTGGGTCTCGCTATGTTACCCAAACTGGTCTCGAACTCCTGGGCTCGAGCGATCCGCCCATCTTGGCCTCCCACAATCCTGGGACAACAGGTGTGAAGCCCTGCCCTACAGTCCTTTTTTAAACCCCAGGATCTAATCAGGGAGCCACACTGTGCATTCAGGCTATGCACTTTTTTTGGCAGGACAATATACTAGAGCATGTTTTATCTTGTCAGAAGGCTGTCAACCTGAAATAACCAAACGGGTCAGAATTTAGCTTAAAGACAGTTTATTTAAGTGTATAAAGTTTGAGGACAGGCTGCCTGGGAAGCACAGATTTTAAAGAATGGAAATCAGTGTTTCAAAGTGTAGATGTTTGGGATCATTTATGTAGACAAATTTTAGGGAAGTTTAACAGAATTTTAACTTTTTTATGCATAAAGTTATAATCTGACAAATTGAGGTGGTATTTTTTGGAGAGAAGGTATATTTAACATTTTACACTGAAGATGTAGGAGTCTGGTCTGAGTTAAGTATGGGATAATAAGAGACAATATAATAAAGATCAGTAATTAAAAGGGGAGGAGGCCTGGTCTGTGGTCTCTCCTAGTCATTTATAAAACATAAATGATAAAGAAAAACATTAGTCTCTAATCTAAAAGACAAAATTACAAACATGCTACGTGACTCAGTTTCTAGGACTTCCCTCTTGACATAATAAATTTATTTATTTTTATTTATTTAAAGACAAGATCTTGCTCTGTTGCCCAGGGTGACATAATAAATTTCGAGAGTCCTAAACTTTTCTTTTTTAAGACAACATATCACTGTGCTCCATGATTGATAGTGGGGTTCAGTGGTTACTGCCAGAAGTCTCCATTTTTCCTTTTGTTATTTATGAGTAATTGGAGCAGTGATACTTTGAGACTGTAAATATGCTATTCCCAAATTACCTTTCACCCTAGCATTTAATGAGGACTCTTGCCTGAATCCCTTATTTATTGGGACAAAGTGTTAATTTTCTAATTTTATCATTCCCTCAACATTGATTAACAAATTATTTATTAGCAAGCATTCTTCTGTAGAGATTTCCTCCTTAATTTTTTTTTTTTCTCAGTATGCCCTAATGGATTTAACTGGCTGAGTTATGATCCTTACTGTATTGTCCTGTCTTTGGCTAATGGGAGCCCCTTCAAATTGGCTTCTTTTTTCAAATGACATGTCCCTACCATCCTTTGAGTACTTACTTATTTTCTGGGACAACCAGATATTCAAGGATCCTCCCCTTCTCTGCCCAGGCCTGGTGTCAGACATTGTTGGCAGGAGATCATTTGAGCAGATTGTGTGGATTTCAGAGGCATGAAAACTACTGTGAGGATTAAATAAGTTAGCGTTTATAACATTCTTGTGCTTTTGTGGAGTTTCCAAATTGTCATGAACAAGCATTACTCTATAGGCAGTGAAAAAGTGATTAAAAATGTGAAAACGGGTATATGTACATAAGCTAAAAATAAAATCCTAAGCCCCCCATTGACCAAAGGGACCTTCTCTTGACCAAGGGGACACTAGAAAAACCTTAACACTGAGTTCCCAGACATGACAGGATGGGAGGTCAGACGTGCCTGGTAATAGCCCCCGGTTTTAGAGTTTGGACAGCACAACTGGCCAGCATTCATGTTAAAACAGAGATCGTAAGACTGATAGAACGGACTCTGTGGCAATATGATACCAAATTATAAACAGGACCTGAAGCCATGCTAGGCAAGGGTAAGTCAGGCACCCCACACTTAGAGGATAAACAATGTTCTAACGGCCACAAGGCTTTCTGTGTCTCTATTAGCCAAACACTGGCCTTGGGATAGGCAATATTAAAACAATTGCAGCTCCATGTGCTGACTAACTCACCCTGTTTCACCAGCCATAACAGCTGTGATTGGACAAGAGACTGATTTCAGTGACTTTCTCCTGATAAGAGACCACCGACCAGCTGACCCCGCCGACCAGCTGACCCGTTTATAGAGATGATGCACCTGCATGCCTTTGTGTCCTGAAAAGATCTTTTGCCATAAAGGCCCTAATTGTAAGACATGTAAATGTTAAGTCTCCACCCCAAAGTGAACATGGGTCATATATTACATGCTTTGCTCAAAAACAGGGCATGTGTCAGGACCACCTTCATGAATATTCATAGCTCTTCCTCTAACCTGTTAAATATGTATGTTTAGTCAATCCCTTCAGCATAGAGCTCCTGCCCCAAACTCTCCTCCTTGGAAGTGCCTGTCTCTGGCCTTGGCTGGAGACAGATTCCTGGCGCCGCCACCTTGCGGGCTACAACCCTTTACAACAAATAAAGCCTCCTCTTTTTCCAAATTTGTAAATTGTGTGTTTTTAAACTAACATGAATGACATAAGGAAGGATGGCCTCTTAGAACAAGGATGGTGAGGCAGTTATTTATATGGGGGAAAAATGGATTCTACCCTGGGTGGACTAAAGAGGAAATGTGAAAAAATAAAAAGTGAGAAACTGCTGATAGTGAATCGGTGCAAGCCCCCTGGAGAAGAGCCTTGGCAATATTTAGGAAAGTCCAACAGCACGAACCCTACTACTCCGCAACGCTGCTGCAGGAACTGGTGGAAAGAGGCCACTAAGGAAACCTTGCGGGAAAGGAAATTGCAGCAGTGCGTTTGTGCGTGCGTCTGTTGGCAAAACGCTGCTAACAACTCCAATGCCCATCCACTATTGAATAAACCTGCTTTATTCCTACAGTGGAATACCAAACTGCAGAAAAATAATTAAAAGAACGTATCTCATGTTACAGGGGAAAAAATCAAGTTGCAGAAGCACATTAAAGTGCAGTTCGTGTAGTTTCAGAAAAGGCAAGTAGCGCGCTAGCTGCGCTACTTACACACGTGGTACAGGAGTGAAAGGGGCAGGAGAGGGTTCCCAGGAATTCAACGCCATCTGCCCAGGGAGGCGGGATTCCCAGCACGGAGAAACGATTGCTGCGGTCTGCCGTCCCGCGGGCACAATGGAGCACTCCTACCGTACTCTCTAGTGTTGGTGTATTTGGAAAGTTTCACGCCGTATTAAAATAAAACATGGCTAAGCTGGTTGTGGGGTGGCGGTCTGGGATAAAATGGAGGGGAGCTGCAGCTGGGCGGTGAGCTCCCCCGCACCTGTGCGACTGGACAGGTTTGCCCGCGAGGGCGGGGGCGGGGCCGGGGCCCGGGGCAGGGGTGGAGCCGGGGCGGGGGCGGGGCCCTTCACGGGGCAACGAACTCGGCGGCCACCTCGCTGCGCAGGCGCGGTCGTGAGCGCCGCAGACGGGGCGGAGCGATCCGTAGGCAGGGCCTGACGCCGCAGTTCTGCTTGGCCGGAGCCTCAACGGATGGGCGGGGAGGGGGCGGGGCCGGGGAACCCGGAAGGTCCGGCGCCCGAGCGCCCTGTCTCGCTGGGACCCGGGTCTTGCTGTCCCCCGCTGGCCTCCTGCCCGGGCGACTGCAGCCAGGATGGGCCGGAAGGTGACCGTGGCCACCTGCGCACTCAACCAGTGGGCCCTGGACTTCGAGGGCAATTTGCAAAGGATTTTAAAGAGTGAGTCTGGGGCGGCGGGGGCACTGTGGCTAGGCCCAGGCTTGCCCGTGGCGCGCTCACAGCCTTGCCCTGGGCAACTCGCGGCCCTGGGCATGGGATCAGGTGAGATAATGGGTAATGACCCCGCCAGTGGTACGTGCTCAGGTCCTCCTCGGGAAGTGAGTGTTTATAGTTCGTGGGGACAAGCGATATACAAGGCACGGCTAAGAAAAGTCTGGCGGTTTAGGCGGGAGGCCTAGGGATGGACCCGTGTTCTGATATCTCTAGGGTCCAGTGGCTGGGGCTGAGCTGCCCATCCTCGGAGATATGTAAGTTGGACGGAATGGCTGCCCCCTGGCGGGTATGGTGTGCAGAGACCAGAGATTGACGGTCTGGGTCCCCGTGGACCTTCCTGGTGGGTGGGCATTGGGAGAAGGCGTCCCAGAAAGGGAAGTAGAAAAAGACGCCTGTCATCCCAGCACTTTGGGCGGGGAGGGGGCAGGGAATCACCTGAGGTCAGGAGTTCAAGACCAGCCTGGCCAACACGGTGAAACCCCGCCTCTACTAAAATACAAAAATCAGCCGGGCATGGTGGCCTCGAAGATAGGGTGTGGTTGTTGAAAGGTCACCATCTAATTTTTGTTCATATGGACTCACCGTGGAGGATGAAAAGTTAAACTATTACACCTGCACCTACATGGGCAAGCCTGCAGGTGTAGTCAGGTTGCAGGTCATCTTGCACTGGTCTGCTGACTGCAAGAGCCTTTGCCAGGAGCAATAGAAACAGAATGTTTCAAGAGCTGGCATCTTATCAGCATGTACCCTGGATTATTATTGTTATTATCATTATTATTTTGGACATGGACTCTCACTCTGTTGCCCAGGCTGGAGTGCAGTGGTGCCATCTTGGCTCACTGCAGTCTCTGCCTCCTGGACTCAAGCAATTCTCCTGCCTTAGCCTCCTGAGTAGCTGGGATTACAGGCGTCCGCCACCATGCATGGCCAATTTCTGTATTTTTAGTAGAGACAAGGTTTCACCATGTTGGCCAGGCCAGTCTCGAACTCCTGACCTCAAGTGATCCACCTGCCTTGGCCTCCCAAAGTGCTGGGATTCCAGGCACGAGCCACCACAGCCAGTGGTTTTTGTTTTGTTTTGTTTTGTTTTGTTTTAATAGCAACCTGCTTTCACCTCATTTGCTCAGAGCAAATCCAGTTGGACTGAAGAAGGCTGGGTGACTAGAGCTAAGTCTACACTCTGCCAGCCTCTCCTCCCTAGATGCTTGTTGGAAGCTGCTGCCCAAGACCAGTAAGCCGATGGTGCCTGACAGTGGCACCACTGCTGGATCGTAATCCTTCAAGTCCTTTTTCCTCTAGGTGGTGTTGGGCATTTCCTTGTTAATAAACTACCAGGGTGTGACTTCTTCCTCTTCCTCCGCCTCCTCCGTGGTGCTAAGGGTCAGGCCCGCAAACCCTCCCTGTTTCTCATTTTCTGCAGGTATAAGCAGGCATATGCAAGTATAGGCAGGTGCAGGTGTATACAGGTGTATGCTGCCCTCTGCTGCCAGGCTGTCAACAGGAAGCCTGACTGCATCCGGTCTGGGAAGGCACAGAGCATTTTTGTTTGTTGTTTGTATTTTTTTATCCTACCTACTGCAGCAGGTTATTTCATCTGTCTCTGAATGTATAGGTGCTGAAATTGCCCCATTTTCTTTTTCTGTCTGTACTTATAGGTATTGAAATTGCCAAAAACAGAGGAGCAAGATACAGGCTTGGACCAGAGCTGGAAATATGGTGAGAACAGACACAGACACCCTGGGGTGGTCAGCTAGCGATGCCTGCATCAGCTCTCCCCAGCTGAGAAGGCAAGGAAGGAGCAGGGACAGTCCTGAGAGCTGTGGACATGCCACACCTGCTGTTGGGCCTGGTTAATGCCATTGAATACCTGAGCAAGAGCAGGCCCAGGGAGGCTGAGTAAGTCTAGATTCCCATGTTGAGTAATTAAAGGAACTGACTTTTACCGGATTAAGGCCAATTTCAAAGTTGGGCTGCTTCTGTGTTACCACTGCCTTTTTGCTGTGGTCTGAATGTTTGTGTCCCCCCAAAATTCATATGTTGAAACCTAACCCCCAGGTGATGGTATTAAGAGATGAAGCCTTTGGCAGGTGATTGGGTCATGAGGGTGGAACCTTCATGAATGGGATTAGTGCCCTTATAAGAGAGGCCCAAAGGAGCTCGTTGGCCGCTTCTACCACGTGAGAACACAGAAGGAGAGAACCAGCCCTCACCAGGTACCAAATCTGCCAGCACCTTGATCATGGGCTTCCCAGCCTCCAGAGCTGTAGGCAATACATTTCTGTTGCTTATAAATTACCCAGTCTAGGGTGTTTTGTTATAACAGCCTGAGGACCAAGATATCTTTGGTTTTCATTCCATGATCTCAAAACAAGCATAAGTCATCATTTCTTATATGCCTTTTTGTAAAAATCAGGAAAACTGATTGCTTATTTCCCTTCTTGTCCCTTCTTTAAAAACAAAAACAAAAACAAAAAACAATGAGTAGCCACATTGTAGGTCTCTTGTAAGCAATAGTCCTTGCTCATTTTGGATGTCAGCTGCCATCTGTGCTCAGCTAGTTTCCCGTTGGTCTTTAGGCCCCTGACCCATTGTGGAATCTGGAAGTCCCTCTTCAGTCTTTGTCTCCTGCCTTAGTGTGTGTTCTTGCTTCTGGACTTAGAGTAAGCAGGAACTGTCTTCTCTTAGGAGGTTTTGTGTGAGTCCAGAGGCATCTTTCTCTAAGTCCTTCCAAGTTCCTTTCCTTTATTAGGTCGATTTCTCTCCTTAGAATCCCACCTTCAAATAGGGCTGTTTCTCCCATAATATCCAAGAATGTTTACTTTGTTCTTTAATTTGTCTTCATTTGATTGATTCTTTAAGAAATTCTTCACCTAAGTGCCAAGGAATCTAGGATTCTGGGTAGTCTGAGGTCACAAAAATTCGATCCTCTCCTGGCCCTGTGGCCGGATCCTCTCCTGGGCCGGACTCAAGGCCTGATCATCTCGTGAGCCTGACCTCTCCTGGGCTGGTCCAGGAGCGTGATCCTCATGTCCTGTCTGTTGCTTGCCCTGGAAGAGCTGCAGTGGTGACAGCCCAGTCCCCCTGGCCTGATGTGGCCCAGATGCTTAGAGTTTAAGTCTTCTTTTCTTTCTTCGTTTTAGTCTCTCTCTTCTATAAAAGTTACATCCACCTCTCTCTTTCCTCCAAATATGGACCTGTTTCATTTTGAAAATGGGAGGATGTCTAACTAAAGGCCCCTGGGATGGAATATTTGCATCCAGCAGGGACAGGGGCCCAGCTGAGCAGGGCTCTACATAGCTCACAACCTGCTGAGCAGGTTTCTATGAAATATTCCAACAGTTTACAAAGAGGAAACCGAGGCAGGAGAGGAGGGACATCACTTCACTGAGCACACCGCCTCTTGTTCTTACTGGTTAGGGGTCCAGCACCTGATACACAGGGAGGGCCCAGTGGCCCTAGAGCAGGCTGACTCCTGGACCAGAGACCCTCTCACCTGGAAAGGTCAGCTGTTTCCTTTGAGTCGGTGCTGGAGGCTTTGGAAAGGGATGGCTGCCACCCAAATAGCCCCGGGCACGGATTGACCAGCGCCTGCGATAAACTGCTCCTCCAGCTGCTGGCCCGTCGAAGGGGTGAGAGGCCTCTGGTCGCTGGATGCCATGCAGAGGGACGTGTGGTGTTACAATGTTATGTGGTTTCACATGTGGGCCAGGACGCCAACAGGGCATGAAAACTCACGAAACAGGGATCCGTTGGAGGAGAACGGACATCTCAGGACTCCGTTCCCTACTGGGGCATCTCCTGGATACCTTTTCTATCTGAGAACTGGGCTTTTCCTCTTAGCAGAGCCAGGGCAGACAGCAGTGCTTTCCCAGATACTAAAAATCATAATTGCCGGTTCTGGGGTTTATGCGAGCGTGTGTGAGGTTTGCTGGGCATTTAAAGTGTGCCTTCCAGGCTGATGGCGTAGTAGAAAGGAGAACTTCTTGAAGAGTTATAAGTGTTCTACAAATGCTCTATATTGTATTATGGGAACCCCAATAGTAAGCAACCCAGCCTTCACATTTAATGACACCACGGATTATTGAATTCCTGCGGATGCCGAAATAGAAACAAACTAGAGACTTAAAGCAACAGAAATGTATTCTCTCATAGTTCAGGAAGCCAGACGTCCAAAATCAGGATGGCAGCAGGGCCTGCCTCCCTCCAAAGGCTCTTGGGGAGGGTCCCTCCTGCCTTTCCCAGCTCCTAGTGGTTCAAGGTGCTCCTTGGCTTGTGGCCTCCGTGCTCCCATCTCTGCCTCCGTCCTCACGTTGCCTCTTCCTGTTCTCCCTGTCTCTCCTTTCCTTTCTCTTACAAGGACACTTGTCATTGGACTTAGGCCCACCTGCAAAAGCCAGGGTGATCTCATCTTGGGATACTTAATTTCGTTACATCAGCAGACTCTTTTTCTAAAATAAGGTCACATTTGCAGGTTTCTAAGGTTGGGATGTGGGCAGACCTTTTTGGGGTCCTTCATTCAGCCGACTACAAGCATCTATAGCAAGAAACTTGGGTAGCTTTGGGGGTGGTTTTTCTGAATGGTCATTAGTGATCTTTGCCAAAGAATGGATTTCTGTGGGTCCAGCTTTGTTTCTTTGGGGTTCTTCTCTTGTCGATCAGTATCATTTGGGCCACATTAATGGTTAAAAGGAAACCCAAGGACAGGCACTTCTGATATGAGAGTTTTTTTGTAGTAACTTAAAACTCAGAGAGAGAAGCAGGGGCCATGCTCTTCACTTTCAGTAAAGCACATCGTGCTGGGGCGGTGGGTCTTATGCTGGATGCTCACTGGAATCACCTAGAAGGCTTTGAGAAAACACCTGAGCCCCGGCCCCCAGACATGTTCAGACTGGACAGGCCCACAGGCCCTGCCCCAGCCCGCTCACCTGAATTGTTTCTGGAGCTCACATTCTCACTCTCTCTGCAGCGGCTACGGATGCTGGGATCATTATTACGAGTCGGACACCCTCTTGCACTCGTTTCAAGTCCTGGCGGCCCTTCTGGAGTCTCCCGTCACTCAGGACATCATCTGCGACGTGGGGATGTAAGTGCCAGTGTGAGTGTGGAAGGGCAAGCCCGGGACAGAGGCAGGCTCAAGGGCATGACCCACCCAACCAGCCTCCATCCAGGGTGTGGAACGTCCACGTGTCCAGGGATACCAAAGGCCTTATGCTTGAAAAGTGGGTTTTGTTCCTATCTCAGCCCCGTACGCCACCTCATTTCCCCTGCAAGGAGGTAGCTCCCGGAAGCAGGATGTGTCAGTTCTTCCGGAAAGTCCTGTGCACACATCAGCAGACTCCACACAAAGGGAATGCAGCGTTCACCCCATTGCATGCAGAGAGCTTGACTCACATCATGGGGAGCCCTGGGGCTCATTCCATGTCCACGTGTCGCCACGTGGTTCCCATGGCCTAGGCTGCATATGTGTAGCTCCACAACGAAGGCCTCTGCATGCGCTGTGCTAGTGTCTGTGCTGTGCCCTGCATAGCCGGTCCCTATGGAGGCCTCTGCACGCCCCATGCTGGTGTCTGTGCTGTACCCTGCATAGCCGGTCCCTATGGAAGCCTCTGCACATGCTGTGCTAGTGTCTGAGCCCTGCTTTGCATAGCGGGTTCCCTATGGAATATGCTGTACTGGTGTCTGTGCTGCACTCTGCATAGCTGGTACCCTGTGGAGGCCTCTGCACGCCCCATGCTGGTGTCTGTGCTGTGCCCTGCATAGCCGGTCCCTATGGAGGATGCTGTGCTGGTGTCTGTGCTGTGCTCTACATAGCTGCTCCTATGAAGGCTTCTGTGTGCACTGTACTGGTGTCTGTGGTGCACTCTACATAGCTGTCCCCTATGGAGGATGCTGTATGGTGTCTGTACTGTGCCCTGCATAACCGTCCCCTATGGAGGCCTCTGCACTCACTGTGCTGGTGTCTGTGCCGCAGTCTGCATAGCTGTCCCCTGTGAAGGGCTCTGTGTGCGCTGTGCTGGTGTCTGTGCCGCACTCTGTACAGCTGGTCCCCTATGGAGTCCTCTGCACTCACTGTGCTGGGGTCTGTGCCACACTCTGTACAGCTGGTCCCCTATGGAGGCCTCTGCACTCACTGTGCTGGGGTCTGTGCCACACTCTGTACAGCTGGTCCCCTATGGAGGCCTCTGCACTCACTGTGCTGGGGTCTGTGCCACACTCTGTACAGCTGGTCCCCTATGGAGGCCTCTGCACTCACTGTGCTGGGGTCTGTGCCACACTCTGTACAGCTGGTCCCCTATGGAGGCCTCTGCACTCACTGTGCTGGGGTCTGTGCCACACTCTGTACAGCTGGTCCCCTATGGAGGCCTCTGCACTCACTGTGCTGGGGTCTGTGCCACACTCTGTACAGCTGGTCCCCTATGGAGGCCTCTGCACTCACTGTGCTGGGGTCTGTGCCACACTCTGTACAGCTGGTCCCCTATGGAGGCCTCTGCACTCACTGTGCTGGGGTCTGTGCCACACTCTGCATAGCTGTCCCCTGTGGAGGCCTCTGCACTCACTGTGCTGGTGTCTGTGCCACACTCTGTACAGCTGGTCCCCTGTGGAGGCCTCTGCACTCACTGTGCTGGTGTCTGTGCCACACTCTGCATAGCTGTCCCCTGTGGAGGCCTCTACACATGCTCTGTTGGTGTCTGCCGCGCTCTGCATCACTGTCGCCTTTCACTGGGCCTTGCATCAAGTCCTTTACGTCTCCTTCAGCCCCGCCTCATCCGGCATGGAGGTGGCATCTTGGCTCGCTTCTTTCTTGGCATCTGTCTGGCGCATATTCTCCCGCCACTCGCATCCAACCCTCACCATGACATTTATGGAGTGGGACCTCTTCTAAGCAGCACACGGATGGGAATTTTAGGCTCTGTTCACATGGATGATGCTAATGGGTCCTGTGGACTCTCTTAGTTTCCTTTTGCTGCTCTGGTGAATTACCATGGACACAAAACACACAAGCAACACCAGTCTTTTATCTAATGGTTCTGAAGGTCAGAAGTCAAGGGGTCAGTGGGTCAGCAGCAAGCCTGGTTCCTTCTGGAGACTCTCCAGGAGGATCTGTGTCCCTGCTTTCTCTAGCTTCCCTGGCCTGTGGCCTCTTCCAGCTGTGACGTCGCCCCGACCCCCGCTTCTGTTGTCACAGCTCCTCCTCTGACCCTCCCTCTTATGGGGACCCTTGCCATTATGCTAGCTGGCCCAGATTGTCCAGAATCATCTCCCATCTCAAGGCCTGTCACCTCATCACCCCTGCAACGTCTCAAGTAACAAAACACAGTCGCAGGCTCCAGCAGTTAGGATGGGGACATCTTTGAGGGGCTGAGAGTCAGCCGACCACATGGACTTACTCTCGTCACTTCACCAAGTTTTCTACTCATTAGGTTTTCTTTTTTTTGTTTTTGTTTGTTTGTTTGAGACAGATTCTCCCTCTGTTGTCCAGGCTGGAGTGCTGTGGTGCAATCCTGGCTCACTGCAGCCTCGACCTCCTGGGCTCAAGTGATCCGTCCGCCTCAGCCTCCTGAGTACCTGGGACTACAGGTGCACGCTAGCACACCTGGCTGGTGTTTTTTTTTTTTTTTTTTTTTTTTTTTTTTTAAATTTTTCCTAGAGACAGGGTCTCGCTATGTTGCCCAGGCTGATTCTTTTTGGGTTTTGTCTTTTGTTGGTTCATTTTTGCTCAAACTTTTCCTCTGCTGACTTTGAGTTTATAATCCTCTTTTCATTTTTCTACTTTTTACACTTAAAAATTGTAACCATCATATTTGAAGGTATTTTTTTCTTTTGAAATCTAGCGTTTTTCTGGATTGGAGGCTCCAATGAACAAAACAAGAGTTTTATCATAATGTTATTGATAACTTCCATCTTGCACTGTTTCTTCAAATGGTCCTCCAGGAAGAGGGTGCTGATTTGGGTTCCCGCCCTCTGTGGTTGCGGGTACACCATCCTTAGTTCTGCCCTACAAGGGGTTCGCCTTTATAAACAAAATAAAGAAACAGAGTGGTGAATACTTTTTTAAAAACGACTGTCTTATTTATTTGCTTTGCTCACTTACGGAGTTGAACTTTTTTTGTTTGTTGGTTGGTTGTTTGTAACACTCTTCAAGAGTTACCTGCTTTTTTGCCTACAACTGCTTGTGTCTCATTTGTTTTGAGTCCTTGACATGTGAAACATGTCAGTCCCTTCCCACGTAAGGTAAAAATCCTTCTCCTGGTGCGTCGTTTGGTGTGTAACTTTGTTTTATGTGTCCGGTGGTAAAACGTTCACGTGGTGAAAGCGCCGCCCTGATCTGCTTTAGTTTGTTTCTGAGTTTGTCCTGGTGACTTACTCCACTTAGAGATCAGATATTCACGGAGGGCTCGTATTTTATTGAAAACATCTATTTCCCTCACACTCTGGGCACACTTTGTCTAAGTGAGAACAAGTTTGTGTTCGTCAGGCATCTTCTGTGGCAAGAACAAGAGCAAGAGAGAGAGGGGCGAGGCGCTACTCACTTTTTAATTTTTATTTATTTATTTCTTTTTGAGACAGAGTCTCACTCTGTTGCGCAGGCTGGAGTGCAGTGGTGCGATCTTGGCTCACTGCAACCTCTGCCTCCCGGGTTCAAGCGATCCTCCTGCCCCAGCCTCCCAAGTAGCTGGGACTACAGGTGCACGCCACCACACCAGGCTAATTTTTGTGTTTTTAGTAGAGACAGGGTTTCATCAGATTGGTCAAGCTGGTCTTGAACTCCTGACCTTGTAATCCGCCTGCCTCAGCCTCCCAAAGTGCTGGGATTACAGGCGTGAGCTACTGCACCCAGTTGCTACACACTCTTAAAATGACCAGATCTCATGAGAACCCACTCACTCCCTGTCAGAAGAACAGCACGGAGGGGATGGTGCCAAGCCATGCATGAGAACTCCACCCACACCAGGCCCCCCCTCCAATGCTGGGGATTACAGTTGGACATGAGATCTGGTGGGGTCCTGGATCCAGAACACGTCGGAGAGGAACAGAAGCCATGATGGAGTGAGTCGCTCATGGTGGCCACAGCCAGGACGGGGGCCGCAGCCAGGACAGGGACGGGCAGTGGTGCCCCTGCATGCATCTTACCCTTTCATCCCCATTTTTGGGAGGAAGAGTCGAGGCTGGTGTCAACCTGAAGGGGTGGCCTGCCCCTCCACACCTGTGGGTGTTTCTCGTTAGGTGGAACGAGAGACTTGAGAAAAGAAATAAGACACAGAGACAAAGTATAGAGAAAGAAAAGCGGGGGCCCAGGGGACCGGCGCTCAGCTTACAGAGGACCCACGCCGGCACTGGCCTCTGAGTTCCCTTAGTATTTATAGATAATTATCTTTACCATCTTAAAGATAAGGGAGTGGCAGGACAATAGGATCGTTTTTAGGGAGGAAATTAGCAGTAAGACATAAGAACAAAGATCTCTGTGACATGAATAAGTTTAAAGGAAAATCCTGTGCCTTGAGATAAACCTTTTAGCAACATTGTTTCATCCTATCACATGGGGATAAACCTTGGACAATACCTAGCTTTTCTAGGAACAAAGACACACCCTGCACGCCCAAAATCCATTAAACCTTGAGTCACCACAGCACATGTCTCTTGCAAGGACAAGGTTGGGGGTAGGGTCACAGATTAACAGCATCTCAAATACAGAACAAAAGGGAGTCTCTTATGTCTACTCCTTTCTATATAGACACAGTAACAGGCTGATCTCTTTCTTTTCCCCACATCAACCAGAAATAAAATCCTAAGGTCCTCCCAACCCTCTGAATGAACTGCTTCTCTCAGAGGGACCCTCCAGGGTTAACCTGAAAGCCTGGTTCAGGCCATGACGGGGAGTCGGTGGTGATCGGGGATCAGACAGGCCTCATTTCCCCTCCTTCCTTTTGGAAGAGCTGACCAGCATGAACATCAACACAGACTTTAAGTCTCATAGGAAACATTTACAGTCTGTTCCCTCTGAAGCCCGCTACTGGGAGGTTTCATCTACATCATAAAACTTTGGTCTTCACAACCCACTGTCATAACCCAGACGTTCCTTTCTATTGATAATAACTCAACCAATTGCCGATCAGAACCATTTAAATCCAGCTATGGCCTGGAAGCCCATCCCCGGCCGCCTCGAGTTGGTCCTGCCTTTCCAGTTCAAGCAGTGCCCATCCAGCATGTATTGAGTGACATCTTCTCTCTCCCTGAAATGTGTACAAGCAGGCTGTGCCCCGACCACCGCGGGCACGTGTGGTTAGGACCTCCTCGGGCTGTGTCAGGTGTGCGTCCTTCACCTTGGCAAAATAAATGTTCTAAGTGGACTGAGACCTGTCTCAGATACTTTTGGGTTCACACCGGTCACTTAGCCAGTGGCAAGGCTGGAATCGGAACTCCACACCATCCACATTTGGTTTTTTCTTCCCCCGAAACACTTTTGCGGTCGGATCACACCCCCGGCAGGCGCCTGTGCTTCTCTCCGACACTGCGTCCTCTCAGCGCTCCTGTCCGGGTCATCTTTCCCTTGTGCTGCCCTGCTCTGGCCAGAGCCTCTTGTCAGGTCACTCTGGTCCCCGTGCGAGTATCCCCAGCCAGGTCGCCCTCTCCTGCTGTGGTCCCCTCATCTGCAGTGGAGATGACAGGGTGTCAGCGAGGTGACAGGAGCGTGAACCCAAGGCCCAGTCCTGAGAAAGGGCCGGCCCCAAATGGCGAATGCAAGGGTTCCACATGTCCCAGGTGGTGGGTGGAAATGAGCTCAGGGCGGACAAGTGCTGGAAAGTGGATACCTCAGGTTAGCACAAGGCAATTTGGAGGGGGAAGGGGAGGAGGCAGCAGAGGCTGGAACATTTCAGGAGGAGAGGGAAGAACCCTGTGGTGGAAAGAAGTTGCCGTTCATTGAGAAGAAGCTCCTCTAGGCTTAGAGTCAGTGCTGCCTGGGTGGCAGAACCATCTCGGCTCATTTTAGCTTTGATTTGAGGGTGCCAACAGAAGAGCCTTGCAGTTCTGTGAAGGGATCGGAGGAAGCTTCATATTAAAGTAAAATGCATGATTCCAGAGCTGCAGCCAGCCACTGCCTCCGCATGCTCTGTGTTTTCATAACTGGGCAGACATGCGTGTACCTCCCCTCTCTCCTGCAGGCCTGTAATGCACCGAAACGTCCGCTACAACTGCAGAGTGATATTCCTCAACAGGTAGGCTCCCTGCCCCTGCCCCCGGGAGGGTGACTGGGGCCTCTCCCTGGCTCTCAGCCGAGCGTGCTGCCCTGGGGACCCATTACTGGTAGGCTGCTTCTGGAAGTGCCCGGGTTAGTCAGGGCCGATGCACCAGGCAGGTGACCCAGGTGCCTTTGCTTCTCTGGGTCTCAGCCACCACCGAGACAGGCATCATCAGGTATCAGAAAGAGAGAGACGCAGAGGGTGGGGGTGTGGGGACACAGGTCCTTGTGGCCTGGAAGCCAGTCCTGCTGAGCGAGTTCCCTGGAGCGCCTGGTCACCAGCTGCTGGTGAGGTGCACACCTGCTGGGGCTTAGCTGCTTCACTGTGAGGGTCAGGAACGGATGCAGCCGTGGAGACCTGAGTCAGAGAGAGAAAGTGGAAGCCCAGAGAAGGAGAGAGATTTGCTCGGGGCCCCATTCTTGAGCCAACTGTACACGGCATCACCTTGTCCCCCGGTGGCAGTGGCCACCGCCAGTGACATGTTTGTCTCAGGAGCCCGGTGTGCACGGCTTTGTTCCTCTGCCTGCAGGAAGATCCTGCTCATCAGACCCAAGATGGCCTTGGCCAACGAAGGCAACTACCGCGAGCTACGCTGGTTCACCCCGTGGTCGAGGAGTCGGTGAGTCGGGTGCCGGACCGCTCCTGGGATGTGTGTTAAGCACCTTCGCTGTGTGTAGCCTTGGGTCTGGATCATGGGGGTGTTACTGGTGGAGGGTGTCCAGGTTCTTGACATTTTGAACAAAGGATTGGACAAAAAGCACAAACAAAGCAAACAAAGAATGAAGCAACCAAAGCAGAGACTGAATGAAAATAAAAGCCCACTCCACAGGGCGGGAGCGGCCCCAGCAAGCGGCTCACGGGCCCGGTTACGCGGTGTTCTGGGGTTTAAATATCCTCTAGAGGCTTCCCATTGGTTACTTGGTGTGGGCCCCATGTCAATAAAGAGGCTGAAGTGAAGTGACAAGGTTATTTACTTGGTGTACACACTATGCAAATAAAGAGGTGTTTCCTGTCTGAATTAGTTACAAAGTTATTTACTTGGTCTTAGAAAGCTGGGGTTTTTCCTTTGATTTAGTTCTAGGAAGTGCTCAGGTTCCCTGCCCCCAGACCCTGTTCCACCTCAGCAGTGCCAGGGATATGGACTAGCTGGGGCCGATGGTGCAGGCGGTGAAGGGATTTACCAAGACGGTTGTAGGCGAAGACAGGCAGATTGATTAGAGAAAGTAGGAAAATATTTTGCAAGATTGCAACAGGCAGCACAGCAGAGAAGGGGCTGTCTGCAGAGAGGCGGGGGCTGGAGGGAGGTGTTATAGGGTTGTGCTGGAGGGGGCTACATTGGGGATGAGGTAGAACTGTGGGAGCCACTGCGGAAGGAGGTCATTGTGCCTGTGGAGGTCATCGTGGCCTCAGAACAATTGTTTGTTGTTCTCCACATGTGGGGCTCCCTACTCATGGCTTCCTCATCTGATCAGGTCTCTGCAAGCAGAGGATGCACAGAAACATGGACTAGGGTCTCCACCCCCTGGTGCCAGTCCCTTATATGCCTGATTCAATGCTGCTGATTAAATTGTAGCTAGGTTCAGCGCAGATCACGTGGAACTCGCATCAGTCAGGGATGCCAGTCATGTTATGTGAAGTGTCACTTCCATCTCGAATGATACTGAATGTCAGGTTTCACATCTTCACCCAGTTGACCTTTGGGTCATTCTTCGTCATGGGGCGTCTGCCACGTGCATCCTCAGGCATTTACTGCCATAGCTGGTCTCCCCACAGATACTCCCAGTTGTGACAACCAAAAATGTCCCCAGACATTACCAGATGTCCCCTGGGGGGCAAAATTGCCACAGTTGAGAAATTCTACTCTCTATTTTTACTACAGTTATTTCTATTTTTTATTGTTGTTATTGTAAATGAACTCTTTAATATTATATTTTTAAGTGGTTAATATTTTTATACAGGAAAACTTGATTTTTATGTTGCTTTTGTAATTGAATTCTGTTGTGTCTGTTGGTTAGTCTGTTGATTTTTGTAGTTTTTCTTTTAAGTTAAACTTATATAATATGCAACGAATTTTCCTTTTCCTTTCCAGTACTTACACCTCTTGGTTCATTTTCTTAACTTTTGTTGGCCAGCATTTCTAGAACGGTGTACTAGATCATTTCTGGAGCAAAATTCGTTGCTAAGGGGCAGTTTCATCTTTTTCCTGACTTTCCTTGGAAAGTTCTTCATGTTTCTGCATTTGATTGGGGCTTATATCTATCTATAGCTAGTTTTACTTCAGATTTTTAAAAATTGAGAATGGATGTTGAGTTTATCCCATGTCTTTCTAGCATATGTTGAGGTGAAGATAAAGTAAATCTTTGCTTTCTAAATTCTCCAGAAAAAAAAAAAAAAAAAAAACCGTCTTTTGATCTCCTAGGCTGAGCACCTACACTCAGCCACCTGGACTTTCACTTACCACGCGCCCCCATCCTCAGCCTCTAGACCTCAAGACCACCCCTTTCCCTGTCCCCTGTCTCCCGAGCCTAGTGTTCTGGTGCCCAGTGTGTGGCGCAGTCTGGTCCCCAGTGGGATGATGTGCTGGGCCCAGGAGATGGTCCAGGTATCCTCTGCTTCCGGCTCTGTCTCATCCCGCCCTCTAGAGCCTGGTGCTGCCAGACACGGGCTGCAAGGTCTCCGTGGGCGGACGGCTTTGCTTCTCATGGCCACTCTCTTCTGCAGGCTCCGAGGCTGTAATTTCATCCTCTCTGCCAGCAGAGGCGGAGAGATGTCTGCCCCCTCGCAGTTCACTTTCTGTCTTGCAGGTGGAATCGTTGACTGCTCTTGTCTGCCACTCACTCCTCTGCTGCTTTGCCGTTTCTGACTCCAGGGCAGTTCCGGAACCGGAATGACCCTCACGACCGAAGCCATTAATATGCCGGATACAGTGTGTCTGCATTTATGTCTCATTTTCAAGTGTGCACCACTGAGCTGGCAGGAAAGTACAAAATATATTAAGCCTAAAAACAGTGAAACCAGAGACCCTGGGAAACAAGGGTGAGACCCTGGGCACAAAGCTGGCTTTTGCCCCAAGGGTTTTCCTACGCCTGGAGACCTTGAGCTTTATTGATGATAACTCCATGGAAGTGGAGGTGTGGGGATGGGCAGGAGATCCAGTAGGAGACACCCCTGTATGCTGTCGCTATAGTCGGCTCACATTGAAACTGTGACTGAGACATAAGCCCACTGCACAGAGAGAGAAGGCTGAACACATGCCTTCCTCAACCTGGTGCTTGGTGGAGGGGGAGAAATGTTGCCTAGAAATTGACAGCCTTTGTGCTGGAAACCTCCCTACCTGTGTAGTATAATAAGACTCAGGAGAAGAAGTTAATTCCATATGCACCCAAGATGAGTTCAGGCAGCGTCCAGTCTCCAGGCAATAGACCTTCCAGAAGTTACTGTAGCGCCCGCAGACGCTGGGCACAGGCAAACAGACGTCTCTCTGGAGAAATTCACCTTCAATCCAGCCTGCTCAGAATTTCTAGACGTGACATTTATAGAAAATGAGAAACTCACAGTCCAAAATCATAAAATGTACAAGGAAATAAGGCACAACGAGTAAGAACCAGCAAAAAAATACAGTAGACGCAGATGTGAAAGCTCGACACAGAATAGAAAATAAGTGTTCCTAATACACTGAAATAAATCGATGAGAAGCTCAAAAGGTAAGAAACAGACAATCAGAGTTAGAAAAAGAGCCAAATAATAATGTGGATGAATAACACATAAGTTAAACATAGCTGAATAGAGAGGTAGGGAACTGAAAGATAGACCTCTCCCAGTTATCCAGAATTTAAGCCTTAAAGAAAATCTGATGCAAACCTAAGAGACATTAAGAAACATGAGCAAAGAGTGAAAGTGGATAACAAGGGTGGAATCCCTGTCTCAGAAGGAGATAACGGAGGTTACGGAGAAGAGGCGGTATTTGAAAGAAGATGGAAACATCCACACAATATTTAAAAGATGCTGTTCTCAGATACACTAACTGCAACAGATCTCAACAGGATAAACAAACAAATTCACATCTAGAAACATTCTTGTGAAACCACAGAACACTAAAGACACAGAAATTCTCCAAAGTAGCCAGAAGGGAAAAGACAAATCACCCACAAAGATTGAGCAGCTGGAGCAACTCCTGCTTCGTCGTGGCAAAGCCCGGAGCCAGGAGACGGTGGCTGGAAAAAATCCGAGGAGGGAGTCACCGGCAGCCAGGAATGTTAGAATCAGCAAATGCATCCTTTAAGAACAAGGACAAAAATCAAGACATTTTTACACAGGCAAAAACTGTTTATCGTTAAAAGACTCAATGGAAATTCTGAACGTGTACATTAGGCAGAAGGAAAATTATTCTAGCAGAAGCCTTGAAATTTCAAAAGGATTGGTGAAAAAGGATATTGATAAATTTGTATATATGTGTAAACAAACGGGACTGTACGAAACATAATGTCTAATATGTAGTAGAAAATAGGCCAGCCCTAAATCGCTGCATAACTGTGCATGTTAATTAGGGCAATGCTCTGTAGGAGGATAAAGATACTGATCAATTTTTGACTTTAGGTGAAATACACATAAAGTTTCTAGGGTAACCACTAAAAGGAAAGATACAGAACATATGATTGTCAAAGTAGCAGGCAGAAGAAAAGAAGAATAAAAAGGAAAAAATGAAATAATTCCAAATGAAGCATAAAAGGAAGTGAGTTCTTTAAAAGTCCAGTAGAAAAAGTGGGACTCAGAGATAGCACATAAGACAGAATAAATCTGTCAGTAATCACTACAAATAAAAATGGACACAATAATTTGATTAAAGAACAGAGGTCATTATTCTGGATCAAATGAAAATCCAGGAATAGACTGAAACCGTATTGTAATTAACAATACATTTTGGCAAATTTGCTGGATGATAAAACCAATCAAAAGTCAGGTTCCTTTCATTTACCAGCAACATTCAGTCAGAACTTTAAGGAAGATACCGTTTATTCCAGCAGCCAAAGTGCTTATGGATAACTATAACCAGAGATGTGTAAGCCCCGTATGGGAAAAAGTGATAAAATTTTATGGGAGGGCATTAACAACTACAGAGCTAAATGGAGATTGCCTGCGTATGTGAAAAGGAAGGCACAGTGTGAAAAGCATTCATCTCCCCTAAGTTGATCTATGGATTCAGTGTAGTTTCCATAAGAATCTGAACAGGAAATTCAATAAACCAGCTCCAATATTTCCATGGAAGAGCAAAAGGCCACGAATAGCTAAGATACTCATGAAGACCAAAAGAAAGGCCAGGCGTGGTGGCTCATGCCTGTAATCCCAGCACTTTGGGAGGCTAAGGCAGTCAGAAGTTCAGGATTCGAGACCAGCTCAGAAGTTCGAGACCAGCCTGGGCAACATGGTGAAACCCCCTTTCTACCAAAGAAAATACAAAAATCAGCTGGGCGTTGCAGTGTGCACCTGTGGTCCCAGCTGTCACGATCAGCTGGGTTGTGGAGACCCTAACCCAGCGGCACTAGAGGAATTAAAGACACACACACACAGAAATATAGAGTGTGGAGTGGGAGTTGGGGCTGACAGCCTTCAGAGTGGAGAGCCACGAATGAGTGTTACCCACATATTTATTGACAGCAAGCCAGTGATAAGCATTGTGTCTATAGATTATAGATTAACTAAAACAGGAAACAAAGGAATGGGCTCTGGTTACTTATCTGCAGCAAGAACATGTCCTTAAGGCACAGATCGCTCATGCTATTGTTTGTGGTTCCGGACCGCCTTAAGTGGTTTTGCGCCCTGGGTGGGCCAGGTGTTCCTTGCCCTCATTCTGGTAAACCCACAGCCTTCAGCCTGGGCGTCATAGCCATCACAAGCATGTCACAGTGCTGCAGAGATTTTGTTTATGGTCAGATCTGGGGGTCTGTTCCCAACACCAGCTACCTGAGATGCTGAAGTGGGAGGATCACTTGAGCCCATGAGACTGAGCCTGCAGCAAACCCCGATCGTGCCACTACACTCTAGCCCAGATGACAGAATGAGACCCTGTTCGTCCATTTGCATGCTGCTGCTAAAGACATACCCAAGACTGGGTAATTTATAAAGAAAAAGAGCTTTAATACACTCGCAGTTCCATGTGGCTGGGGAGGCCTCACAATCACAGCAGAAGGCGAAAGGCACATCCTACATAGCGGCAGACAAGAGAGAATGAGACCCAAGCAAAAAGGAAAACCTATTATAAAAGCCTCAGCTCTCCTGAGACTCACTACCATGAGAACAGTATGGGGGAAACCATCCTGTGGTTAATTTATCTCCCACCAGGTCCCTCCCACAGCATGTGGGAATTACAGGAGCTATGATTCAAGGTGAGATTTGAGTGGGGACACAGCGAGACCATATCAGCATGCCTGAGTTGAAGTCCAAAGATAGGCGAGATTTGTTGCGGGGAGCACTTCCAAGAAGAGAGCATCACACGCTGGGGGCTCGGAGGTCCAGGCGACGCTCTGCTCCTTCACCTGGGTACTGCATGCACTGGACTTATTTTAATATCCTTTAATTACACATGTGTGCCTTTGTACTGTTTTGCGTAACATATTTTGCAATAAAACGAATCCATAAAGGAAGTCTGTGGCCAACCAGATTTTAGCGCTGCTTCTGCAGGAACCAGCTTTTCCTGCCGAGGTGCCTGTGGGATGTCTCTACGACTCTGGAGGTTCAGTAGCTCCAGCAAATGGCTTGGGGGTTCTCATCATTTGTTATTATACCCTGTAAGGCTGTAAGGTTTTTCGACTTCACATTCAGGTCTTCTTATTTCAGGAAAGTTGACCTATTTTCTGCTTCCAAAGGCTTTTGTTCTTTTGCTTCCGTTCTGTTCTTCAGGAACCTTGATGACTGGCAAGTGACATGTCTGTGTCTGCCTGCCTTATCTTTCATCTTCTTTCTAACCATCACTGTCTTCATGTATTTGCATTTTTTTCTGGCAGTTTTATTGCCCTGAATTTGTCTTCTCTGCAGTGCTTTTCACGGGGCTCTATCCTGTGCTTTGTTTTTCGTATCTGCAAGCATTTTAAGACTTTTCAAAATCTTTTCTTAGTTGTCAACTTGTCTCCCGTCATTTATTTGTGCTTGTGTTGAGACCTTTTATCAGTTGATGTTGTCTCTAGGATTTCAGAGCATAAGTGTGGGGCTCCTGTTCCTCCTTCCCCCTTTTGTCTCATGAATACCTCGGTGTCAGGTGTCACAATGGGCCCTCTGGGATGGTATTCCTTTCACCCCTGTGGAAGGGGTGGCAGGAAGGTGAGGCTGGAACCCACCAGAAGCAACTGCACATTTTGGTTCGCTTAGAGAAAGCTGAGGTTTCTAATCCTCTGGGAGCTGTGCCAGATGATGACAAGAAATGGTCGTGTTCACCATGCCCCTGCTTTAGTAAAGAGTACTTGGAAGGCTCAAGGTGCCATTCCAGGTTCCAGGTCCTCTTAGGAAAACATAACTAAGGCCTGGTCCTTGCCTGCAGAGAGCCATTCTCAAGGTGTGCGCTGGCTGTGGAGCACAGCTGCAGTGAGGGGCAAGGCTGGGTGCATGCCCGTCCTGCTGGGTCTTTTGTCTGGTGCCCGGGGGGTCTTTGCATGAGTCGAGGGAAAGGTGCAGATGAAGGGAGAGATGTTTGGACGGTTCCTGTGTTTAAAATGCATGTTGGTGCAGCAGCATCGCCATCAACAGGCTATGAGGGTGAACTGAGTGCTCAATATGGGATGGCAAGGCAGCCTGGAGGTCTGTAGGGTATCTTCATGTCCCCGTTCCCTATGTGAATGAGGGGAAAAGACATCATTGACTCAGTTTCTCAACTTTTAACATTTCTTAAGTAAAGAGAGCTACTAAAACCATGCCCAGAAGGCTCCTGGGAATTCTAAGAAAGCAAAAAGGACACAGAGTTCCTTGCAAGTCTGAGTGGCGCATCTTGTAACAGCCTGTTGGAAGTCAAATACGTGAACCGTCTATTTTGAAGATTCCACCTCTTGGTGGAGCGTCTTGGGACACCTTGCACTAAAGTTGGTATTAAACCCTCCTCCCCATCTCTCGAATTGAGAGCATCATTTTATTCCAGGGATGTACGGGTTTGTCATTGTGTTTCGGGTTAATGCCACATGATTTTTCTGATTCAGTAACAGCAATCAGGAATTCCACCCGGATTTCTCCATGGGACATCGTGGTCAGTTCTCAGCGAATCCCCTGTGACACATCTCTCCGTAAAGATGACCATGAGCGTGTGGGGAAACTGAGACAGCCTGATGCTCGGAGAGCCCAGCCCACCACGATGTCACGTAGTCTCCTCAAGCCACCTTCATACTCTTTACCTTCATGCAATTGTTTATTGCACTGGGGGAACACTTGGCAGTTCCTTTGCCAGTTCATCAGTTCGGAGGGTTCAGTTTGAGTTTTGTTTAAATGTAGCTGCCCTTCCTCATTTGTCCTGAGATGCTCATCCTCAGATCCTTGGTGTTTTCCTCTCCAGGCACACGGAGGAGTACCTTCTGCCTCGGATGATACAGGACCTGACAAAGCAGGCGAGTCCCTGGGTGTGGAGCCCATTTTCCAGTCGGTTGTCGCTGTTCTCAGGCAACAGTGGACCGGGTGGGGCGGGAACCCTTTGGGATCCAGGTAACGGAAGGCACCACGGTGCGCACAGGTCTGAAACAGACAAAGGAGGCAGGTTCCTATAGCGAGGGGGGCTGCGGGCCAGGCAGCAGCCAGGGCGGCTCCTCCTGGCCTTGGGGCTGCTTTTCCTCCCTTTCCCTGCTCACACTGGCTTCCTCCTCTTGGTGTCCTCCTCGTGGCAGAAGACAGCCTCCTCCGCCCCCAGGGGCTGTGTTCCTACATTTAAGTGTTATCTAGACCCACAGCAAACTGCCCTGTTCTCAATTTTGAATTCTAAGGGAAGGCACCCTGGTGTCCCCTCTCAGCCGCTGCTCTGTGGCTGGGAGTGGGGGCCGAGTTTCATCAACACAGGGCAGCAGCTGCTTCAGTGTGATCACAGAACAGGGTCACTTCAGAAGCCGCTGACCCCGATTGGCAACCCCATTGGTGACCGTGACATTCTGCCCCTTGACTGCTCAGAGTACAGGCATCCCCTTATTCCACACATAGGCTCCTAAAGGCTCCTCTTCCTGGCACCACCCAGTGTCCCATGTGCAGCCACAGGGCACCCACCTCTTCGGAATGTGCGAGAGCCCAGAGCCAACTCCAGCTCTTGTGGCTGCAGGATGTGTGTGGCCCTAGGTAGTGTTTGTGGCCCAGACAGGGCGTGACCAATGAATCTTATGCACTCTCCTCTTCCGACGGCAGGAAACTGCGCCCTTCGGAGATGCGGTGCTGGCCACGTGGGACACCTGCATTGGAAGTGAGATCTGTGAGGAGCTCTGGACACCCCACAGGTCAGCCCCATGCCCCGTGCTGTCCGATCGCCCACCTCACATGGGCCAGCTGGGAGGACCTGGGACTGCAGACCTCCTGGGGCCATGACCGTCGGCCGGGAGCTGCCATGGGAAAGTGTGAGGGGCCGCCTGGGAGGCTGGGTTGGAGGAGTCTGGTGGCCTCTTCTCTTCACCTGCCTCTGCCCACAGCCCGCACATCGACATGGGCCTGGATGGAGTGGAGATCATCACCAATGCCTCGGGCAGTCACCACGTGCTGCGCAAAGCCAACACCAGGGTGGATCTCGTGACTATGGCCACCAACAAGGTAGGGGTTGGGTCAGGGAGTGTGCACCACGGGGTAGGCACTGCATCTCAAGCACTCCTGCATCATTGCAGGGCTGGGCCCACACAAGATGGACCTTCTGGGCTTGTAATTACGGCCTGGACTCAACAAGTGTGCCCTGCCGCCCCCCCGGGGCTTCGCTGGCACAGCCCATCTCACCTGCGCAGCTACCCCAGGAAGCCGACCCCATCACCCTCCCTGCCGTGACCAGGAACCAGAACGTGCTCCTTGTTTGTTGGCATGATGGCGGGGCGTAGGGACCACCCGCACGTTTGCTGCTCCTGCTCTTGGGCAGTGAGACGTGCAGCGGGCGGTGCTGGTTCGTCCTTCACGTTGCAGATGTGGGTTTAGCTGAGCCGCGTTTGAATCTTGGCTTCATCACACAGAGCTTTCTTTGGCTTGTCTGAACCTCATCATGCCTCAGAGAGGTGACGGGGTCTGCCTTGTTGGGTTGTTATGAAGCAAAAACACATGTTTTACAAAGAGCCTGGCGCCTAGCAAGGCCGGGCTCGCGGCAGCTTCAGGGGTCTGTGCTTCCCTACACGTGCGCGTTATCTCGGCGGTGGTGGGGCCGCTCATGATGACCTCGCGGGACTAGGGGGACGTTCCTGTACGCGGGCAGGTGGCAGGCGAGGGCGGTGGACCACAGCTGACCACTCCGCTGTGGGCTCTGCCTTTTCCAGAACGGTGGGATTTACTTGCTGGCCAACCAGAAGGGCTGTGACGGGGACCGCCTCTACTACGACGGCTGCGCCATGATCGCCATGAACGGAAGCGTCTTCGCTCAAGGATCCCAGTTTTCTCTGGATGACGTGGTAATGAACGGGCCTGGACGTGACTGGGGGAGGGTTCCCTGTGCAGAGGCCGAGCTCCTGGCCCTCTCCTGTAAGCCGGGTGCTTAGTGAGGGCCCCTGTGGAGAAGCCCCCGGGGGTCCCGCCTGCTCTGATGGCCTCTGATTTACCTGGTTGGTGAGGGGGGAACCTCCCACCCTCGAGTCTGAGGATAGCCGAACCCCGACACACGGCACATGGTACTGGACGGTTGAGGTTGTGGGCAGCTTGCGAGTTCTGCGTACCCACAGTGCGGGAGGAGGGCTCCGTGCCCCGCAGGGCCAGGTGGGAGTGCACTCAGGAACCAAGGGGACAGCCCGCGGTGGGAGGCAGGCTCTGTGGTGCCGAGAGGATGGGTGCCGCCTGGCGCCTGTGGGAGGGTGGTGTTGGTTGGTTGGAATTCCAAGGGCTGGCAGGGAACCAGAGCCGCTCCTTTGAAAGGAGCAGACTCCATGGCCCCCGAGACAGGTCTAGGGATCCCACGTTTGGTGAGGGGGCCTTATCCTCAGGAACAGAGCCGTCAGGGGAGCTCATGGTGAGGCCGTTCAAGGCCCTGCCATTCTTCCCCGGGTGTTGAGGCCACATATACTCATCTAAGACCTTACACCACGCTGTCCCTGAGTCCGGGGAAGCAGGAGTGGAGACCCCAGGACACTCTGGTCAGCGAGGCTTTGTTCTATGGGGCTCTCTGAGCACACAGTGGCCAGCTGCGTGAGGGACAGCCCTGGGGAAGCTGTGAGTTACAGGTTGGAAGCGCCATTGCTATCCTGAAGCGACACAGATATGTGGGTGCTCAGAGGAAGGAGATAACAGAGAACAAAGCTAGGAACCCTGCCTGGCACAGTCCTCACCAGCAACTGAGCTGCCGCTTGGAATGGGGTTCAGGACCTTGTTGGAGCCCCAGATTCCTTTGGGAAGCTGATGAAAGCTCTGCACGTTCTGCGTCTAAAGATGCACATTAGCACGGGGCAGGGCTTCCCAGGTGATGGTTACCGCGATGGGCGCGAACTTCCTCCACAGAGAAGGGACCACAGGTAGAAAGTCCTGGGAGAGGTTTGGGCCACTCTTCCTTTCAGTTTTTTGTTTGTTTGTTTGTTTTTGAGACGGAGTCTCGCTCTATTGCCCAGGCTGGAGTGCAGTGGCACGATCTTGTCTCACTGCAACCTCCGCCCCCCGGGTTAAAGCAATTCTACCTCAGCCTCCCGAGGAGCTGGGACTACAGGCGCCTGCTGCCACACCCAGCTAATTTTTTGTACTTTACTTAGTAGAGACAGGGTTTCACCGTGTTGCCCAGGCTGGTCGCAAACTCCTGAGCTCAGGCAATCCACCCACCTCGGCCTCCCAAAGTGCTGGGATTACAGGTGTGAGCCACCGCACCTGGCCTCCCTTTCGGTTTTTGAAGCAAACGAGAAAAAACGGGCTGTTATTGCCAAAAATGGAAATCAATCCCAAGTGCACAAATACAACAAAAAGTAACTTTTAGTTCTGTCCCAAGCCGGCGTGGGTGGGAGCATCCCCACTCTCGGGCTCAGACCCCTCGCGGGTCCCCAGCGCTCCCTCCCGCACACAGCGTTGCCGGACTCACCTTTGGACCCGACAGCGTTCCACTCTACTCTTGTTGGGGACGGGCATTAAAGCGTCGGATTCACCGAGGCAGGCAGTAGCACAGGAGACGAGTTCTGCAGCTGGCTTTGCAGGAGCAGAGCGAGTCTGTGTCCTGGCGTCACCGACTCTGAGAGGCTGTCTGAGCGGTTTCGTTGCTTTGCTGCCCCTGCGTTCCCATCCTCACGATTCTGTCTGGTGCTTTCTGCACAGCATAGGCGCGGTCAGCACGGAGGCGGTTACGAAACCAAACCAGTTTCAAAGTGGACCGAGTGAACTTTACCCTGAAAAAGAATTCCACGGTCTTTTCAGGGGTTTCTTGCACAGGGGGCAGGCAAGGGTGTGGCCGTCTCAACTCCAGGCCCTGCTTTCCACGTGACAGCGTCCCTGCAGGCCTCCTTGCTCTTCGTCGTTAACCACGACAGAGCTGGAAGGGCTTTGAAGAGAAGGATTAAGTTCCTGCTGATGGGAAGTGTGGTCCTCTCCCCATTCCCCACGTCACAGCCACAGGCACGCTGGCGGTCGTGTTGATTGGCAGGTGTGTTGGGAATCACCTACCCCAGGACCCCCGCAGGTTCCTGGCCCCACATCAAGCCCCTGAACCGGAGTCTTCGGGGGTCTGCATTTTTAGTGAGCGCCAGGCAGTTGTTTCATGCACTAGAATCCAGGAGCCGTTGTCTCTAGAATTCCTGATGTGTCCCGAGATCTCCATCCTAGGCTACAGCCACAGGTCTGCTGCATTGAGAGTGGCAGTGCTGTCCTCAGGCTCAGGACACCACCCTCTGCCAGGTCCTCCGTGGTGCACCTGAAATCGTCAACAGAAGTCTTGTGACATGTGGAATCATTTGAGAGTCTCCCCTTCTGCCTCCCGCTCGAGCAACAGACCTGCCGGTCCCCCTCGTCGGGCCCATGTTTCTTAGGGTCTTCCTAATCCCCTGGGCTTTCCGGCTTGTTGGGTGCCTGGAGTCAGGCTGCAATATGGAAGGCTGTTAACCTAGCCTTAGGGAGAGTGGGATGGAGCCGCCTTCTCATGGAACAATCCTCACCTCCCCCATCTCCATTGTTTTATGGCTTCACACTTACCATGGCTTTCTGCATGGAAGCTTGGTGGCCGCAGTGCCATCACTTTGGAAAGCAGCCAGAGAACCACAGGATGCGTGAATCGGTCTCCTTGTCTTCATGGGCATCTCTAGCCAGGTCTGGCCCCCTGTTACAGCAGTAGGAGTGAGGGGCGCGCAAGGTGGCCACGGCTATCCTGTGAACCACCACAGTGGTGCAGGTGCTGTTCCCGCTGTCCCATGCTTGTGTTTAGCAAGGCAACACTCAGGAACACAATTTGATAAAGGTATTTTTTCATGAAGGAATAACCCCTGAGTTAAAATCTCATTTCTGCATATACTGCAATTGGCAGAACCCCTACCACAGCCAGGTTCAAAGGCAAGGCAGTGTCACCTCCTGTGACACAGGCAGCACGTCCGGGCCAGGACCCTGGCATGGATACCGGGCCTGTGGCTCTGCCTCTGCCCTCCCCCAGCTCCACCCTCCTCTGTGTTTGGCCTCATTCTCAGGTTGTCCTCCAGCTCCGCCCTCCTCTGTGTTGGCCTCAGTCTCAGGTTGCCTCTCCTCTTGGGCATGGGATGTTTGCAGCAGCTCCAGCCATCCCATCTTCACACAGCCACATGCAGAGGCAGCAAAGGGGCCCTGGCTCCCTGTGTGTCTTTTTGATGAGAGGGACATTCCCAGAAGTCCCCTGCAGAGGCTTACTGACAGGGGGGTGTCTATTGACAGGGGGGTGTCTTACTGACAGGGGAGTGTCTTACTGACAGGGGGTGTGTTACTGACAGGGGGTGTGTTACTGACAGGGGG